>NC_054072.1:5087145-5404506 GCF_017639655.2 Falco naumanni
AGATGCCAGCATGTCTGGCCATCCAGCCTGACAGTGCCCATAAAGCCACTCAGGGTATGGCTGTAGTAGAGGAAAGCACTGCAGAAGGCATGAGAGATTATTATCCTCATCATGAGAAAATGAAAAATGATCTTACTGATATACATGCATTACATAAATAGACTTCTTATGCACTTATGCAATTTATTCTCTTCATGGACTGTTTTCATTCTATGTCACGTGGAATGTGTGTACATGCATTCATATTAGGCAGAATAATGGCCTTTCTGAAAAGATATTAGTAGATTATTTTACTCTTGCTGCAGGTGGCGTTAAGATGAGAGGCCTTGGCTATTGTGCTGTCAATTTGTTTAATGATTATTAGAGGAGCAGGTGATTTCTATTAAAGGGAAGTGACAGACTGTCCATTAGATATAGATGCATGTTTATTAAATTGGAAGCCTGGAGCAAGCAGCCTGGCTCATTTGCTTCCAAATTCCAGACTAATCTGTTTTATTTTGCACCTGGAACGTTCATACAGTAAAAGTAGGAACTGTTTACCAAGCAGGGACAAGAGGACTGTTGCATCCATGCACATGCATTCACTTCCATCCCAAATAGAGATTGCAGTGGGAAAGGAGGCTGGGAGAATGCAGGCTGTAATATGTGTTTCTCGGTTTAATTTCTTAGCCTACTTACCTTGGAATCAGAGAGAGATGACATAAGGATTTCATCTGTAGTGCAAACCCTTTGTCTCTTCAATCTGTGTGTGCATGTCTCCCCATAATAGAAAGATGGGTGATTTCCTCTAGAGCCATTTATCCCTGCGTCCTGGGTCTGCTGGTAGCCAGCTGCTTCAGTTGGAGATGTAAGCTCTCTCCATAGTGAACAATGACAGAAGAATCTACCTGAAGGAGACATTTATTTGTAGTCCCCACCAGCTATTGGTTTATGCTCTGAAGCAGCAGAATTTATCTTTCTTCTTAATCCAGTCTAATGTGACTGTGGATGTTCTCATTACCCAGACAGAAGTTTAATCCTTTCAGGAAATGTCTCTCCAATTCAATGCCTCTGTTATCCTTCTTTCCTCTCAGTCAAACTGGTGCACTTTAAAATCAAATCTTTCCTTTCACAGATCTAATGTAATAAGCTCTCCACTCCATCCACCCCCATTAACCAGATCTTCACTGTGATTCGGGGTCTGGTGTCTGCAGATCAAAGAGGATGCTGAAAAATTGGAAGGGTTCATAAAAGAGCTGTATAAATGATTCAGAGTCTGGGAAACATCTTTCTAGTGAAAGATGTAAGGAGCTTGATCCATTTAGGCTATCAAAGAGGAAATAAAGAGGAGACTCCATCACAATGTGCAAGCACAAATACAGGGAAGATGACTTCTTATAATAGATGGCTCTGCTAGCCAGCAGAAAAATAGACAGTGAAATTTGGCTGGAAGGTCAGGATTCAGCTCTTATTCAAAGCTGGAGCTAGCACAAGAATTGTAAAAAAGTATGTACGTTTCCAGGGTAAGATAATTAGCCATTGGAAGAATTTACCATCAAATAACAAATTAGAAAAATCCAGAACATGAGCCTAATTTAGGAGATCCGTAATGCTCTCTGATGAAAAGCATTATTTTATTCTACTGATTAGAGGCTAAGCTAAATGATGTGTCACAGTGGGCGCTGAATGTTTCTCTTTGAGACAGCAGCTGAGCATCATGCTGCCATGTTGCAGTGGTGTGGCTGCAGAAGGGAAGCAGCTTAAAACACAGACTTCTATGCCAGAAAATTATGAAATTGGTTTCTTGGTATCCTGATGAATTCCTTTGGGGCCTTAATTTTTCTCATTGAGTTTTCCTACCTGTAAGTACTGATAGGACAGAGCTATTTCCTGTCAGGAGACAGATCTCAATGTCCTCATGTTCATAAAGCACTCTAGGTATCAGTAGCGCTATTTTTGTGCCAGAAACTAACAGTACGTGATGCCTTTTGGTGGATTTCCACGCTGTGTTTAATTCCAAATGTGTGGATCTGTGCAGCCTAAACTACAGTTTAGTCAAATTAAAAAGAAGTCTGCTCACCGTTGCATGCTCTCTTTCCTGGTCTATGTATCTGTCACTGCAGACAGGGCAGTGTGCTACTGCACGCTAATAAATCACTTTCTTTTTGCAGCTCTGCACTCCTGCTGAGTGGCTGTGATTTGTGAATGACCTGTTTCTGTTCTGGAGACAGCTGGACTGGGAAATCACTTGGGAGTTACAGTGTGAGCAAATCGCTTCGAACCCTGGCTCAGCAGCAACGCATGGGCAAAGGCTGCCATCTTCAGCCCAGACCTCCCTACGGCAGTGGAGGGGAGAAATTCAGGGAAGAGTTTGCACCACAGGAAGGTTGGACACCGAGCAGGGACCAGGTGGAAGGAACGTGTTAAGGAAGCACTAGATGTGGAGCGGAAGTTGCACTGACTGGTATCACATCCCTTTGTCATCTGGATGAATTCCTGTCTCCATGCTACAGTCCTGCAGATACGCTTCATTACTAAAGTGGGGGTATCTGCAGAGTGAGGGAGATGCTACTGCTGTCCTTAGCTCAGAGGCAGAGTGAACCTTCTTTTCGCCACCCCTTCTCCCACCCCTTTTTCCTTGGGGAGCTTATTTAATTTTTTTTCTGTTCTTGGCTCAGGAGTCCTGGAGCCTTAGAAGAGCTGATTGCAATTTTTTCATATTAGCTTCCATGAAGACACAAGTAATGACTTTTGTTGACTGACAGGCTGTCCCCGGGACCAGCCTCACCATTCAAAACACCCAGCTGGTTCCAGTCACTCATAGTCCCCTCTGATGCTCAGCAAGGGAGGAAAGGGGAGGGCAGACATTAAATATTGCTGTATTTAAAAGCTACAATAACATTTTCTTTGCTTTCTCCAGTTCTTATTTCACCATTCTTCTTCTGTTTTTTCTTTTTTCCTTTTTTTTTTTTTTCCTGAGCATGTGTTTTTCCCAATTCAGGCAAAATCACTACTTCCATGCTCAGCTGTCCTGATTGCATGAAGAAGAGTCTGATTGCATTATTCATCTGCAGTACTCATAAAAGACTTCGAAACTCTTGACTAGACCTAAAGCTTTTGATGACATTCTGTTTTAGAGGAAAGAGGGAAAGATACTGTGTGAACTGGTAGCATCGGATCGCCTTGCTACCCCACCAGCTGTGGACGGGGCAGCTAGGCCTGCATGGTACAAGATGAACTGTTGCTTTTACTGAGCAGTTTCTGGGAGATTGTTTGTTGTGCTGTTCTGCTTTGTTTTTCTCTTTGTCCAAGGCTGCAGTGATGCTGGGAAGCTAATTAGTTTTCCATAGTGGTATTGGTATGCAGAGGCAGCCTAACTCCAAGGAAATGCTGCCACCTGTGGGCATGACAGCATGTTTATCCCGGCTTGGTTATTTTCATTTCATTAGAAACTCTGACTTAGCTTGTTAAAACTCTTCTTACTACAAAGTTTATTAAACTAGGAAAAGAGAGAGGGTAATCCAGTGAAATGAAGACAGCAGGGGAAAGGTCACGCTGTACTTCACCACTGACAACTGGGCAATTACAGAGACAAACCACCAGGCTAAGTGCATCTTTGGTATGACTCATCTGACCAGTCTTATTTTGCTTGTTCTCTTATGTTGCTATTGCAATTTTTATCATCATGTCAGTGCCAGGGCATCTTGCTTATGTTTGGTTTTGAGCAGCAGAAGGATTCAATCCAAAAACTGAGTGGAGATTCCCAAGGGAGTGCTGCAGTATGTGTGTGTTGCAGCTCTCGAAAGGAAGCGTGAAATGGGGTCTGAATGGGTGAATCTTGAGTGCTGTCTGTGAGACTTTGCAGGTCCGTATTAAGCAACTTATGTTTATACAGTGAGAGCCAGCTTTATAAACTGAGATATTCCAGGGAGAAAGTACCTTGCTGATGTCACAAAAAAGATACAGTTCTAAATTAGAACTCCCATTCAAATCCTTCTGTTGCAGAGGGAGTCCCTCTCAACCTGTCAGTCTGACCAGTGCCCCTGTACTGAGGTCACTGTGATGTCACAAGAGCAGTGCGTGTTCTAGGTTAGGACCAAGCAACTAAGGAAGCTGGGGAGGAAGAAGGCAGAAAAGTGATTCCAAATATGGCAGGGAAATGTAACCTCACCTGTGCACTGTTCTTTCAGTTGGCTTATATTATACCATCTTTCTTTGTTTTCTTGGGAGGCCTGTTTACCATACTGGCTTTCAGGTTGGCTAGGTATGCTTATAGATTCAGCACAGAGAAGATTTGGATGAAAAAGGTAAGGGCAAAGCCTTTTTTAAATGGCTCATATTTTGCATGTTGATGTGAAAATGCAAGAATTGCATTTGGTATGGGAAGAGTACTAGCTTAGAAAGTATCATCTGTTAAAAGTGCACTAAATTTGGCATGTTCAGGAAAAGTTTGGTTTGGTTTACTTTTATCTTTGAGCTGATTACTTTAACAGACTAGTCCTTTTGGATGTTACTGTCTTTTTGCTTTTAAGAGGAGGGCATGCAATAGTTTTTACCAATGTAGATATTACTAGCTGCACAAACATAGGCAGGTGCTGATGTTTCTGTATGTATGTAGATAAACACAGGTGCACACAAAAGCACTGTAATGCTTGCCTTTTCAATCCACATTTGCTCACAACCTCTGATTCTAGCTCACACAAGCTACTGATGTGCAAACACACTCTATCTCATACAGGTGGTTACTTTAAACACAAAGGCAGAGTTTGTAACAGAAACGAGGCACACATGTATGTGGTCAAGACGTCTTTCAAGACCATAATTACCCACTGTGTATACTGCAGCTGTTAGAAAATCGGTCATAAGTTGTTCTTCAGTATTTTAGAATAGCCTTTTTCACATGGTCCGAACAGACAGGACAAGAATGAGATTAAGTGTGCTGAAAACAAATCTACCACCAAAAGATTATGATCTTTTGATCCCAGTCCTCCTGTGTGCATTGTGGAATTTGTGAGAAGGTGTTAGTAGCTCCCAAGGTTATCACTAGGATGGTTCATGTGACATACCTGGGTCACTTATGTGTAATTTGCAGAACTGAAGAGCTCTTTCCTTGTGTCACATCATGTTGCCTCCAACAATTGTTGTGGGCTGTTTCACTCCATCACTTCCAGGGGAGGGCTTGATGTTCTCATCAGCTCACCTGGATTGTGTGGGCAGAAAATAAATGGAGCAGCTGTGCTGCTGGCAAACTGTACGCAACTCTGCTTGCCAAAATGTTAAATTACTCTGATTCTCTGGTATTCTTTTGGCTGCTGAGCAGAGGTGGGGTTAGTGTTAGCTCTTTACAGATTCTGGTGCCTGGGAAACTAGGTGTAAAAGAAGAGAGGCCAGCACAGTATCTCGCATTACAAGGAGCATTGGTCTTTTTTTTTTCTTTCTTTCTTTTTTTCTTTTTTTTTCTTCCCTCCTAGTAGATGTTTACGGGTCTTCTGTCATTGTATAATTGGTGTTAGTTATTTGTTACAGCTATTAATAGACGTATCTGCAAGAGTGACAGAACCCTACCTAATAGTAAAAGCTAATCAGAATTAGCTGAAACAATACAGTAAATCCCTTACCTGGGCTGTTACTGGCATACATTAAAAGAGGTAAAAGGCCATGTTAAAACAGAACATTGGAACTGAGATAGTCTAGGGTATATACTAGGGAAATGTTTTATGTACTCAAAAGTAAGAAAAATAATCCACACCTGGCGTAAGATGAGAAAGGGTGGGTAGACTAGTGGAGAGGAGTTATTAGCAACAGAGCACACTTCCTTTCAGACTCAGGTTATGAGGCAATCAATTTAAGGTGATGAGAATCAACATTCATTGGTGCAACCAGTAGAGAAGAAATGAGACTGCATCTGTATATCACAGTGTATGTCTGCACAGCATGCCCTCAGTGAATTCCAGGAAGATAAGGCTTTCTGAAGCTTTTAGTAGTTTAGCTGAAGGAAAATACATTCCATCCCTCTCTTACTTTCAGTCCCCATTCAGATTTGATGGTGTCTGGATGTGTTTGCTTTAGCCATCTTGGGAAACAGTGTCTGGAAAAGCCAAGTCTAACAATCTGCTTCTTCTCTGTCAGGACAAAGATGTCTGGTGGCCACACAAAAGGAAACAAAGTTCTGTCTACTGGATAAGAGTCTTCTTTATGCAGGTAGAAATGATGCTGTCGGCTCAAACATCTGTGGGGTGTGTACTGGTAAGTAGTTAAGTTAGCCCAGTTTTCTTCTAGTGCAGGTAGCGAAGCATATCTGTTTTTATGAGGACATCAAGTGAAAACACAAATATATGTCAAATTTTGCAGTTCATATGATCTAGGTCACGCTTTTTCCTAATACAAATGTGTTTGGCCTGGGAAGATGATTTGGAAAGTTCCTAAGCAGGAGAAGTTATATAAAATGACTGAAACTCACCATCTGATGTCTCCCTAGGTCTGGCTTTAGGCAGACTGGCTACACAATCTCTGTGTTCTGGGTAATTGAATCACTTCAGCCCTCATGGCTTATACTATCCTCTTTGCCTGTGTTTTCAGGTCATCCTGGTGTTCTTTCTGAATATTGGCGCTCTCATAATTTATTTTGTCAACCTTGCTGAGTAAGTAGATTACTGATGTTTATCCAAAGAGCTTGTTTAAACAAACTGCCAAGCTGATGTGTTTTCTAAGAGCTGTTTTGTGGCCACAGATACAGCCTATGGACACTGATATGTGACAGGCCCTTTTGAGCTCCGTGGGTTGTTAGGTACATATTCCCCTCTTCCTTTAAGATGCCAATACTATACAGGGATTACAGATCCCAGAAGAACATACCTTGGGCATAGCTGCATGATAACAGCAGTCTGAGTAGTGCATAGAATTTCCAGAAAGGAAAAACTGTGGTTTGCATCTTTCTGATACAGCTGTTGAGATTTCACTGTATGTAGGTTTTTTGTGTGTATAGCTTCAAGTCTGAATTTTCAGAAGAACTGAGGGACAGATGTCCAAACCCTACAGCTTTTGAGAAGGCTCTGGCACCTATTTTGGTACAGGCATTTTCAAAAGTATTCAAAGCCCAGCTGTTGCTATCACAGTGTTTAGAGAATGCCAGACTTCTAATAGAACTCACCATGCACTGCGCAAAGCTCTTTTGAAAGTCTGGCCATTTATTCCTGGTACCTGAATGGGAATGGAGCTCTTCTATAAAATCCAGCCTTCAGTAGACAGTTTGATGGGAATAAAATAACAAGACTGCGTGGGAAGGTGCACTGTAGCCTCTACCAGTGTTCATCTAATACATACGTTTTGTAGAATGTGCTCAGGGTAAAAAGATATTAATATGTAAACCCTTTTGATTGATTTAATATGTCAGAGCATTATTCTCAGTTCTTTGCTTGGACTGGTGCACAACACTGGAGAAATAAAATGGAATCATAAAACAAAATAAATAAAATATAAAAGCTGTGGAGCACTCTGAACTGAATTCAATCAGCAGAGGTAAACCTGAGAAGCAGAATTATACATCAAGAGCAATCCAGTATTGTGTTTAATCCCAAGGCATTATAAATCTGACAGACATCTAGCAATAGCTTCAGAAGGGGAAAGAGTTGGTTTTTTAAAGGAATAAACAGGCAGTTAATCCTATTTACACTTGAGTTCATTCCATGAATAGCATTACACCTGTAGGTGAGAGTAGATGTTCACCTGGGCTGACCTATAGGACTAGTTTACTTTGTTGTGTTTCTGCTCTCAAAATATTCCCTCCATGGGTGGAGGAAGAGGTGCCTCACATGGCTCACAGCCGATGTTTCTACCTTGCTGTCAGCCTGGTATAGGCAATGTGTCAGCAAGTGAGTGTGAGAATGTGGCCTGTAATTTCTTCAGGCACTGTCAAATAGCCGTTGTCGGACCAAGCGGTGCCAGCGGGAAAAGCTTATTCCCACAGCTTTCTACTGCCAGATCTTACCATTTGCATCAGTCTGTGCTGTTACAGCTCTTGGAGCACTCTGTAAGCCTATTTCATACAAGGTCAGTGTGGCTGGCCTAGAAAATTTAAACTGGTGTTGTAAGCTAACCTGGCAGACTTTGGTGGAAACTGCTCAGTGCTTCAACTACTCCCTCAGCAGTTAGAAGGCCAATTCAGAAGAGGTTCAGTGGGAAGTAGCTACAGGAGTGTTCTCTTCTGCTGACTAAGATGACTATAGGAGAGTATGCTGGTCCACAGGAGAAGGGTGAAACTGTTTTCCTGAAGAAGTCAACAGAAGGATATGCATAAACACTTTACAAATTTAATGGAATCCAATCTTTCCCGTATATTTGCATGATAGATAAATAATGTCATGTTTGAACATGCTTGCTAATGAAAACCTGCTATTAACAGTCATTTATACTGCCTAACTCACTGAGGAAGTAGACATTTAAATCACACAAAATTGTGAAGACATGTAAATTTTTGTTTAGTGATTATTTCATAGTAAAAACCCAAACCAAATGCCACTATAGCCACTTCATTTGGGTTTTGTTTTCATTTTTTGCCTTTCCCTCCACTGGCTGTGATGTCTATTTCCCAATTAGAACAGAGGAATTCAAGATCTCCGTTCCAGACAGCATGCTTTACGTAGATACAGGCTTCAATGCTTTCTTCCTCCTTTATTTTGGATTACGGGTAAGGACACTATGGGGAAGCGAGTTAAAAGTGAACTATATCTGGGAGCAGTTTACCTGTGTGGATAGCAGGTGCTCTGTCGTATAGTGTTTGATTGCTTAACTTGGAGCCATTCGGTTATTTTCACCTTTTCTTGTAATTATGTCATTTTCTCCCTTTGGAATCTGGTTATTTCTGGCATTTCTGCACAATTTCCCAGCTCACTTGTTAGACTTGTCTGTCTTTCTCCATGTTTTTAAACCACTGAATAAATTAGTCAGGTCTCTTCAGAAACTGTATAGCTGTGTGCCATCTGTTGTTAAAAGGACATTAGTTGCCCCGGTGTGAAATACATTTTGTTTGTAGCTTTTGACATTAGAATTTTTGTCTCAAGTTTTCATTAGAAAACAGGATATTCCCTGCTGTAGATCGGTGTAATGAGAATGGGGTTGTACCTGCCCTTTGATTTTATTGTTCGTTGTTACTGATACTGTGGTACCACAGAGAAAGACACCCTAGAAAAAAGTTGAAAGGGGCAGATGAGAAAGAGAGAAAGAAAGAGAGCATCATTACACCTTCATGTCCAACCTAATTTTGTGTTCTTGGGGCTCCAGCCCAAGCCTTTGTGAAACAAAACAGGGATGTTAAGGGGGTGTCCAGAGAAGCCAAAACAACATAGAAGGAAGCAGACTGCAAAAATGGGTCTCCTCAGAGCACTGGCCTCTTGCTCTGATGAGACCCACAATCACACAGCACTGATGCTTTTGGATGTTATTCCTCTTTAGTTTGTGGCAGCAGATGACAAGCTGAGGTTCTGGCTTGAGCTGAATTCTGTTGTGGATTTCTTCACGATCCCTCCAGTTTTTGTCTCCTATTATTTAAAGAGGAATTGGCTTGGTAAGTAAGACTTGGAGATCATGACTTCCCTCCATGTTGTTCTGAGTCTTACATCAAGGCTCCCTTGAAGTTTATTTTGATTTGGGGAAGCTTTGAGCATCAGTATGAAAATGACTCTTTGGGAGCAAAATTATGCCTTGTTGGCAAAAACTCCTTAAATTTTGAGGCGCTTGTAATTTTCCCAAATGTGTCTCCATTACGTTTATCTGTTTGCCTGGCTTTTAGTGTCTCAGCAATCACTGTACCTGACCAACTAGAGGAGGAACCAGCAGGGAAGCAAAGATGGTGCCCTGATTCTTGTGAAAGGCTTTCTTGCATGCTCGGGGGTCTGTAGTTTAGGGGGCCTGTATGTTACTAAAGCCTTCAGGTTACAGCTCAAAGTAACTGCAGTTCTTCATTTTTCTCATAATTCAAGGCCTCCATTAAGGACATAGATGGTAATCCAGTGACATAAAGACTCTGAATACTGAGTAATGTTAATCCTTTCTTGCCAGGTTTCCACTGTAGGATCCGCTGTAAATATGTGGAAAACAAAGCACGCATATTTAAACGTATTGAATATGTGGAAGCACTGCACTTCTAGACAGACTTTTTTTTTTCTTCTTGTCTGACTTTCTCATTTTTCTGCAGGTTTGCGGTTTTTGAGAGCACTTAGGTTGTTAGAACTTCCGCAAATGCTGCAGTTCCTCAGGATCACGAAGAACAAGTAAGTTAAAGCCCTGCCACGTACACTTGGAAGCCTGACATTCTCCCTGATGTGTGTATTTTGGCTGGCTTGGGTAATAAAGGAAAATAACTAGCATTGCATATGGAAAAAAATGACTATCAATACTGTTGCACTGGCAATTACAGATATTTTTATAACCATCAGCTCAGTGAAACTCTGGTGGTGGGGAGATGAGTGAAAATCATAAATGCAAGAAATCTTAAAGGTTTTAGAGACCGATAAATGTAAAAAATGGGATTATTTGACATGTTGCCTATGATAAAGGGCTGGATGTAGGAAGATTTTCTAATCCTAAATCCTTTGTATGTAATCCTATGCTCACTGGAGAAGAGTTGAGTGATGTAGGGTCATGTACGAAATTTTAACTCTGACAAAGATTACGTTACATTTTAAATGTCCTGGGAATTTTCTTTTTCTATCTCCAGTTATTCAATTAAGCTCTCCAAGCTCTTTGCTGTATTTATCAGCACCTGGCTCACAGCTGCAGGATTTATTCACCTGGTATGTATAATCAGCTACACATCCTTCCTTGTCACCTTAAATTAGTATTGTTCCATGAGCTTTGGGTATATGTTTTTTCCTAACAATTACAGCATTCTTTTAGGAGAGAATAGATTGTACCAGGACAAAGCGTGACTCAAGCCAGTGTAGTTTACTTGCATGTGGTGTCAGATGTGGTTCCACTGATGCAGTACTCCCCTGTACACCCCTGGGTAATGAATCACTTCTGCAATAACTAAAACAGTGCTAGTTTTTTAATGAAATTATTATAAATTGGAGATGGACTGAAACCAAAACAGATATAAACTTCTCTTTTCTCACCCCCTGGGCAGGTGGAAAACAATGGAGATCCTTGGGTTCAGCCTGCAAATTCCCAGTCTCTTGGCTATTTCAAATGCATGTACCTAGTAATGATGACTATGTCCACTGTTGGTTATGGTGATGTTGTGGTTCGAACGACTCTGGGTCAAACCTTCATTATTTTCTTCGTTATTGGCGGTTTGGTAAGAAACCTGTTTTTCTTTTCTGAAAATGGCAGCTGGGGGGAGGACAAACAGTGAACAGCAGTGTCACCAAAAATTTTATCTTAGCAGGGCTGCAGCAGAGATGAGCAAAGAGAGCTTTGACATTAAGTATTTACTGGCATAGCTATAGAGTAATTTTCCCTTTTAAGAGGTGACAGGGCTTCTAGTATTTCTTCCTGTGACTCCAGGTATTGGCAGGAGCCAAAATACTTGACTGGACAAAATTAATCCAAGGTATCAACAGCATAAATCCATTATCACTACATCATACTGTTGTACATTCCTGACAGTAATTTTAGGAATCTGAAGTAACTTTCTCATTGTTGTTCTACATAATTTAAACTCTCACCAATTAGTTTATCATGGTTAGGAGAGACAAAATTGGCTCTGAAAAAAGATTATTTTTCTCATTGTCTTAGGTACTATTTGCAAACTTTGTCCCTGAAGCTGTGCAAATTGTTAAGCGACCTAAAAATTACAAATCCTCCTATAAAGTGGTGAGTGGGAAAAAGTAAGTATCTTTTACTATTTGTTTTTGGAAAATAAAAATCAGGTCAGTGACTAGGCTGGGAACCAGCTCAGAGGAAATAAGAAGCTGAATAAAACTTCCTGTAGTAACTTAAATGATACCCTGAAACTTACTTTTGGTTGATCCTTACCTCAAGATTGGCTGAGTAAACCTTGTCAACAGCAGTATTCAACATGGGCTTTATTTTCAAAGGAAGAGAAGCATGCTGACATCATAGCCTGACTTAAAGATTGGAGAGACCTATTTCAGTGGCGGTGGTGTGGTTTTTCTGCAGTGTAGGTGGTTTGGTTTTGTTGAGGGGGGTGGGTGGGTGGGGTTGGGGGGTATGTGGTCTGGTTTTGGGGTTTTTTTTGGCCACTCAACAGGATTGCTCAGGTACAGCCCAGTCTTACAAAGTACTTCTGCGACTGTTCTTGGAATGTGTACCATTCACTGCTTCTAACACTTACAGTTCCTCTTCCTTTCCAAAATATGTCCTGAAGTACATAGTCACAATGAATGAAATTTCCATCAAACTAAAGACACAAACTGTCTTCTGCATTACTGGGTTTAATATACTACAAGCAGGTGTGTAGTTTCATACAGTGTCAGCTTTGCAACAACTATTCTACTATTTTCAGAGTGACAAATCTTGCTTGATCTCTTCCTGTAGCTACATTGTAGTCTGTGGTAATATCACTCTGGAGAGTGTCACTACATTCCTACGAGACTTTTTGCTTCAGGACAAGGGAAATGTGTGCACAGAAATCCTTTTTCTGGGAGAGTAAGTATCCTTATTTCTCTGAGATATTTCACTTTGATTCCCTGAACTGTTAGGGAAATGCAAGAGCTCTGAAAGTAAAGGATAGCAGTGCTGTGTAACTAATTAATGGGAGTTACAAAACAAATTGTAGCAAGGAAGCTTTCATGCTAGAATGTTTATGATAAAATTTTTCCTGTTGTGATAATTTATTTTTTAAAAAAAAAAAAAAGTTCCCTATAAATTGCATAGTAAGCTAGCTTTGCCAGATATACCCAACTTTAAGTCTTGCCAAGTCTGGCAATCAAATAATTGTCAGCTGTCTCAATTTCTTATGCCTTTTTTTTTATCCTGGGGAGAAAATTTGTAACTTCCACTTGGTCATGCTGGCGTATGACAAAGGGAGGAAAGTGAAGCCACTTTTCTGTGCCAGAAGTATCAGGCGTTTCAACTGTCCTGTCAGATCCCCTTCTTCTGCCTAGCTGAAGCTATTAGACATGTTTCTGAAAGCAGAAGCTTCACAGGGAGGTGATTGCTGGGAGCACAAACACGATTTTATCTTGGAATACAGTGGAGGTGGGGCAAGAGGTGAGCAGAATATTATAGGCATCTCTCTTGAAATACCATGACATTTTGAGAGAGCTATTGAATTGAAGGAGCATGAAAATGAGATACAGGAATGGCTCAAAAACAGGAAAAAGTGCTGTAGAGGAAGAGATGTAGATTTCAGTCTGTTTAGCGTAACAGGAAGAGGATAGGGAGTTTGGCTCAATTAAAGTGCCTAATCAGCTTCACAACCACTATAAAAATCTTCTTTAATCTGGAACAGATAGACAGAAGAAAAGCTAATAACTAGAGCTCAAAGTTGAGCAAACTCAAGAAGCAAGGCATGCATTTTCAAAAGTGAGAAGCGATTAATGATGACTGAAACAAACTGCTCGGAGAATGGGTGAATTTTCCGATTCCTGTCTTTAAATCAAGACTGGGTACCTTCCTACAGGGCATGCCTCATTACTGGGATCAATGTGGGCATATCTTGATAATGTATTGTACAGCTCATGTAGACTGGAATGTTACAGAAGTTCCTGGCTGAGATACAGTTCGCATAAATTGAATAGGAAAATAACACTTGAGTTGGAGAGAAAGCTAAAGTTCAGCAGTTTCATTTGAAAAGAGAATGCAGAATCAAGCCCTAGGAAGTGTCATTTCCTGACTCTTGTGGAGTAACAGTGAGCTGTAAAATTAGAGTTGCATGGATGGCTGTGGAATGATACTCATGAAAAATTAATGACAATGGCAGAGGACAAGAAAAATCCAGAAAACATTTCCATGACTGTTAAGTTTTATAAAAGCTTGTTTTCATTAAAATCTAAACTAAGTACTTTAATTGAGCTGCCAAAATCCCTGTAGCTTATTTTTAAACAGCAAGTAGTTATGGCAAATAGCTTCACTGAGAAATGGAGAGTTGCAGAGAATGTAATTATGAGAGATTGATGGGTTTCCCCCCCTCCCCACCCCCTGTTGTTGTTTGTATTGAATAGGTCTCTTCCTAGTCTGGAGCTGGAAGCTGTATTCAAATGCTATTCAGCCTACACCACTTTCTTTCATGGCTCTGCGCTAAACTCTGAAGATCTGAAGAGAGTTAGGGTAAGAACTTCATCATTTGCCCTTTCTTGTAGATAAGCCAACTTTGTGAAAATCTTGTCCCTTATGAAAGGATGCTTGAAAGGCATTTACTCAATTTATCTTGAGATTTACACTTCAGGCAGCTCCGCTTATTTTAGTGGTACCTTTTGCATACCAACAAGTCACTCACGGGATCTGAGAATGCAAGAGTCAGGCATAACAGAATTCTCAGGCTATACATTTTTCAAGTACTGGAACAGGGAAAATAAAGGGGAGAGCCCTTGTGATCATCTGGTTTTGTGAGAGAAATATCATAGAGTGCAGCGTTTCTGGAAGTTCTATTTTAAATAATTGGAATAGCCCTTAGCTTGTCTTTAGAGTGTGCAACATATTTGAGTCTTGTTCATGGATGTCCAGAAAAGAAGAGACCTTGTGTTTTGAAATACTGGAGATTCAGTAAAATATTCCAATAGAAGCAGAAGGAATGGACCTGGGTTAAAGAGGAAAAAAAACAAAACAAACCAAAACAGCCAACCAACCCCAAACGCCAACACTACCAACAAACAAAAAAACACCACTGGCTTTAGCTTTAGTGTAGTTTCTATTTGTTAGTATCCTGTTTGAAATACAGTGGTTAGTCTCCATGCAGTTCCCAGCAGACTATAAAACCTGCACCTTAAATGAGATGTTGTTGTTAATGACTTCATTACACGGCCCTAGTATTGATTACATGACTGAGACAGAGGTCTTCTGACCTGCCCAAATACTGACCCTTGGAAGTGCTTCAGCTGGACTTCGCTGGGGTATAATATGGCAAAGCTTCCTATTTTGTAACCTCTTCTAGGAAGATGTTAGCACTAGTAACCTACTTTCATGTGTTCCAGCACTTTGAAAAATAAAACCATGCATTACATACTGTATGTTTGACTGGAGCTGTGTCACTGTTGAAACATTCAAGCACATGTACAAATCCCAAGTAATAGGATCATGATGATCTTACAAAAGATTTTAATTAAAGATGTGCCACTAAAAGTACTTCATATGGGGACAAACCCTGATTTAACGTTTCTCTTCTGAGATACAGATGGAATCTGCAAAAGCTTGTCTCATTCTAGCAGATACTCTCTCTCCACAACCTTATACTGAAGATACTTCCAATATCATGAGGTAGGATGAGATACTCCCATGCTTTCATTCTCTTTCTGATTGATATTAACAGTGACACAGATAGTGCTGCTGGCAGGGGAACATATTTGTCCTGTCACATTTTTTTTCTGCCTGGAGAACTCTGAAAGCCAACTGACTGTTTTCTGTTGTGATTTTATCAGATGTGTTGAAGGATTGAGACAGGTAGCAGCTGTGCAGCCTTGCAACCCCATACAGAATATGATGTTACTAAATATGGTGTAATTACCTTTTTCAATATCCTGATTATTAGCAGTCGAGGAGTCCTGCTCTTATACAATGTAGAGAGTTGTACCCAACTGTCTGGTACAGCTCTGCTGTCAGGTCTGATAATTCTACATGTCTTTGTACTGGGCAGACTTGAACTGGGGACTCCCTTAGTACTGCTGGATTGTGTGAATCTGATGGCATAATTAAGATACCCCCAAAACAATGCACAATTCCAAGTTCCAAACTGGATTATCTTTTATTTTCTATTTGCAGGGCATCTACCAAAGTGGAGGTATTAGTTTATTAATTAAATTTATGGGTGGCATTGGCAATGCAAATAATATTAATTATTGTTGCTTCTATTAGCTCTAGACTGTTAGTGGGACACGGGTGTGATTCTTTCCCCGGTGTCCAAGCTATGCACCATTATCTTCAAATCTTTTAGTGGTGACTGCCTTCCGCTTCAGATAGTGGACTTGGATGTGCTTGAAGTGTAGAGGTCTCAGATATGGACATTGGGTCATATGCCATTCTTTGTCACTGCTCTCCAGTTACTATCTGCTGGAGTAAACTAGTGTCACTTTGGAAATGAGAGACCCTAGTAAGAACTGAGCATATTAATCAGAAATTATATCTTTTGTACAGAGTGCTGTCTATCAAGAATCGCTACCCGAACACAAGAGTAATTTTACAAATAATCCAGTCTTGTAACAAGGTATCACAAACTTCTGTCTTTCATGTGGGTTGTCATGGCTGAAATTCCAGCCTTTATGGAATCAAAAGTACCTGCCTTTTATAAAAACAGTATCTTTATCCAGTGTCTCTTATTTATCGAGTTACTAACCAATCTAGAATATCTTTTAACATTAATAAAACCGAAGAATAACCTTTTGGTTTTGTTGGTTTTGTCTAAGTTGTCAGCAAATGCACATTTAATGTTTAAAAAAAATCATCTGAAAAAACAAAGAGCCTCAGAAATCCCATTAACCTACCTCTGTGCTGATCTGTAATCACCTCCCAACTCTGAAACAGGTACACCTGCTGAACATCCCCAACTGGGGCTGGAGGACAGGAGACAGCATCATCTGTTTTGCAGAACTGAAGCTAGGCTTCCTAGCACAAAGCTGCCTTGTTCCTGGTTTATCTGGTCTCCTAAGCAGCTTGTTCATTGTGAAAGAGGATACTGAGGTACATCCTTCACTTACCTAAATAATGTGAATACAGCCCAGTGGGATTTTCTCTAAAATATATGTCTGATTTCTGAGTAGAAGCTGCAGCCAGGTCTTTTGAAGCTTATCTTGATCATGCTGGGATTAAGCTTGGCCCAGAAGGCAAGAAAACCTAGCAGAGGATTTCTGATTTAGTACTTGAATTCAGTGCTCTAAGGCATGCTGAAGCAAAAGAACCTAAGGTATTTAAAAGGTGTGTGTAGATGTGATGCTTAGGGACATGGTTTAGTGGTGGACTTGGCAGTGTTAGGTCTGCGGTTCAACTCGATGATCTTAAGGGTCTTTTCCAACCTAAATGATTCTATGATGCATTTTACAATAGGGTACAAGGAAGGTGCCAGAGCAAAGCGTGGCCGGTAGCAAGCTCTGCTGCTGCATTTAGCTGATATGTGGAAACACCTTGTCTGTTGCTACACGTTCAAAAGCAATAATGTGATGCTGGTGCTCCACTGCCTCTGGGAGAACACAGTAAATCAGTTTTGGTTTCTGCACAGTATAGACCCTGTTAGCTTATCTGCATCTGTGCTTGATTCCATTCTGTGTGGCATTCACCTTTAGAACCTGCGCTTAAAACACTTCAGCAGAGCCACTCCTGCTTGATACCCCCAAAAATGGGCTGAAAATCAGTCCACTGTACCCTTTCCAGTTAACAGCGGGCTTTTCTTCAGTATCCTTTTAGGCTTGTTTATTTCTTTGCTTGGGTCATATGGATAATTTACACAAGAACAGTGACAATTAGAAATCTTGTCATCTCTCTGCAAGGAAGGTGATCCGAATTTATCCTCCTTTTATCTGTCTTTCCACATCAGTACCTGCTACAATGCAAAATTGCTAAACTACATAATGACTTTACAGCACACAGGTTGCACAAATATTTCTAAATCAATATCAGAAGTTTTAATAAAAACATAAAAATACAAAACTATTAGGCATGAAGTTGCCTGAACAGGTCTCCGGTTCGCTAGTCCTGCAGCGGACATGCTTTTGCTATCACCTAGTGGCTGTACATGATACTTCACATTAATCTGCACAACAGAATTTGACGGCTATTTCTCTCTTCACAGACTTTTCATTCACAAAATTAATTTAGATAAACTAGGTCGATATTGGGTGAAATAAATACAGAGTTTATCAATGAAGAAGTTGTATGTAGAATTGGGCTGCTTGTTAGAGTGGTATTTTCATTTACACATACTGTTTCATTCAGATCCCAATATTTCACAGACATGGCAAAGCTAGCAAAATGATTTTTAAGGGTTTTTTCAAGCATTCTATGAAAACTCTGCAAACTTTTTAAACTGAAAAAAAAAGTCTCTTATTTCAAAATCCATTAAATTTTTATTTGGAAAGCAACATTTTTTTTACACATTTTTAGTAGCCTATTAAGTTTTATGTGGAAGACATTTGTATGCTGAGAGAATAGCATATACTGTGACGATATGAGTGGCAGTGTAAAACCTGAAGGAGCTCGAAGTAGCAGAATGTTTTGCTGCTTCAACTACCTAGGTATAAACAACCCTTCCCTAGTCACACAACTACCCAAGGAAAAAAAATGTTTATACTGGAGTGGATGATCACAGTTTGGCAATAAATCACACCTCTAATAACTGTATTTATGATTGGTAAAACTTAACACAAGACCAGCTCTCATTTGAGTAACTAAGGAGGCAGGTTAATCTCACTGCAAAGAAAGGTGTAACTTTCTTCAAATAGTGGGCTCCCAGTACTTTGCTGTCATGAAATTTCCCTGTAACTTTATTTGTATGCAGTAATAACACCTGTTCTTTGATAATAATATGAATTGGAAGTGTCTAGAAGGGTTGAGAATTCCCATTCTGTTTATTAACTCTGATATTGTCTCTGACAAAATATAGCTGATGTCATTCTGCTTCCAGTAACTAAGGGCCTTTGATCTAATACCATGTGGTGTTGAGAGTATCAGCCCAGGGTTAGATTACATATTTTACTTGCTTTGCCTTTCAATAAATACATTGTCTTTATGGTTGATTCTTTTAGACAAAGTATTTGAAGGACAAAATGCTTCTGGAAGACAAAGACTACAAAGTAATGACTTCTCATCTCTCCAATGATTTTGCAGACATGACTTTTGTAGAAGTTTGTCGGTATGTGGTATAGATGTCATTGTTTTTCCTGTTATTTCCTTCCAGATGTGTCTTCACAGTACAGAGATATTGTGACTAACTGTGACTTGCTTTCTTTCCCCAGGTTGTGCTTTGTAAAACTGAACCTTGTCCTTTTGGGAATTGAACTCAAATTTGGCAGTCAAGGGGAGAGGTAACTGACTGGGATACTTCTTTTCTACTAAGAAGTCAACTAATTCCAAACTAACAATTTCCAAATAACTCAGAAGAAACATGTCCCAGGGTCTGCACAGGTATTATACACCTTTATCTTCCTGTGCACAGTATTCAGGATATGGGATCAAGATCTTGTTCCTGGTTACTGGAGTGCTGAGGTGAATTTTACCATAGACAACAATCTCTTCTGCCACCTCTTTTCTCATAATCAGGCAAGAAATGGGGGATGAAACACCATCTTTACTTCCTATTCCACATGCAAACAGCATAGGTCTCACTTTTGTTTGGGGTGATTCAAGTATATTTATTTTCATTGGTAAAGGAAATGCCTCATCATTTTTTTTAGCCACATGAGTTTACAGAGGCTCCTAAATGCTATGAAACATTGTCATAAAGGGATAATTTGTCAATTCTGGCAGCAGAGCTTTACTCTCTGAATCTGGTCCTGGGCCAGATAACACTCTGTCTGTTCTAATGATGAAATACAAGACGTCCTAATGGTGAACCTGGAACTAGTTCAGAAAGGGGAATAAATAAGTGCCATAGATCTTTAAAAAGCTTGAGAAATCACCCAGAAAATGCAGGCTATTGAGTGAAATTGTTTCTCTTTCCGCTTTTATAAAGGAAATGGCTGTTTTAATGCAACTTTAGAATAGAAACTCTGAAAACAGAGGGCTGTAGGGAAACACTGCTGTGAGAAATACATTGGGGCTCTCTTCCAGAAGTGTTCTATTCTTCCTTGAGTTCATACATTGTCTGGCTGAAAATAGAATGATGAGGAGTGAAAGCAAGAGGGAAAAAGAAGCTGCATGCTCTTTGAGATAGAATATTTTTTTTCTTCCTTTACACAGCAGTTGGCGCAGAAGAGATACCTTTTCTAAAAGCAGGACCTCTAGATGTTGCTACAATATCTGTAGTAATAATTATAGTCATTCATATTTTGTTTGTCCTCTGAGCCAAGGGTTTGAGTACAGGCCTTCTCTTGCATGAAAGGAAAATGTTAATACCTTTGTCATCTTTCGCTATGCCATTCACACTACCCATATTCATCAAAATTGGGTTGAAAGCAGTAGGAATTTAGACTGAGCTGATACCTGGTGGGGTCTTTGTAGGGGAAACTGATAAATTTAATCATGTTGCAGGGGATTCAATATAGATGAACTTAAAGCAACCCAGCAGGGATACTCATTCTGGATTTAGAAGGGGGAACCATTAGAAAATAAGGTTACCTGGCATGTTCAGTATTAGAGCAGATACCTCAAACCCTGCATATCCTTAGTATCTTTAGTTGCACAGAACTTGTATTTTAAGTGTGAGTATTCAGGAGTTTCAGTGATCCCATGGAGAAATGACCCATCCAGGCTGCAGTAAACTATGAATGACTTTATTATATTAAACATGTTCAAGAAAATGTCTTGGAAGTGAAAGCTCCTGTTTCCTATGAAGTTTACAATTTAGAAAATTAATTACAAAAAAATAAAAAAGCCACCAAATCCTTAGGAGCCTCGGAGTTGAATAAAATGCAGAAATCCTAACAAAAGCTGATTTGTATGCTTTGAGTCCCTGTTCTTCCACAGCTCCCCCAGGTTTCTGTGGACAGTAAATTCCCTTTATGCCATTGAAAAAGCATATTAACTTTTTCATGTCTCATGTCTCTCAAGTCACAGAAGTTATAACAAAGAGGATTAATGTAAGATTGTGAGGTGAGAAGAAACTGTTATGGTCATACAGTCTGAACTCTCACAGCAGAGGTGAAAAATGTCACCGGATAGACAAACTGATTTCTCTTTTGATTGTTTCTCAATACAGCACTATCCTGATCAATCCATCTGCACAGATAAAGCTTCATCAGAATACAGTGGGCTTTTTTATTGCTCATTGCCTGGCAGAAGTGAAAAGGTAAGACTCCCTATTACTACTTTGTTGAAAAAAGTCTAGAACAGAAAAACTTCCAAGAGCAGACGAGTGCACTTACTGTCATCAGTTAATCACAGTTCGGTTCTTTCTTCCTAATTCACTTTCGTTTTCTAGGGCAAAGTTCTATTGTAAAGCCTGTCACAGTGATATACAAGATCCAGAACAGATTAAAAAATGTCAGTGTAAAAGGAGACTCCACTCAAAACCTTTCTCAGGTAATTTTAAAAAATCTGTTTCTCATTTAAAAAAAAAAAAAAAAAAGGCTGATTGAATATCTGTTAATTGTATTTTTATTAACTATTTCTCTAGAAGGACAAGTTGGAATATTTTCTTACCTGATAAAATAGGGAGTTTTGTGATTATATTAGTAAGTCTTACAGATTATGATTATACTTTAAATGCTTCAAATTTATGCTTTTCTTTAGGAGTCAAAGCTTTTTGGCTAAAAAAAAAAAAAAAAAAAGAGTAGTACGGAATATATCTTGTTCAAGATTTTCACTCATCAACAGGTTTATCACAGAATATTGTTCTTTAACTGCAAAGACTGAAGCAAATATGTCTTATTAGTATAGCATGTGTATAATTGAAGCAAAAGCTAAAGCTGAATAAAAGCAGAATTTGTGTCCGGTTTGTACTAGATTCATGGTCAGGATTCCCTGAGGAAGTGTATCTAGATCTTTGTTGTCATGAGAACACAAAACTTTAAACATGAAGGCAGATAAACATTTTTGAGGTTGTACAGGTTGTATAGCAACTCTTAACAGTGTTTGAGGACTGCAAATCTTAGCTGGATGGAGGGAGCAGATCAATCACGGTAACATCTGACTGTAAGCAGAGCAATTCCTTCTTCACCCCAAACTCCATTCTGAAGATGCAGGGTTTTGTTAGGTGTTAGTTTTTGGTTGAAATAGAGCACAGCCTCTCAGATCTATATGTAGCTACACCAAATTGAAGCTTGCTGCATTTTCAGTAAGCTTTTAAGGCCAAAATGCACACCTCTTCTAGGCTCCTGTAAACTTCTCTGTTACTGTCTCCCCTCCATGGAGATGTTGCTTTGCTTGAAAGAGTAGACAAGGAGCTTTCGATTAAATGTGGATGTACACATGCGTGCCTACTTGTATTTCAAATACTTGCAAATCCTTTAAGCAGCAGATGGCAGCCAAGCCCCATTACAAAATGTGCCTCTGAACTGCAGATGGTTGAGATAAAGGCAAAACTCGTTTACGCTGTGCTCAGCCAGACTGAGAGAACAAGCACAAACATGCTGACACCTGGAGGACTCCATGTAGTAATGTCATGTAGAAAGAGAAGCTGGAGCCCATTTTCAGTCCAATACACTTATCAGCATAGATGTAACTAAGGTCCCTGAAAGCTACCTCACAGAAAAGAGACTTCCATAAACTGCAAAGACATCTTAATAAAAGTCAATGGCAAATGAATACAAAGACATTGACACTGTGGGAGCTCTCCACCTGGTTGGTTTTCTTCTTGTTTCCTAGGCAATCTTAGATTTTAAAAGGACAAGATGACATTTCAGTATAAATGTGTATTAATAAAAAGCAGTTGTTTGCAAACCTGCAGTTCTGCACCAGTTATGCTGTAGAGAGAATAGCTGCCTGAGGTGGATCAGGAGCTTTGCCAGGCATAAGACCTTGCCATTGGTCTCCCCTAGGATTCTGGATGTATCAGAGCAAAACAGAGCTTAATTATAAGCACTTTGGTTCATTCCTCTACTCTCCATATGATGTAGTTTAAGTGGTGCGTGGTGTTCTGGATTCCTCCAAACTTGTCATGAGGGAGGTAAGGGGAAGGATAGATGGAAAAGGCCCCAACTAGTGCAGGTGAGTATGCTTCCACTACCTGCAGTGGAAATAGGGAGATTTAGTTGGTGAAAATCAAGTTTTTTGTCACAAATCTAAAAACTAGTAACAGGAGCTTCCCAGACTGTGAGCTTTAGTCAAAGGAGCTGCTATTGTCATTTTAACAGGAGTGTAAATGGCATACCAGAGTGTAGTCAGAACAGAAAACAGGCTATTTTTTTCATCCAGATTTAATAAAAAACTATTACTATTACTAGATTATTATTTCTTCAATCATTAGATATGTCTTAAGAGGCAACAGGGCTTCTTGAGACAATGACACCCTGCCCCCCCCTTTGGGACTGGTCAGGCAGTGGAACTAGAGGAGAGCTTTTCTCCCTGTTCTGCATCTCACAGCACCTCGTTGCTGCCCTGGGCAGTCAGGCCCTGCACAGGTTGGTCACAGTGACCCAGGAAGTCTGTGGTAAAGGCTGGGACTGGGCTCAGCTCTGTGGAGTTGGCCAGGTATCTCGGTGTAGAAGACTGTAAGAGAGTTCTCTCAGATACTTGCCTGCGTAAGACAAGCTGTTCCAAATTTTTATTCTCTGTCTTGACTTACGATACTTCCATTAAGCTTGACCTAGAGGAGTTGAGTGGCATGTGGCATCCTCAGGAAGCTCTCTACCCATCCAGCTCCCACCTCACTGGACACAGGGCTGTAGAAAGTGCTGTCCTGTTACCAAGGCTAAATGCACCAGCTATTAGCACACCTGTGTAGCACAATTACAGCTTAAGGCTGACAAATCACCTATTCAGAGAGATGTCCCTTTTTATGCCAGGGTATGTTTGGAAGTGCTAGCTGTTTCATCTGGGTTAGTATGGTTTGGCAATACTTACGACATCACAAGAAAGTTAAGGGTATGTGAGAGGGTTCATCTGTCAGTTTACAAGATAAAAAGATATGTGTGTCTGAATGTTCCTCCAGTCCAACCTTTCCTTTCCCATCTGTATGCGTTGGACATGTTTAGACACATGTGACATGGAGAGCTTTGCTGTGCCTCCTGTCAAATGCTGACAAGGGGAGGAATGCAGATTAGCAACAAAGATACATACCAGGGGAGTGTGAGGCGTAACACTGTGCATCCTGAACCAGCTACATCACCATGAAAAGCAGGAGATGCAGGTAGGCTCTGGTGCTCTTAAAAAATCTCAGAGGGTGCTGCTGTACATCCTCAAATCACTGCCTGGTGTTATAACGCTGGGCTTAATGGCCCATGACCTCAGATTATGGCCCAGAAAGGACTAGACCAAGTGTCAGAGAAAAGATGTTCCAGCTGTTAAATAGCTACTTTAGGATTTGGGAAACTTGAGCTCATTTTCTTGATCTGCTTCCTCAGATTCAGTCTGGGACTTCAGGCCACTTAGCCTTTCTGAATTTTGATTTCCTGTTGGGAAATTTTGGAAGTTAAAAATGTTTTGATTCTCAGAGAATAGTGTCTTAAATAATTGCAAGTTGCTTGTGAGAAGTATGAGGATGTCCAAATACAGAGCATGAACTCTTTCTATCTAGCTCCCCGCCCCCCCCCCCCCGCCCTTGTATGGAGGATTGTATTTTCATAGCGTGTGTTGAGCACACCTTCTCCCCTGCAGGACCAGGATCATCCTCCACATGATTAAGTACCGGCCCAGCCCCAGCACAGCCATGCACCTTGGACTTCCTCCTCCCTACAGGACCAGACCAGTAACCCACTTGCCCCCTTCACTACCAGCCCTGGGACCCTCTCCTTTTCAAATGTTAGCTGTGATTCTCTCTAGTCAAGAACACGTCTTGTTCTTTCCCATGCAAAACGAGAGAACAAAGGTCTTACAGGTGTGTGTTAGCTATGTTTTGAGGGTATGTTTCCTTCATCCCTGCCTTCACCTGCATAAGTGACAAAGATTTCCTTCACTATCGGGGGAAAACTCAGCAGTGCTGAGTGATTTTTAACTTATGGATCCTAACACAAGAACCCCACAAAGAAAAGGAGCTCCCTTTGAAATGAAATGATGTGTTAAGTATGTAGTGCTCACCATATTTAAGACTGTTTTATGCATACTAAATGAAATTACTCTTATAACATTGTGCTGTATTTCTGAGCAGTTGGTATGAATAATCAATTGCTCAGAGCTCCTTTGTCTAGCATTTCTGAAGCCCCCACGAAACCCTCGAGTGCCATGGTAGCCACTGGCAGACACAATCTAAATGCAACTGAAGGCTATACAAAAGGAACCCAATTCTGTTTTGTTGCCTTTGTTTCAGAGGAACTGAACTTCAGTAGAGAATCACGTGTTTCAGATGAAGAGCCTGAAAAGTCAAGGTCCTTTGGTGTTCTTCCACCTCAGAGTTTTGTTGATGGGTAAGAAACGTAAAGCTGTGTGTATGGTGAGCAGGCATTCCCTGGACTGACTTATTGAGAATCTGTGTGGAAGGTGGGAACAGCAGGGTGCACCTCTTTACTAATTCTTCTGCTATCATCCGTGGTTGTGGTTGAAGTGGATGGTTTATGGCTTCTCCCTATCTTGATTAATAGAACAGCATAGAAAATACAACTTATGGCTATGCATCCAAATCCATAGCCTCTCAGGCTCTCCTGCAAGCTCAGAGCCTCTGCTGTGAGCTCCTGATGCTACTGGGGAGGAACCAAGGGGAAGGAGAAGGAAGGGGCTGGCACACCTCCAGAAAGTGCTACTTTCCAGACAGAAACCCAGTGATACCATCACTGAACAGCGAAGTCATGAGCACGTTTATTTGGCTCCTGAGAGAGCCGAGTGGAGGCAGGAGCCGCTAGGAGTAGGAACATGAACAGCCAACACAAAGATTTGCTCTTTGCTCAGATATTTAATTGCAGTGTGACACTGGCAGCAACCTGGAAGAGTAGCAAACTCTGATATACTCTAAAAGAAGTTTGCTCTAAGGGCAAATGGAGATCCAAGAGAAGTAATGCCCTACAGTCTTTCTCTCTGGTATCAGTAATACATGCTAGAGGAGTCCTTTCTAGGCCATCTAAATTCTTCCTAGCCAGAGGAATCTAATTTCCCAGCAGGGTGTACAAGCTGGTGGCAGAACATAGTCATCTGCTGTCTACGGCAAGGTGTGAACTGCAGTATTCTTATCTACAGTGTACTTACTTTGGCCAGTCCAGTTAACTTGCACCAGGACTCCTAACCTGAGCTGCTACATTCAGCATAAGGAAGGGTATCATGGTCTGATACTGAGCTGTCAGTAATAGCAAGCTGTTACGCTCCTCCAAAGCATCCGCTAGAGAGGGTGACAGGACATATTGGCAAACGGTGTCATACCAGAATTTGCAGGGAATAAACAGGAACCTAGTAGGGAAAGAGAGATGTAGTATTTCTACAAACTAGTATTTCTTGTCTTGTTTCTGCTAGCGAGCAATTTGCAGCTGCTGTAGAACTGAAGAGGCTTAAGTCTCCCCTCCCTCCAAAACCCTATCTTGTGCTTCAGCAGCAAAGGCAAATGTCAGTATGGCAGGGACTCTAAGGTGTCCTCTGGAGAGCTTTGCATCTTAGCAGCTGTTCCCAGCACATGCATGCTGTCGGGACAATAAAATGTTGCTCAGTGTTGCTGTCCTACAACTGATTAGGTCAGCTGTAAATATTGGGACTGCACAGTAAATACATACGCGCGTACTACCAGATTGTGCTGACTTGTTAAATATAAACGAAAACATAATTAGATTTATAATGTGTCCCTCCCCCTCCTCATGCCCAATAACATAATTTACCAAAGGGGGTAGGGGGAGAAGAACAAGGCCTCACAACCTGCTGAAATATCATTATTAACATGCACATGAAAAGTCAATTATGCCAGAGGGAGGTATTTAAGTGAAGTGAGTTTCCATACTCCAGGATTACACCTTGGGGATTATATATTTCTTATTTATTTATTTATTTTCCCTGAGATCTCTACTGCTGCTTAGCAGTGAGGAACAAAAATGTTACTAAGAGATATTTTGAAATCCCCTAAAGAAATAGCCAAATATGTAGATAAATAATTGTTCCTGTTCCCATCCCCATCAAGATTCTCCCTCATCACCATATCGTAAAGACTCTCTATTCTATCCAGTCAGTGCAGGTATGTTTTCTGGTGTTTAGTTTTAAATGACACCAGGGACTGGTCTTCCAACACTTCCCCTGGGGAGGATATTTTGCTGTACTGTTATTATTAGTTGCAGTATTTATTATTTGTATTATAGCGATGCCTTGAGGCTTCTACTGGGACTGGGATCCTCTTAGACTGGATGCTGTATATGTGCATGGTAAAAGGCAGATTCTGTCTTTAAGAGCTCTCAGTCTACATAGAAAGAGCAGACAAAGACTGGAAAGGCAAAAGGAGGTAGGAAAGGATCAAATGAGGTATCAAAAGTCATAGAGGAAACCTCACAGTGCAAAATACAGCTCTGTGGGGCTGACTCTTCATCACATTAGAGTTCTCAAATTAATCCAAAATAATTCTATATTATTATTTAAACCAAAAATAGAATTTGATCCAATTGTCCATTTTCAGAATAAGGTGAGGTTTTCCACCTGGGGTGTTCTGCTAATAGAAAAGTTAACACTGACCTTTTGCTTCCAAATTACGATAGTTAGGACAGTGACCAAGGGGAGCTCCATGTTCAGTTCTCTGCTCCATTTGGTGTAGAATGGTAAACTGCAGTCTGATGCAGGGAAGGTAGACATTTTAACGAGTTTCCAGGTTCTGTGGATATACAATAGGGATTACTTCCATGGTGTCCAGCAGGCAGGATACTTGCCCTCTTGCCCCTTTACAGGGTCGTTTGAAAATATCTGTGTTTATGGGGACATTTAGCCACCTAAATACTTAAATTCCAGTATTATTTTTTTAAACAGAAATTTGTGACTGAGACAGGATCTGCATGTGGGCTAATCAGTGAAAAATACAATCAAACCATAATTTGGGGAATTTCGATAAATTATAGTGGGAAAGAATTAGGCGTGGCCTGTTATAAGACTCGAAAGACATACTAGTTCAGGTCTTGCCAATACTGCTGGTGTCTTAGACTATTTTAATGAAAGATAACTTCTGTCATATTGCACATATTAAGTCTTGTACATGTCTTCCTTTCTCTTTTTGTTTCCCCCACTGAAAATAAGCAGATCTTTATATCCAGGAGAAGAATTTAATTAGTGTCATTAAAAAAAAAAAAAAAAAAAAAAGTCATCACCAGCCAATACAAAAAAATCTGAAGACCTATAAAGCTCATCAAGAAGTGAATACATAAAGACCTGTTAGGATTCCTCAAGCATTTCTGAGCCCCTGCATCGATACACTTGCTTTACTAGTCATGGTTTTTCCACAGATTCTCGCCTAAGGCATGACAAATGTAATGGTGTATGTTTTGCTGAATTGTTGACTCTTGTTTTTCATTCCTGCTAAGTTTCTAGTGAGGCATAAAAGAATGTTTGTGAGCAAGGCTCCATGTATACACAACTTTGCAGTGTCTCCTTCCCTTTTGCTCTGGTGTAAAGTCACTTCAGCCAAGCAATGGATGATTAGAAACTGAATTACATTAAAAGGGAAACCAGGTTAAAGAACCAAGTTTTAGTTCCCTGTTAATTGTAACTTATCTAGTGCCTGCATAATTGCTCGTAAATACCTGCTGAGTTGCCAAGTCTACGTTAAGGCTTGTCAGTTTTCAATAAATCTTAAAGACTTAAGATCCTACTCTTTGATGCTACCCATCGCTTCCCAGTCCAAAGGTAGGGCAGAACAAGGCAGTAATGTTGAGCGCTCCAGCTCAGCTAATCTGGCAGAATGCATCACAATCTTTATAAATGTGTGAGAAGGGCTGTGCAAGAGCTCCTGAAAAGGTCATTGGTATTTTTGGAGCGATAAATCATGGAGGGAAAGATTTGCATTTTGGCTGTATAAAATCCAGGGCTGGATTAGAGGGAGCATACTTTGCAGTAATATTTCTCTCCTGACTTGTTTTATTAGCTTCCTTTAAACATGTTACATTATTGCTTATAGAATTTCATTTACTTGGATTGGCAGCTTGATAAATATGTCTATTGGCGATGATTTGGATTGCTCTGGGCATTAATATTATTAAAACCTGTCACAAGGAAATGTCTGAAAGATGACTTACTGTAAAGATTACAGCATGAAATAAATCATACAATGGTATTTGTTACCGTTTATGGCCTCTTGGAGCCGAGTCAATCCCTTTTTATGTTGCATTATTTTTCAAGTTTTTATAGCCTTACATTATATATCGCTGTCAGAAATGAACAGATGGGGTGTCAAACACGAGCCTTCTGAATAATTCCCACCCTCGGGTTATTTGTATGAAGGACAAGTGTAAAACTGTGTTCTCAAGAAAAAGGAGATAGATAGAGGTGGAGAAAGTGTTGTTACAGTGAGCAAGATCCCTTTTGTCAGCAGGCACATTGTGCTTTTGATCACTACCTGGTATTTGCGCTACAGGGTGGGGGATCTGTGGAAAATTTAGCAGTCTGTTGGCATAGCGAAAAACCTCACAAGTTAGACAAGTTTCACGTTCCTTCAGCTTTATTTTTATTGCTGGAATGGGAGAAAGAACTGGAAGGGGTGTTTCAGTGATAGCCAGACCACAGAGTGTTTGCAGAAACATGGAAAAGTGTGCATGCCTATAGGTACCTGTCAAACACTTCAGGGGTGGAATTCTCAGGATTCCCTCCTGAACGCAAATGGCATTTCTGGAGTTTGGGATGCATAAGGAAGAAGATGAGCAGATACTTGGGACACTGGAAGTTTATGAACTGATGTTAGGCAGGGAGCTTCTCTAGGATGAGACGATAGTATTTTGCATTCCACTTTTTGTTGTGCTGTAAAGTCCCATTTTTCTTGCTGTGTATTTTTGAGGATTACTTGTCAGAGTCAGGGTGACAGGTTGGATGGAGTAATCGGTAAATTGATAAATACACGTGCAGTTAATTAAGTTTATCCAAGCTAAAGAAATTCAGGTGGCAGACATCATCCATGCATACTTCCCCCAAGCTTTCCCTAAATCTCCAGCCTCCAGAATCTTGTACAGATACACGGAATATAAATCAGCATTAT
Organism: Falco naumanni; assembly: GCF_017639655.2. Taxonomy (NCBI): domain Eukaryota; kingdom Metazoa; phylum Chordata; class Aves; order Falconiformes; family Falconidae; genus Falco; species Falco naumanni. The sequence continues at coordinate 5,117,114 of NC_054072.1, forward strand.
TTTTGGAACATGACTCTTCTTGGTGTAAATGGATCTTTAAGCACCCCTATAAATTATTCTGTTGATGCAGGCTGGCTTAATCTTGCTCACAGAACAATGAGGTCTTAACTTCACTGGAACTAGCACAACCAACAAGACTGACGAATCATTGTGATGGAGCAGGTATTTTAGTGGATTTCTGACACAGAAAACCTAGCTTCCATGGTGTGCAAAATCTGCCCAGACTTGTTTTGTACAGACTGCATCGTCTCTGCATGAAAGCCAAGTCTGTATACTGGCATTGAAAGAGGAATTTCACTTTTTTTTTTTTCTTTTTTTCTTTGTTTTTTTTTAAAAAAAACACCAACCCGTAGTAAGCAAAAGATGTTACTGGTAACTCTAACAGGACTCTTCTACCGTTGGTAATTTACTTATTGGTTAAATTTTGTATATAAGCCTCCAGGGTTTTTTTTGTGTTTTCTTTCTTTTTTTTTTTTCTTTCCCTTCCAGAGTAAAAAAATCAGAATATTAGAAAAAAAAAGTTTCAGGTCTTGGCCACCCTTACATATGGATTTTTTTCTTAACTTCAGTTTGTAATCATGCTCACTATATTTGGCACCTAAATTCACTGTGATTTTAGCCAGCCGCCATTCCTTATGAATTTAGTCAGCTAATGCAATGTTTATTCCGTCTTCCTTCTGAAGCTCTCATCCCTTGTGCTCACATGTATCTCTTGTTTCTCTGAGACTTAGTATTATAGATCAGAGCACCTTATCCTTTGCAACCTCTCTCTGTATTCCTGTCTTTTTTTCTATATTTCATGTGAAAATGCACCACCTCTCTCTTCCCCAGGCCCTTGTCCCACATCTATCATCAAGGTTGCATAAGAGTTTTAGGGATTCACATTCACCATGCAAAGTACAGTTGTACTGCACATTGTAACTGGAGTTACACCCACCTGTACATACTAATCCAATTCCACCTTATACAATATTATAATCACTTAAAGAATTTGCATGACTGATGGTGTGAGTTCTGAGTGCATAAGGAAAAGTTTCATAATTAGCTTTCCCTGTGAACTTGTGCAAACCAGTCTATTTATAATTTGGTCAGCTCCTGATTTTTAATGAGGGTGCTGAGAGGGACTGAAGCCTCTGGCAGCATGCATTTCATATTTTAATTACCCACAGTAATTCTGACAATTACACCAATGTTGTAAATCACATCATAATGACCCATTAAAAAAACCCACCCATATTTAATGATTGGACGGGGATTTAAATTAAACAGATATGCAATGGCTTAACAAGAAGCCAAAAGCTCCATGGAGTTTCAAAGTCTTCCAAATCTTTTCGTCGAGCTATGGCTCCAGAAATTGAAGAAACTTCATGCAGAGTTTTTTTCACAGACCAAGTCCTGATTTCCTCAACAGGAGATTGCATTTTATGGGATGAAATCCATTCCTGTGTGCCAGGCTAGAATTGGACTTCTCCGTGATTTGAGTCTTGGTAGCTAATCAGCTGCTCTGGTCTCTGTCTTTGAGCCCAGGAGAACTTAGGATGTCACTTTATCTTGGCAATGCTGATATGGTAGTCACAGTTGTCCCTGAGTGTCATGAGAGCATAATGGCACTGGTTTTTAGCCAGTTAACTTGAGGTTTAGTAGGGATAGCATAGAGCTACAGCTCACATTTTTCTGTTTTGGCAGACAGCTTTTGTTACACTGTCCGTGGTTTAATGAAATGTAAATTTATCTATCTTGTTTTGTTGTGTGTGGTGTTTAATGCCCTTCTTACTGTTAACTGTTGTTGAGGAGGGCAAGTAGTAAGGGATGGTCAGCATCACATGCCTTACATAGCACTCGCTCCTCTGGTTATTTCTTGGGGGTGTCACCATGTGCCACCTCTTACACAGGCCTGGAACAACTGGCCAGGCTAGGTCTGCAGGTAGATCCTCTGAGGAGCAGAATCCGCACAAAGTTACCACCAGGTCAGCCAAAAATAAGGCTGTGCTACCCAGCATAGTCTATTATGCAGCTGTGTCCTGGCTCCCTGGTTTTGGCCCTTAGTGAAAATCACTTCTGTTATCTAAGATCTTGAGTAAGCCAAGTTCTGCTCTTTAGATTATTTTGCTATTAATAACGTCACAATAAGTGGGTGGAAGTAGCTAATGGCTCTAAGCCACAAATGATCCCAAATGTTCCCAGCCTCTACTCTCCTGTAAACCTTGACAGATTGGGAGTGCTTAGTAAAATATTGTAACACTCAACACGCATTTACAAGACAGCGATCCGTCCCATGACGGCTTCCAGATGTGTGAGTGTGTGCAATTTCATAATTCAAGAACAGATTCTATTGCCCTCTGCAGATCCTCCATCAGGCTGTTCATAAATGTTGCTCGTAATTAAATTAACCCACTAACTAGCCATGCAAATTTTGATAAGCAGTGACCAAAAAAATAAAAACGGGGAACTGTTGAGATGCTCTCAGAAAATGACAAGGTTGTCTTCAGAGATTATTTATCATTATGAGAAGATTTGTTTTTTTCCCTTCCTGTTTGCCAAATTCTACTATGTCCTTTCATACATGACAACTGTTTCAAGGTTTTAATCTAATAATTAGGAGCTGAATTTTGCCACCCTTACTCAAGCTGTCTGCTGTATTACTCTCTGAACAGCCTTTCTGGAATCAAAGCAAGCCTCTGTTCTGTGTGTGGGTAGCAGGATCAGGCTTTAGATTTTAAAATACAACCTGTGCCCAGCCCAGGCAGCAGTGGAAGAACAAAAATACGCACATGCACTTACCCATGCCGAGGACAAGAGGCTACATTTTATCTGGCCCTCCTGTAACCTCGGAAGGGGAGAGGGAGACTTCAGCAAAGGTTTCACAGGGGATGTTAAGAATAATGAGCTGTTGTTTTCTGTCAGAAACAATGGCTCACAGCTCTGACACATGAGATCTGCCTGCAGAATTAGTATCCAGCTTCCCCCATGATAAGCGTGGTATATTAATTTGCAAAAGTGTTGGAGCTATTACACCTGGTTTATATCTATGACTGAACAACATGTCTGTATACAGTAAAGTGTTAGCGGAGGGAGGCGATTTGGATGGATGTTGAATGCAGAAATGGAGAGCAGATAACAAAAGCAGATGAAGTCTTTTCTTATATGTCACTTGGAGGTTTCTTTAGTGAAGTAGGCCCTAATGCATCTAGATCACTGTTCAGACAGTTCAGTCCAGTTGCCCTTATGCATTCTGAATTTCTGCAGCGCTGGCAACTCTTCAGACCTTGCTACACAGGTATCAGGAGTTCCTCTTGAGGTATCATCAGCTGGAGTCCTGTTATTAGAGAATCTTGGCTCCATTTTAAAATGTGGTGTCAGACAGCGCCTATGAGACTAGGATTCGGCCTTTCTGTTTGAGTGTTGTGTGAGTGCCAATGCTACATGTCTCTTTCCGTGCTGTTTTCTTGGTTCAACTTAGTTTACCTTTATTGTTCATGTTTACAATTCTAAATAAAGCAGGAGTCCCTGAACTTAGTGGGGGACTGTAAGTATTGCGGCAATATAGATGATAACTACAGACTATTTTTATTTTAGTGTATTCTGTATAACCACACTGACTTCACTGGGATTACATGTGCATTGCTTAGGGGCAGATTTGGTTCAGTGGATGTAATTAAGAAAAATTTAACTACTCATTTTAAAGATTGGTTTTACTTGTTGCCTGATGTATTTGTTAATTATTGGATGGAATACTCTAAATTATGTTTTGCAATGACACGTAATACCTCTGTGTCAATTAATTAAGCCTCGTAGTTCCTTGTGAGGTAGGGAAAGCACTTTGATGCATTGTGATTGGAGTGATGTAATCCATGATGAGATGAATAAACCAAGTCCAGACAAGCACCATATTCTCACAGTGGGCCTGGGAGTGAGAAAAGGGGCTTTGTAGCAGCCTTCACAGGCACAGGCAATTTTCATTGTGTGTGTGAAACCCCACTCCTCCCTAAAGGAAAAGGTTAACATATGTGCGGATCTGGGAGCGATTCAAAAAACAATAAGAGGATTCCCAAATGGGATGTGAACCGAACAGCCCACATGCCAAGTGTTAAATCATCCCCAAGGCTGTGGTACAGAGGCAGGGGAAGGACGTCAGGGCGTTTGTGCTGGTGGGCCGCAGCTTTCCAGATCCAGCTGCTGGAGCGACCTGCCTGCACCGCACAGGTACCCACGGGCGTTCTCGCCCTGGAGGCTTCTGTGCACAGATTTCTCACGTGCGTAGGTTTCGGGGACCAATGGTGCAACTCGTCCAGGCCTTGCTTGCCCTGAGGTGCTCTGTGAGTAGGCTTCTACCCCTTTATCTCTCTCTCTGGGCATAATTTAGGACACAGAAATAAGCTCCAATTCCTGAGGATTTGCTGCTATTCTGTAGTTAGAGCACAGAAGGCAAGCCAAATGAGCACAGACCTCGATGTGTACACATGACATTAAGACTCATTGTAGCCACATTTTCCCACGACAAGGAGTGGAAGAGCTGATGTCGGAAGACTGCAGGCGAGGGATTCAACAAAGCTTTAGGGCTTTGCAAAGGCATTATGAAGAATTTAAAGATAGCTTGTCAGCGGGAAGTTGTTGGCAGCTAACAATTTGATAAAAGGACTTCCACTCCCTGCCTTCTAATGCTATAGACAACTGTTAATCACTTATGTTAGTCCTCAAATGAAGTTTGAAACATCTTGGATGTGTCTGATCATCTTTTAGTGTAGCTGGGAGCTATATTATCTACTTTGATTCATGGAATCATGACTGACTGGTTTATATTAGGTCATGACTGTGGAAAGAGGCAAAAAAGAAATGTTTTACCATGTTGTAGCACTCTCAGTTCAACTCTGGTACACTGGACTGAACTGCTGTTTAGAATGGTAAGGTATTGGACTGGGGGTTACTTGCAGCATAAAACCAATTTTTTTCTCCAAGTTTAATTAGGGGCTATTGTTGTAATACTCAGTTTGCCTGTGGGTTGCACACAGACTGATTACACCAGTGGCTTAGGCACCTCACACTGTGGAATGGGATTTTCAAAGGTTCAGCCACTCTGGCTGCATTTTCAGAAATGCCCACAGTGCTTTCGTAAGTCAGCTCCACTTGTACAGTCTTTGGTAGCGTGGGCTTGTGCTTTTTTGATATTCTGTTCAGTGCGAGGTAAGTGGTAAGGACCTCAAATGAGAATGTGATGGTGAAAGAAAGGTAACGCAGACATGGCAATGCACAGTGTCATGTGAATGCAACTGTTTTCTTTGCAGACTCGTGCAGAGCCAACACTGATAACTATGGACCCACAGCACAGTCAATTTGTGACCCAGATAACCTGCTAATGGCTGTGGTGGCTGTAGCTCTATCGCAGACTATTTCTGTCTCTCTGGGTACTACAGCATGTCAGTTCCAATGCCCTCATCCTCAGGCTCCTCAGACTCCAGTGCAGGATGATTCAGGAGTCTATCAGGAAAATCAGATTTCTGTAAGAGTCATGTAATTTGCAGAGTATATGGCAGAAGGAACCCTCAACTAAAGAATGGCTTGTTAAGTCAGGATGCGCTTGGCTTTGGCAAGGTGGATGCCATTATGAAGAAGTGAGTTTCCTGACATCTTTTCCCTCTTATCTCTCACTTCAGAGATCCAACAGGTGTTTCCTACAAGGCGTATATATTTCCCATAATATTAGAATGAGGAGTTGTCATTTCTGACAGGTTGTGTATATAGATGATGGCTTTATTATGATAGAGATACATACATTGATTGATTGGTAAATCTGAGTCAAGTAAGGGAGCTTGTGAGAAGATAGTTTCTAACTTGCCAAAATACCATTTAATCACTGGCCTAAGGATTCGTTATCCGAGGAGGAGAGGTGTGGCTAATAGATGCAATTGCTTGCAGTTAGCACAGGGCTGCATAGAGGCACTGCAGAGACTTAAAGGGGTACACACTCCCCTTTCCCTCCACTTTTGTACTAGCTTGCTAAATTCAGGAGAACCAGTTTGAAGCCTCTCCCTGTTCCTTGTCAGAGATGCAAAATTACTTTTCGTTTTGCTGAAGGGTGGGTAATTCAAAGCTGATTAAAAAAAAATGCTTCGTGCAACATACTGTTTGCCTTTGAAAATTCTGGCTGTAAATGCTGCTGAGAGCAAGAACTGTGCAAGTGGCAGAAGAGAGCAACTGGGATAAATATTGTGGTGGCTTTGGCTATGCTTTGCGAACGGGCAGACTCCCGTTAAAGGGCCTAGAAAAAGACTGGGAGCCTCCTGGCTTGGTACCGCTGGCCTGTGAGAGGAGTGGAGCTGTCACGAGCCATTTGGCACCTGGAGCACCCTGCTTTCTGTTGGCCCTTTCTTTTCCCCAAGGCTACGTCCAGCTGCCAGTGCCTGCTGCTCTTGCCCCTTCTGAGCAGCAGTAGTGCAGCCGCCAGTGCATACAGATCTGTTTCTACCTCTCTGGTGCCTTTCTCTTGCCTTCTTCCACCTTCCAGATTTGGGGTTACAGTCAAACCCAGCCCATCATAAGCAAGTTGCAGAGAAGGCTGGAGAGCAACTATGCAAAAGTCAGTCATTACAGTTCATGTCCATGCCATTAGCAGAACCTTTGCAGCTTTTATATCTTGTGTTGGCTTTAGGATAGGTGAACATTTATAAAACTTGAAAATGTATTAATTTAGGAGAACAAGGTAAGCTATTCTAATATGATCAGTCCTGGCATTTGTTATTAGTCCTTTAGTTTAAGACCTGGAGAGCTAGCAGAAGCTGCAAAGAAGTTCTGGCCTGGTGTTTGAATTCTCATATGGAATGGGAAAGGCTCTTTCTGTGTTGCATGTATTGAAATGACTGTGACTTTTTAACTAGTTATCCTGGGTATGGGTTAATTGTATAGCTATGACATCATGGAGTTTTACTCAAGCTGCAAACCCCCCAGCCCCATTTGCAAAAAATGGGGCAAATTGTCTAGGCTGTGCTAAGTGCTACACCCAGTACCAGCATAAGTTGGTCTGTACAGGGCACTGCGAGATCCACCTTGCCGGCCTTGTAATGAATGGCTTCCCCTAGCAAAATTTCCCTCTCCTTTCTGTTAATTTCACCTCACCCAGTACTGCATAGTCAAGATAAGGATGAATTGGACATAAAAAAGAATGTCAGGACGAAACACTTGTCTGGTCATACAGCGCTACTAAGGCTGTTGAGTTCAGTAAGCATTGTAATCCTAGGCGGCAAGTTTCAGTGACCATTGTGATTTCAGTTACAGAGTGATTAAATAAACTTTGCTCTTGAGCCACCTGTTCAAAGCTGACTCTACCTAGAGAGATGGTGCTGAGAAAATGGTTTATCCAACAGATTCCAGGCCTTTTTCTGTCCGTGCCTGGGCCGTGAGGAGACATGTGAACACCCCTTGGTTGTTTGACATGACTTCCTCAACAACTGTTTTGTAGCAGTCCTTTGAAACTGTTTGATGTTCAGAGAGTGTCTGTGAATGGCTTTTGTTTCATGTGGTCTTTTTGCTGCTTTTGAACTAACACAATGCTCACAAACACAGCTACATATCTGAAGTTTGCCTCTAACAATACCCTGCAATATGGCTGTACTTTAAAGTCCCTGAAGACAAGGGGGAAATTCCTGCTGACTTCTTTTTGCTCTTAATCAAGACCATGTTTATATAAATACTGCTTCAATGAATGTCCCCACTGAAGAACTCATTATTTAAAATAATCCTAGGGACCAAGTCCAAACAGCTATAAACATCACAACTAATACAATAATTCAAGGAAACACTTTGCAGTATATTTTTCCTTATGTTTCATTCAGCTGACATTGACAAAGAAATTCCTCCACCACACAGTCCTTTTCCCCCATGCTGTCATGGTTAATATGTGACTCATTCATCCCAATTTTTCCTTGCTACTATGAGACATGAAAGCTGTGATGTAGATAAAGAGGGCATCTCAGAAGCAGCTGGAGATGTGATCTCAACTTGGGTAAACTGCAGCTGCCACTGCTGAGAGGTTGCTCCGTAGCTAAGAAGTTTCTCTCTGCATTTTAGGGGATTTGATGGCCAAGTGGAAGAGAACAGCAAAGTTGTCCTAGATTCAACAGGAATGTTCCACTGGTGTGATGCTGTTCCACTCCAGGAGGCTCTTCTGGTAGGTGCAGGGTATTTGATTCGGGGACCCTCACGTGTCTTCCTCCTTGTTCTCCTAGGATTAAGCTGGAGCTTCAGTGCATTGATCTGGGTGGAGGGCACAGCGCTCTCTAGTTTACTGCTGCTTATTTAGCAATGTTATCTTAGTCAATTTCTAACTTTGATTTCATTTGCAAAGGTAAGAGACAGGCCCTGTGCTGGAGGGGAGGGACCAGGGGTTTACCATTACCCCCTTTTTGAGGAGTGATCTGTGGATAAAGTATCTTGACCAGCATTGCATAGAGACTCTATTGCAGTGGAGGGAGCTGAAAGTTCACTCCATGGCCATATTCCTTTGTAATTTAGGTGGTAACGTGGGAACAGAGAAAGATCTCCAAGGTAACAAGGGATCAGTAATGCCTTCCGTGTTCATCTAAAGCAGGGCAGGCACCCAATCTCAGGACAGGGTCTCAGCAGATGGACAAAGGAAGGTCTGATTGACATCTATTTTATTTTGAAATTTTGTATATTGTGTTTCCAGACCCTTGTGTCTGTGACATTATTGATCTGGATATCTTTAAGACAGTTTGGTTTATTTATTTAACGTGTCTAATCCGTAAAAGAACAAATCCCATCTAGAAATGGCAGGTTGTGCTCAGAGCTGCCAGAGAGCTGAGAGTAGGCAACCAAATCTTGCAATGAGGTGATCAAAGATTTCATCAAAAATACAGAATGTTCAAGCTGTTCTGCCAGCTGGGAGACTTGTAGCAGGCTGGAATTCATGCTGCTTGAAATGCTGCAGCTTCCTTCCAAGCAAATAAAAGGACCCTATTGCCCAGCAACCTCCAAAATAGGATTAGTCATTACAAATGGGCGAGTATCCCAATAGGACTGGAAGCTCAGCTCCGTGAATTAAAGGGTAATGTTTTGAAAAGATCTTACAGGCAGGTTTACATGAGGAAAAAGCTTACAACTGCTAGTGTGTCCTAACTCCCCATGTGCCACTTCTATTTTGTACTGAGTGGTTTTGTGTAGCTAAGCCAGACTGTGCAAGGAGCTCTTTATGAGGATTAAGAATGTCCACAAAGGAAATTAGTGCATAATAGCTACTGCGCTTCAAGTTCATGCAGTATCTTCCTTTGCCATCAGGTTTCTGGGACAGGCAAGCTCTCAAAGGCCTGGGAGTCTTAAGATGCATTTTGGGGAGTGAGTCCCAGACTGTGCTTTGGGTTTTCAAAAGCTTTGGGTTTTTAAAGTTGTTTCAGCACTTAAAAGGTGCAAATATACTCCCATGGGATTTGTCATGACACTTCAGCTTTTCATTCTGTTTGGAAAGCATGGACGGCTAGGTGGATATACTTTACAGAAGTTCCTCCTTGATGACCATGTGAAACACAGGGTGTCTAAGTGTAGAGGAATGAAGGCGGTGGGTTGATTAGCATTGATAACATGCAGCTGTGGCCTTGCCTTAGGGGCAGTGGGTTGATTGACATGGGTGATGTGCAGCTGTAGCTCGTTCCTGCTAAGTAGTTAAATAGCCCTGCGGATTGTGGGAGAGGGGGGTTAGGAGGAGGAGCAGTGTGGTCTGACCTCTGGAGGAAGGAGATCCAGTACAGACAGTAGAATCTGACCAACGGTAAAGCCTTGTTGCAGTCTACTGGTTTGATTGTGCTACAACATCTAAGGATGTATCAAAATACAGTCCTCTGACTTTTACATAAAGTATACATTATTAAATAATTTAGATAGCTTTTGGAAGTCTTAATTGTCAGTCTGATATAACATAGATTTTGAGAATTAATATTTGGGTTTTTTTCTCTTGACCTCAGTAATAAAGTAATAAATGCCAGATACGGCCAGCTTCTTGGCCCCAGGTTGGAAGGAAGGCCTCAGTCCTTCCATAGTGTCTTCAGAGTGGTTCACCTGTCCCTGCTGCACATTTGCAATACTGACTGCTCCTGTTGGTCTTGTAATTGCGCATTTCCTCTGCAGATTTCAGCAGTAATAGTTTTTCCAATTGTTCCTATAAAATAAGCTATAAAATAGATTGTGTTTTTAATTGTTTAGCTTCATTCAGCAGACTAATCGTTGGACTTCAGGCATGTTACATTAAATACAGCTAAAGGTTTCATTATTCAATTTAAACTAATCTAATTAGTTAGGGACAATCATTTAATTTGGTTATGATTCTAATCTCTCATCGGGAAACTTCTCCCTGACAAAGTCCCTTGTTTCTCTTTGGAAAAAAAACTGCCAAGGAGTGAACGTAGCAGGGATATGCCGAGCCCACGTTAACTGTGGATGTTAACGCAACGGCTCTGAGGAGCCTGGCTGGCCAACTTGGCCGTACTACCTACCAGCCATGAGGTACCACACTAAGCAGTACCCACTCTCCAGTACGTTTTTCCAGACTAATGAGCTCATTTGAGAAACATGATCAGTTAGCCAGGAATAAAACACCAGGCCAAAGTCATGATTAAGCTCCTGGCATTAAACTAGTATTGTTGCTGCCTTCTACATTTTTGATGTTTTATGGCAACATATATGAACTTTTCACTGCTGTAGGATACGCTTAGAATCCAAATACTTAAGGGGAGATATTGTTTTTTATATATAGCCTCATTCTACCCATAGAGGTTACAAAGCTAAGAAATGGTTTAAGTCTTTCTAACTGAAGAGAAAAATCTAAAATAAACCTAGTACCTGTTTCAGCAGGATTCTGTTTTCAATTTAGAATTGCAAGGACCAAGCAGCACTGAACCTGAAGAATCACATTTTGGTCTGTGTCTTTGGCAATGCAAACTCACCGCTGATTGGGCTGCGGGACTTCGTGATGCCCTTAAGAGCTAGCAACTTCATTTACCATGAGCTGAAAGACATTGTTTTTCTCGGACCTTCAGAATATCTGCAAAGAGAATGGAAATTTATTCAGAACTTCCCAAAGCTGTGGTTATTCTCAGTAAGAATTTTTTTGCATATTCTCTTTTCCTCTTCCTTCCTTTCTCTAGCTCTCATGCACATTTCTAAATACGTTTTAAAACTTCTCGATGATAGCATAATTCAGATTCAAAAAGGACCAAAATTATCTCAGACTCTAGACTTGAGCTTGAATCCAAGATGTTGTTGAAAAACTTCCCCTTTTTAAATATTTATTTTCTTCTGGGCGAAGAAGACTCTTCTGATACTCTCTGGTTTCCTGCAGAAGCACTGAGAAGCTAATCCTGGTACGCCAGAGAAGAAAAGTCACAGGTCTAGACTTGCAATGTATTGGACACTTCCCCATTTCCAAAGTTTCTGAAACTTTGGAGGTGTTTCCAAAACGCGTTTATGCCAGCTGACTTTGAATCAAATTTAATGTTAGCATTTCACCTTTAAAGATCCTTAATGTTCAGCTTTCTCTTATTTCTCCTTATTTATTAATTTCTTTGGTTTTATCAGGGTAGTGCTCTCTCCTGCACAGATCTGAAGGCAGTTAATGTCCAGGATTGTGCTGCATGCGCCATTCTGTCTTCCAACACCGCTGCTTCAAGCAATCCTTGCCTGGTGGACACGGAAAGCATCCTGGCCACTCTGAACATCCGATCCATGCAGGGTAGGTCCAGCTTAGCTACACTAGTTAAGCATGCTTCCTTTTGCCTGGGAACATGCTGATGCAACAAAAACGGCAACTAAAGGAGGGAAGAATGACAGGGTCACTTGTCACTAGTCTGAGCTACAGCCTGTTTCTCCCGAATAGAAATATGTAAGTTAAAAGGGCCAGAAGTCCATTTTAGCATAGTCGGCTGTAAAGCCTAGTCCAGTGTCTGTAGCTACAGGTATGCAAAGGAAGGAGTGATAAGCCAGCATTGCTCCTGGAAATATGCCAGTTCCTGCTGCACATTCTGAGTGAAGCTTCAAGGTTTCCAGTTAATAGACCCTGGCTGGAGGGTAAATGGTAACCAGTGTTGGTAACTACTGTATTATTTGTAAAAACACATGTGAGTGGAGGCCCCTTCCATCCTTCAAAGAGAGAAAAACAATACCTTTCTGTTGAGGCTTGATAGGGTGGGTGCTCTGTTGCCAGACAGACAGAACTTGTAGCTCAGAACTGCAATGGAAGCAAAAATGACTTCAGCCCAGTAGAATATTTATTGTGTCTCTTCCTCCCTTAATTTGGCGAAGAAGCTAAGATTTGTCCTCCTCTTGAGAATGTGGGGTATTAATTAACTGAAGATGGGCTGAGAAATGGATGGCTCTCCTAAGTGTTTTCCCTATACTTTATTATCATTCTAGGCTTTTAAAACAATGGCTGTGCCAAAGAAAAGATTAGAGTGAGGCAGAGACAGGGGTTTTTTTTAAGAATAACTAGACAAAATAATACCAATATACAGTGTATACTATCAGAACAGAAGACAAATTATTTATAAGGTATATTTGAATAAGAGGTAATGGTGACTTGAATAGGTTACTTTTATCTAAGTGTTTATTGCTACATAAATACAAAGATGTATGGAACTCTTTATTGATTGTATATAGAGAGGCAGTAAATAGTATGTACTTTTATATATATAATTTATGTCTCTCCATCTATAATGACAGATATAGATACTGTACCTACTACCTCTTTATACCTACATATTGAAAAGTGAGAGACTTAGAACAAAAAGGATATTTCATTCTATCAATCATTGTCCTACTCCCCTCCAGCATTTTTTGTTTTATCACTCAAAAATTGTAGTACATGGAGTGCAGAACTCTAAACTACAATGTGCATATGGAAAATAGAGATGTGAGCATCTGTTCATCAAAACCTTCCCCAGCTGCTTGCAGAGTTCATACTTACTTGTTTCTCTTTGAGGTGGTAGCTTTGGGCTTGCTTTGTCTCCTTCAGCAGAAGCTCTTGGGGACTTAATGCTGACGTTGGTGTGATCAGTTGGGTAAGCTGAGGCATGACTGGTTAGGCAATTTACCAGGTGTATCATTGTCAGAACCATCACCACCTGCATACTCAGAGTCTTTTGTTTCTTTAATCCAGAGGCACATATTTTTCCCTCATTTCCCTTGGGAAGATGGGCATATGATGAGTTGCATCAGAAAAATGGATCTTGCAGATTTAAATCCGTTTGGCATCCTTGCCATCATGAGAGATAGAAGAAAAGTTTATTCAATCATACTGGAAGAAAGATAATTAAACTCTGCACTTACAAGGTCCCTGAGAACAGTATCAAAAGGATTTCTGCTTGTGCAGAAAGAAGCTAGCAGTCAGAACAGTTAGAGCAGAGACATGCAGGCACAAGTTTGTTTGTGTATTATGGCTAACGCTCTTCTTCAGCACATCAGAACCAGACCAAATACACAACACTTTCTTTCAGGTATAAGCAGAAATCAGGGTTGCTTGGTCCTCTGTCAGGAACCTGGGTGAGGTGTGATGTAGACACTAGAACAGAGGAATGGAAACCTGTGCTTCTGGGTTTCTTTTCTGGCTTTGAGAAGGCAGGATCAAGTAAGGGTCATGGTGTCAAAGCTTCCTCTATATCTCTTACACCTTTGCTGTGTATTCCTGGCAGCTACTAGAGCATGCTGTACCTCAGCATAGAGCCCCCTTACAATATTTCCCAGGCTTGTTTAAAGCCAGATAAATGCAAGCTTACAGTGTAGCAATACAGAAATGCAAATTATTCTTGTTATTATCCATTACTGTGATCAGTTATTTCTGAAAGGTTGATTCAAACTAGAGAGGCTAGAATCTGTCTCCATTTACCATAACAGCATTGTCTTACTCTAGTTGACAAAATATTGTGTTTCTAAACCCACCCTAGTTTATCCATTTTAGGTATTTCACTTTACATATTTATAAGGCACCTATTGCCTAGCTTAGTTGTTTGTGAATTGTCACTCCATATGCTGACTACAATTCCAGTGTAATACATTATCGGCTACTTGGTTAAGGCTATTCCTCAGATTTACATTGTTTTCTGCAGACAGAAAAGCAATGTTCAGTTACAGGAGATCATCATCAATGAATAAAGATATATTTGCAAAATAAGGCTAAACACAAGTTTCACTTCTTACTCAAGTCATCCATTAAATCTGCAAGTGTACAAATAAGCTCTCTCTCCTTATAGGTTCATTAGACGAGTTGCTAAAATAGCCAGCTCATTTTCTTCTTTGCTGCCATAGTTATTTACAGTTACAGGATCAAAATCTTAGGTTAGAGTTCTCATACCAGGAGCTCCTTCAGATTCAACCGCAAGACGAACGCTGTGGCTTACACTCTTTAAGGTCTTTGGCTCTGAACTCTCTAGATGCATTACAGAAGTATGCTCCTATAGGACAGTAAATTAAAGTTGTTGCTACCAAGTTTTGGATCAAGGTGCCCAGAGTGGAAATAGAATGTACATGTCCCTGCTCCCACTGTTTCAGTCTCTGCTCTCCCTCCCACCACTGTTATTATTATAGGAATTAATCTCTGAGAGGACAAAATTTGCTGATAAAATCAGCTATTCTTAGCTGACTGGCTGGCCTTCAGGTGAAATAGTTCATGGGGGTCATAAAATGAGGAAAGTTTCAAGGAAAAGAGAGATACAAGCTGGGAAAGGATGGTTTTTATCAGAATTCTTTTCTTTGTGGGGAGAAAAATTGAGAGTAGGGCCTCTGGCCTCATTTAAGTTATGTAAGGACACTTAAATACAGCTAGAAAATAATTCAACAGTATGGGGAGTATCAAGAAATTTTCTAGACTTGGTGGCCGTCAAGTTAGCTAGGAAGAACAGCAAATACTAGTGATGTAGAAAGGCTGTGCCCCTGCTGATCAGAACTTGGTGTTGGTTCATCTCTGCAGTAATTAATTACAGTGTACCGGTGAAATCCGCATTTTCCAGTGGTGTAGTACATGTACCAGTGGGTGCTTTCAGCTACAGAGTTGCAACGTCAGCAGGTTTAGGAAAATCCTTTCTACTTGTAGGAGAAACGCCTAGGAGAAGTTGTGCAGAAAAGGAAATTGGCAGCAGAAACTACTGTGCACTGGGGAGACCCAAGAAGTATGGCAGTCCTCTGGTCACAACCCCGTTTTTGAAGGAGGGGAGTTAAAGTTACATTCAAAATTGGGCCTGAGAAGCCTAGCCTGAGTTTAATGTTAGCTGCCAGGATAGGAAGCAGGTAGGAAATGATAGAATAATAGTTGGGAGAGTTTTCTAAAGCAATGATTATTCAACTCTTACCTGATTTTAAAAAGAAAAGATAGAGGCTGATGTTTCTCTTGTAGTAGATGCCATTGCTGGTGGGACAGCAGATGATATGGCTTGCTATCCAGCTACACTACCCATCCAAATCCTTTCTCATCCCCAGCTCTGACACCGTAGACAAAGCTGTAGCATTTTGCATCTTAACCATAGTGGAAAGTAGTTACTTGGATGGAAGGTCCCAAGTTCACTCAACAGTTCAGGTGTTTGGTAAGCATTGCAGCTTTTTGTAAGCTTTTGGTAAGCAAGCAAATCTCAATTTGGAGATTGTAACGAAGCCCAAATCAATTGCATTTCCTGTGGTTTTAGAATTTGCTGTATTTCACACCCAACAAATGCAGGCCTGTTCTGCACATTACTTCTCTCATGGGGTAGAGAATTAGACAGGTCTTAGAGAACCAGACCCGCACAGAGCTAAGCATTACTTACACTTGCAAGAATGAGCATTTACTAGGGTCAGTGCTGATGCCAAGGACTTCTAGTCTTTCCCATGGAAAAATTTAGGTTTTCCAGTAATGCTGTAATTATCACCCTGTCATGTCACAAAGCAAACAGGTTGGCAAACCTAGGTACCGAACTAAATAATCTGTGGCATAATCTAAACATATAATGGTAATTAAATCTGACAACTTAATAAGATAGTGAAATTCAAATGTACAGTAGTAATCTACAATTAAGTAATCTTTTGTAATAGCACCCTGCCAGTTTGTAAAATTTCAGGTGGAGCGCTGTGTACTGTTTCATAGTAAAAATATTGACATAAGGAAAAGGTATCCAGGCAGTGATAAGACATACATTCAAATCAACTGGTACAGTACATGGAAGGGTACAATAAAGGCAATGATTCATTTCAGCCATTCAGTTGCTGCCACTAGCATGCATTCAGAGACGCTTTGCTATACTTGGGAAGGACTTCTGCTGCTGTTTTGAGGGTTTGTGTTGCCTGACATCTCTAATGAGTTTTTCTGGCAGTCCATTGCCTAACCTCAGAGACGTGGATTAGAGCAATGGTCCATCTAGGACCCTGTTAGGTTCTCTTATCTCCAACGTTCATATCCTTCTCCAAGCAGAAAGGATCCATTATACAGTATATGAACTGGTAGAAGTTCCATTTCTAGCAAAATCTGACAGAGTTTAGAGTCCATCATTTTGACTTTGATACTATCTTGTGCAATAAGTAGTATTATTAATACTCAGTTACCCAGATGCTGTGCTAGAGTAGCAAAGGAAAAATGTAGACGTCGTGGTAAGGGAGACAAGACTGGATGTGATCAAAACACAGAAAGCTGATTTCAGATTAAGAGTGATTGTACTAAATCAGCTGGCTTGTGAGAACTGGGAGGAAATAAAGACACATGCTTCTAGGAACTTCTGGATTTCTCTTTTAAGTCTCTTTGGTTGCCAGGTTTTAAAAAAAAAAAATTCTGGTGTATGCTTTTGCCTTAATTCCTACAGCACATGTCCCATCTATTTATGTGCAGCCTTCTTGAAGGGGAAGGAAAAAACATAACCCACTCCCAAAAAAGCCCTCTGAGTGCAAATTGGCTTAGTGGGGGCTTTGTGCCAAACAACACTGCAACCAGCACTGCTGCTCCACAGAGGGTAATTATATTTTAGTTATGATGTCAATAAGCAGCTGCCGGGAGAGCTTTTCTTTTTTAATCCTTTGAAGCTCTGAGTGAATAAAGTGAGTCTTGGAAAAGCAAACCAAGGCAAGAAACTTTCTAAATATAGGAAATGCTTTGGGATTTTTGCATGACAATGACATTTTCAGGCATAGGTAAGAGATTTCCTGCATTTATCAGTCTGAACCATTGTGCCTTGGTTTCTTTCTTTTTCTTTTTTTTTTTTTTTCCTTTCTGCTTCTGCTAACTTCCCTCTTTCCTCACGTTATTATTGACTGTTTCTACAGATGCTGTCTTCAGAGCGAGAGCACTGAGGAATCAATCACAGCCATGTTATAAAAGGATCCTCATCACTACAGAGCTGAGTAAGTTATTCTTTAGGAACAAATTTCACTGAAGCAATATGCATGCTGCATTATTTATTTACCCCAGGCCCTTTTTAGAATTCACAGGCAGAAAGCGACAAGCACTACATGTCCAAGGAACATTAAAAGGTTTGACTTAGATGTTAATTCACTGGCTTTGAAGGAGTCAGGATGGTTTATCAGGAGAATAAATATAACAAAGTGTTACAAAGGTCTCAGTGTGTAGCAAATCTCTGAAGCATCCATTGAAGAGAAAGATAATGTCCTTGGGTTTTTTTTTTCTACTGGACTGGATCTCAGGAGGTCTGAGCTCTAATCACGTGGCCGGCATTCATCCCACCTATCCAAATATACTTCACTAAGGTAGATAAATCAGGACTGTATTTCCCTGGTTTACCCTTATTTTCAGCGGAGAAAGAGGCACCACCAAAGGGAATTCTGCCCAGATGAAATCTAAGCTGTTCTTTGGCCGTGCTTTCCTCTCTCTAATGACTGTAGAAGGCACTTGAGAGAGACTGTATGCCCAGTTTTCACCCACAACAAAATGGAGTGAGTCAAGGCCTAATTCTTTGTGTTCCAGCCCTTCCCTTTCTGGAACACTGGTGATGGTTCCCTCCTCCTCTTCTGGATTATGGGGGTAGCTGCAGGTTTCCTCATTTGTACAGGTGGCTGTGAAAGAACAGAGCCTGTTCCAAACAGTCTGCAGTACATGGCGTTATGCAGTGACTGCTTGGGGTGCAGTACTTGGATGAGTCCTTGCACAAGGACTGAGAGTACAGGCATGTTACTGCAGAGCCCAAACACCTTTGTCCTTATTCCAAAAGGCTCAGCCTCTCTAGCGTGGATTCATAACTCAAATAACTCATGGAGTTCTTTCATGCCTCTCTTGGCTGTCTTTGTCTTCATCTCCCAATGGTTACAGACTGGATCTGTTACTTAGGAACATGTGCACTGATTAACTGATTACTAGTAACATAGCAGTCAGTGTCACACCAGAGTGGCGTGGCTGGGCTACCAGTCCCAAGGGACATGGATGTTTAGCTCCATTTAAAGTGCTGACACAAGAACGTACCCATCAAATTAGTGCAGCGTGTTGCTAGGCATCATGACTGGCCCCTGACTCATTCAAGCTCTTTTACTTTTTTTTTTCCTTTCTTTCTTTTTGATGCAATGCTTGTAAATGCTATGTGGACTCAGCACACATGGTGTACTGCTTAGTCAAAACTTGCACCTGATGAGCTGTGTCCCAGAAGCAGTTAAGCACCTTCATGAGCTATTCAGTCCTGTGTACTCCTTACACTGAAATACTGAGGAGCTGCTGAAAAAAAAGAAAAAAAAAGCACAAAATAATGATAAGATAATGATGCTGCCTCCTGAGTAATTTCAGAACTCTTGAATTTCCCAGAGTGATATTTGGAAATCTTGTGCTGTGGTTTAAGCTTTTATTTCTGTTGTGTCCAAAAGTCTCAGAAATGTTTTGAGCTGGCTACTGAGGCCCAGCTCCTCTGAGAAGATACTGTGCAGTCAAGCTGACATCTTCAGACAGGCATTGCACCCTTGTGATTTCCCTCCAGGATGTGGTGTGTCAGTGGAGGGGAAAACATCTGCAATCTGTTGACATGACTTGGATTTTAGTCATGTCAGATCTTTGACAAAATAATGAATTGAGCCCAGTCCCTTAGCACATGGATGTCTGCCCCTGCTGTAGTCTTGAACAGCACAGAAATATGTTCAGAGTTAGAAAGATGGGCTAGGAGGCAAAACAACCCCAAGAATTTAAAACCTGGAAGCACAAAACAGCTAAACAAAAACAGCTGGAGCTTTCTTGTGATTGAATAAGCTTCCTGTAAGTCCCTCTGGTAGACCTTGATCTAGACAAATGTTCACTTTTGTGCCTGTCTCTAGAAACAAGCTGAGAGGGGTAATACTCATGTGCCTGAAGTTGTAAGGGCTTTGCTCATGCTGGGCAATTTCTCATTTCACAGCACAGTGAGTGTTGACCAAGGGTCATCTGTATCCTTTTGTCTGTCTGACACACCAAAGCCAGCGATATGATACCTATTGCTAGCACTGTTGCTGGTCAAAACCTGCTATAAGAGAAACTAAGACACTTCATACCTTCAGTTCAAATCCTGTCACCACTCAAGTCAGTAGGATTTTTGCAATTAAATCTTGAGAGGCACAGGAAGCAATGTGGTATCTCAGTAGGGCCAGAACTGTTGAGTTTGACTTGCCTCTGCCACAGTTTCTTTGTGACCAGGATGGCATGCCAGAGCCTCCTGCGTCCCAGAGGTGTGCCGTGGTCCCAAAGGCATGCTGTCCTCTCACACCCGCTGAGCTAAGGGTGCGTAGCCAGGGACAGAGAATTAGCTGACAGAATTAGCTGAGGGCCTGCACTCCTCTACAGAGGACTGCGTAAGAATTTTGCCTTGAGGAGCAGGAGCATTTTGTGTTGTCGTCATGCTCTGGCGTGCTGCTGCTTCTCCTTGCCCAATGGTGAGAAACAGAAAAATAAGAAATGCTAAAATGGCCACTTTGCCTCAGGCTGATCCAAGGCCCAGTAAATGGCAAGCTTTGCATGGGGTTTCTGCAGGCCCAGATCCACCAAGCTGAGCACAGTTCAACGTGTTGAGCATCTTCTAAACTTGCGAGTTGGCCAGTGGGCTCAGAGGCATGTTACAAATGGTTATTGCTCAGAAACAATGGATTCTAGAAACCCTTGACATAAGGAGACAGAGATCTGGGAGAGAAATAATGAAGTGATCTGTAAAGAAATAAGAATTCTGAAAATATGTAAAGGAGAGAGAGTGATGTGGAGAAATAAAGTGGATCCCTTATTGTGGCTATGAGACCATGCTTTTCATACCCAGACCGTATTAAGCTAGTCAGTGGAGTCATACTGATTAATGCCAGATGCAGAGCCAGCTCTCACATCCAGGGTGGGTGAAATATCTGTGTTGGGAATACATGGCTGAAGGATGACACCAACACTGCAAGACAACAGGAGACATTAATAGTATTGTGATTCTGGCTAGTTTTAGTCATCTTTAAAAATGATGCACTCAAATGCTTTCTGACCCAAGGGGACATAATAGAAATCAGTCATTACTCACATAGAGTTAGTTGTGCTCACTCTCTATTTTTTAATGGGAAGATATGGGTTCTTGTTCAATTCCTCTCAGTCTCCTACTGTGCTGCTGTCATTCATCAGCATTCTTACTGGTAGTGCTAGAGTGCCAGGACATACCTAGCATGTTCAGTAGCACAAGCAGGGACCTTCTGCCTCGGTGTACTTTGATAGTTCCCTGGAACTAGAAAGGAAAGTTAAGGGGGAATCACTTCCAGAGTAGGGAGAATTCTGCAAGACTGTCTCAGCCAGCAAGAATAAGAGTGAGAAACTGGTGAAGGTCCCTGCAACAGTAGGGCAGCTGTGAAGGGGACTCTGTAGCCCCAATTTAAGCCAACAGAAATAGTAATTGTATTTCTGTTAAGTCAGGAAAGTGAGGGGAAGAAATTAGATTATTCCTTTCTTTATCAAACTGGGTAAATTGATCATGATCTGATCTTAAAACTTTAGGTTTAGGATTCCATGGGTTTTGTCTGCCATTGCACAATCAGCAGCACTAAATGTTTTGTTCCTCTTTTCTTTACTAATGCTGTGTGCTGTGGCTAGTGCTGGACAGAGAATAGTGAACTGGATTTATTAACTTTTGTTTCTGATTCTAGATGGCTTCTCTCTGTTGCTAAGATGTTTCCTCTTTCTCCCTTGCTTTTCCAATAGAGTCTTCATCAAATGCCCAGTTCATTAATCAGGCTCCCAGCTGCAATTCTGAGGTTCCGAACCATGATCAGCTTTTCACCACTGGTGCCCCTGCAGGAGCAATCTTCTCAGATAGCTTCTTGAATTCTCTTTTGTCTGTGGTAAGTAGATATATCATGTCCTCTGTCAAATTTAGTGGCATCAGTGTGTAGCAAAATTATTACCACTAAGTCTAGCTTTAACAATGGTCAAGGCCATGTGCATCAAAGAAAGGCACAAGACAAGTTGCAGAGATCGGTGATACGATTAGTTACATGGTGCCCTGAGAATTGTATGTGTCTACTCCTATTTAAGCAATTTGCTAATCAGTGGGCTTCTGTGATCTCTTGGAGTAGTGGGTTCTGTACACTAAAAGGCAGCTATTGGCTCCAAAAGACGTGTCTCTCAGTATGTGCTATTAGCAGCCACTCTCCCTGTTGTTGATATACATATAGAATTATTTGGAGAAACTTCTAGAGTGTTTTCCTAAGTTTCTGCTGTTCCCAGCTCCAAGATATTGACAGGCTACAAAAGGTATTTAAAGCCAGCCTGATTTATTTACTTTTGACAACATGATGTTAGAATCAATCCCTCTAAGGGAACTGCAGTCACTGAAGCCAAAATTGCATTTGACACCAGCTGGCCCCTTGGTGGAAAGCTCCAGCATTGATGCCAAAGGCTGAGAAGATTGTGGGCACTCTGAATTCTTACCTGTTCACATGGGAAGGAGCTTTATAAGCCTGGCTGGAGGCGCGTTGGTGAGCTAGGGAACAGGGAGCTTGCACTACCACCGCTTTACCATAGCAGGCATGGGGATAAATGGAACATTTAACTCTTCTCATCAGTTCATCTGGGGGAAACTCACTGTAGATTTGGATGGGAAATCAGTCTACTGAACTCAGTGGGAATCTCCCAATGGCTTTTTCTGAAAACGTATAAAACAAATTCCACAGAAGTGGGCTGCTGCTGATCCGCAATACCACATCAGATTTAAGTGCATATTTTGATTCTCTGGAAATCCATGGCAGTGTGTACTTTTACAAACACTTGCAGCACGAAGACTGCATACGTTGCAGCAAAACTGCAAGAATGGAGGGAACATGGTGACCCAACCCTGGTGACATAGTCATTTTAAGTTGCCGTCAAAACTGAGTGATATTGTCAGTGGTGACACACATGCAGGTCACACTTTGGTGGAGTTAAGCCAGGATTTTGGCAGCAAAACAGCAGTTCAGCTCATAAGCTGGCACTTCCAAAACTGCCTTTTTTCTGAAAGCCCCTTTCTTTCTTTTCACCCAGATTCCCCCTGCTGCAGTCATTCCACATGCCTTGCTCTCAGTTCATGTCCAAGGGGATAGTGCTTGGGTGGCAGTTTTACAGAAACTGAATAAATACAAAACAAATCTCTCCAAGGGATAAGCTGTCCAAAATAAGTGTGTCAAGTCCAGTTACGCTTTTCTGAGAAGGCTTCAGTGTTAGGGAAAGTATTATATTGCTGCTACTCACTGATATGTCAATCAGCCAGATGGTAATTAATGACTGCTAGTGTCAAGTGTAAAAGTAACTCAAGACATAGCATGACCTGCCTTAAAGGATAAAATTTCACTCAAGCATAAGATTCCAAGTCTGTCCAGGAATGATCAGTACTCAACTCTGCTTTAAAGTAGAGGGGCATCTCAGCTTGGATTCAGTCATTCTGTAAATACAGTGAAGATGGAGAGAAATACGATATTGCTTAGCAGTTGCAGTATCAGGGAAAAGACATGTGAAATGGAGAAGAAAGACAAGGAAGGGAGCCTTCAGCAGTCCAATATCACCTCCTTTTGCTGTTACTGTGAGTATCTGTTGAAATTCCTCAGGACACTCAGAGCAGGCGTGCTGTTTTCTTTTAGCTTGAAAGGAGACTGGCAGAAGAATCTGAATGGCAGAATGTGGTCTGTAAAGTGAACTGTTACCCCCTGAAAGCCTAAAGCAGAACTAGCATTTGCGTCAACGTGACTCTTGAGGTCTCAGTAGGCCGAAAACAATCCAATGAGCACAATCATTATGGCTCGGGTACTCTAATGAGCCCTGGATTCCCTTCCTGATCCAGCTGTGGGTTGTTAAGCTGTACAGGACCAGTTTTAAAAGCTTAGTAGCCACATGGAGTCAGTGGGACTAGGCAAGTGCTTGGTGATGGGAGAAGGTTTCTAGTCTTGCCTTTGTGTGCAGAGGTGTTCCCAGGAAGTCTGCTTGTCTGAAGATGTAAGCAAACATCAACTGGTGAAGATAGTAACATCTCATGGGCACGTTACGGAAATGTTGCTCCTTTTAAAGTCAGCTTCAAGACCCATTCTGAATGCAGTGTGTTATTTCCTGAGTGCACGCGCGCACACACACACACACACACACACACATGCACACCTCTGTAGTTTCCCCGCCTTTCAAATTCCTGCAGTGTAACTCAGCAAAGAAAGTACAGAATGAGGGTGACATGCAAATCCTATTAATTCATCCAAGTATGGAAATGCAATCCTTTTGATGTCAAAAAGTACAGCAATGATATGTTAAAGAGCTCAGCACGCTTCTGTTAAATATGTAAAGTACAGATTCCCCTGAAGCTGTATCACTCCTGGATAACCCTGGACTATAGCTCCTTACTTTAGAAGACTGAGAATTAACTCTAACAGCATTATACCCATTTGCCCGACAATATGGTCAGATGTTCTTAAGCGGATTTGAGTTTAGCGTGGATTTAGTAACACCATTACTTCTCTGCAGCTTGTTTAGGCACATGCAGGTGACAGATTCCTCAAAGTGGCTCTATGTAGGAAATGAGCTTTTTGAGAAAGGGTGGAAAATAAGTTATTTGATGCACTGTAGGCAGAGGAAACACTTTCAGCTTAAAAAAAAAAAAAAAAAGTAAAAAAAAAAAGTAGAGACTCTAGGCCTTTTTTTGTCTTAGATCTGAATTTGAACCATGGTAATTTTTCCAAAAAATACTGACTGAGGTAAGGGCACAGAGAGAGGTTTTCAAAACAATAATGGCAGCTACGAAGATGGAGAGCTTCCTGCTGCACCTGCTCCCTATGGGGCTGGCAGGGCGGTTGCGCTGCTCAGCCTCACCTTGCACAGTGTGCTCCTGCTCAGGTGACATCAGAGCTCCTGCCCAGTTTTCTTACACACACACGTGTGTGCACCCCCTGCCTCACCCCGATTGTGCCATTTATGCCTTTGAAAATCTCCCATTCAGACACATCTTAATGCATTCTATTATAAGAGCATAGGTGGGACCTTCTGGCTGCTCTTTGAAGCCGAAATGAGCTAAGCAAGTGGTGATCCTTAAATATTGTCAGAAAACTTTAAACATAATTAAGGACAACTTTAAGTGTACAAAAAAACCTCCCGAGTGTCTGTGTGATCACTTCCTCTAGGTTTTCACTGGAAAGCTTGATTTTCCTTTCCAGCGCGTACTCTTTTCTCTTTGACTTTCCATTGTCTCTTCCTTTCCAGACGTACTACAACCACCACATCTTGGCACTGCTGCAGACTTTGGTGACAAGTGGGACAAGCCCAGCATTTGGGGAACAGCTGCTGGAAGAGGGCAGCAGACTGCCCAGAAGTCCTGACATGACCCACAACGCCTCCCAATTCAGATGCAAACTGGCACTCCTGCCGCTGTCTGAGGGGTTGCTAGTGGGTGTCACAGTGAGTTCCCTTGCTGAGTGGTGCTTCATGGGCTAGGCTTCCATCCCTGCTGCTGGTACTTTTGGGTGATTGTCATTGCCTGAAGTTTAGTTTCATTCAGTTGAATCTCATTATGTAGCTTAAGCTATGTTTTTAAGAGGCAAAGACATCAGATAGCCTTTTTTTTATACTAGATTCTAATCTTATGGGGGACCAGTCATTTTCTTTCTATCTTGCCAAGTATTATGATACTAAAAGTAGCGAATAGTGATGATAGTTGGCTAAATAAGTGACTTACTGTTGGGCTGAATTGTCCACTTTGGTTTCCTTGAGATAAGAGAGGTCTTGCTTCTTCTATAGCAGGAGGACTCCTTTGGAGACATTTACTGCAGAGCTTTAGACTTGTTTGGGATTCTCTGCTTTGGGCTCTACCGCCTGATGGAAGAGCCAAATCCGTACAAGAATAGGCAAGTATACCTTATCTCAAATTGTACTGTAAGTCAAAAGATAGTAGTCATGACTTTGAAGTTAGGCATCTGTTATAGGCAACCTGAATTACTTATTTTTGTCTTGGATTGAGACATTCCTGTAGGTAGCTAAGGCCATTTGAGGCAAACTGGTGTGTGGTCTGAACATGGTGCTCTACTGGCGCTTGTATGAGATTCCCTTATGTTCACTTAAGATGTGATTCATCTTTACAAGTGAGCCTTCTGCATTAGAGAGCTGCTGGAGCATGAAGTTAGTAATGCTGCTGAGGGCAGGGATTTCAGAGAGTTTGCAGGCAGAGGGAACCTTCTCATCTGACCTGTTCTACTCACCGATTCTTTCAGTTTCAAGATTTCAGTGATTGCTTGAGCTTCAGATCTCCTAGAGAGACATTTAGTCTTGATTTAAAGATTTTGAGCAATTAGAAAATTTATCACATCTTCCAGCAGCTGTTCCAGAGACTAATTAGTTTAATTTAAAATATATCTATCCCATTCCTAGGTAAAATTAAACCCTCTGTATATTGTCTCATCACTCCAAAGAATTCTGCACACGCAATCAGTCACTGCAAAAACCCCCTACAGTTCTCTAGCTGTCCCAGACACTTGTTTCAAAGGCCTCACAAAGCAGCCGGAATCTCATGTGCTCCTGCTTTTTCAGGTTTGTGATTGCTCGGCCTGCCAGTGACTTGAAGATGCTGTCTACGGATCTGCTGTTCTGTGTTGTTCCATTCAACATTGCGACAACTGTTGACCTGTGATGTGGAAGTCAGTTACCAAGCAAGAAAACAGGTAGAACAGACACCTTCATGTCAGAGCTATGAGAGATTGTGAGACGCCCTGCAAATAAAAAATTGTACAAGACTCCCACAATAAATTGCCTGTGCTCTGATTTCTTAGGGGTGGCAGTTTGAATTTGGCTAAACATGAACATGAGGTTATTGCTGAAAACAGTATTGTTAAGCTTTAACAACAGACATATCAGAGTAAAATGCTCTCTCTGTGAGGAAAGGGGCAAAAAGTTGAGTTTCTGCTGAACATTGCACAGAACAGACTCAACTGCATACAAACACAATGGCTCTGTTGAGTTTAGAGATTCTCTGCTGAACTTCTCAAATTTCAAAGATTCCAGCACGCTAAAATTCAGTTTTCTTGCAGCCAGAACTGAAGATGCTGGATTGATACGCATGAAAAAAAAAACAAAAAACCAAGCAGAAAATCCCCATGAACTTGTAACATAAATCAGGCCCTGCCTGTATATTACAAAGTCGGTTGAGGGAAGGAGGAGAGTGGTGGTGGTGGTTGGGGTTTTTTTTTTCCTCTCTCTCTTTCCCCTAACACTAATTAGGTTTGAAAGACTGCAGCTTGAGTCCAGATACCACATGCCGAGAAGAAAGGAACCCAAACAGCTGACGCAGAGTTCAGACTAAACTAACTGCAGGCTCCCCAGGGACATCACAAGGTAAACCTGATAGTCTCTGTCATTTACAATCATTATCAGGCAGCTGAGTCTCTGTAATTTTACTAGGGAGCCAATTAACAGATCCCTGAAGCTCAAGAATAAGGTCTTGGTCCTTTTTCTATTTTAGACAGGGAAAAGGAGGAAAGTAAGTCTTTGTTTCAAATAGGTGCTCCAGAAGCTTTCCTACCTAAGGGAATGGTCAGGTCTGGGCTTGCACTTTTCCTCTTGAGGAGCAGGATGAAGCACTGAGCTTAAGAGGCAAGGAACTGGTTTAGTACCTAGCTCTGGAAGAAGCTGGCTGTGTAACCTTGAGTGAATGATTTAACTGTATCCTAATGCTTGCTGTGTGCAGGGAATATAATAACATACTTGTTAATTTAGATAATGAGAGCTTTAGGGAAGGGACTGTCTCTTGTGATTTGTTTGAACCTCACATAAATAGGTACTGATTTAGGATGGGACGTTTAGGAACTCCACTCAAATAACGTGACTAAGAAGCAACAGAAAAGTTTGGACGAGAGCTCCAGATGGAAAAATATCTGCGCTTAGGGAGTTTTGGAGTTTGCATTCGGGTCTGAGCCTTAATGTGTTGGACTTATCTTTCCTGGAACAAACTAATCATACATTTTCAATTTGGAACAGATTGCAAAGTAGGAATCGGCAAACCATGCTTAGAGCAAACAAAATATATAGGAAGCATGCTTTCTCTTCGCCAGCCCTTTGCAGACCTGAACTTGAGCCAAGACAGTCAGCTGATCTCTTAGTAGGAGTGATTCTGGCCTAAAATCACCCACTGTATATACAAAATTAGATAAGAATTTGTGCACTGGATTCTGTTTACCCTCTGGCAGAACAAGGCTTTGATAATAGTGTCTCAGTCCATTTCCTAGCATGCATTATTTTACAGAGACAAGACATTTAAAAGGTGGAAGGAAGAGCCTGGGTAGGCTTGACAGTCCTTTGACTGCAAAGGATACCCCATACTAAGCTTCTGCAAGCTTTCTGTATTACCGTCTGAACCTTCCTTTCTTCTCAGCTGTGACTCTGTCTAAGCACAGAGCACAGAGGAGGTAGCATCCCTTTTTCTTCCTTATTGTTCTATTGCTTTTTAAATAACTACACATGGCTGGACCTCAGTGTTCTGATATTAAGCAGGTCTTGTGCAATGTTAAGGCATTTTTTTATTAAAAACCACCAAAACCTGTTTACTCGTGACTTCCCTGAGTGGGTGAGAAACTCGGACTATCTTGCCAGCGAGCTCTTCTATCTGAAATCACTTGCTTTTCCTAGAAAATGGAGGCAAATGTTGAAAGCATTCCTTCATGACTGAGATCCAGAATGTATTAGTTCTGGCTTTAAGGCACCAAACATTGGATATACTATTGTGTTAGTACAGAGCTACGCTACTTGGTGTAAAAGTGTTGCGACCCCTGGTGTGAGTATTTTTCTTCTTTCCATTAGAAAGAGAGGTTTGCAGCAAGCCCATTTTTTTAAACTGTTCCTTCTCTCCAAGGTGTCTTAGGTGCAGAACTGCCAGTGATGACACACGCCCTGCTTTCCCAACTTGCATTCACACTCTCACCGTGATGGGGGAATATGCCCATCTCCAGTCATACGGCTTTTCCAGTACAGCCTATTTCCAGTTGCTTAAGCTGCAACTCCTGGAGCATGTAATTTACTGTGTGAGGTGGAGTGGGGAGAGATGACAAGGTGGAGAAGGGACCTCTTTCACTTTGCTTATTCCACTTTTTGTTCAGTTGCTATATCTGAGCAAGCAGTTCTGCTTCTCATGAAAGAAGGAAGAGGGAGAGAAATCCTAAGAAAGGTAAAAGCATTAATGGGTCAAGGCCTCCTTTGCATAATTCTATTATCACCAGGAAGATTCTGCAATAATCATGTTAGGCATGTGCTCTGGAGCATCAAAGTGACTTGTCTTACCTTACTTTTTGATGTTAGACAGGTTTAAATGCTTTGTACAGATGAGGCACCTCAGACAGCTGATCAAGAAAGCCTGTGCTGTTCAAGCAAAGCAAAGGCCTGTTTTGCACTTTTTTTTTTTTTAGTGTCAACAATGCCACATTCTTCCAGCAAGGAATAATCTCTGTTGTCACAAACTGTGAAAAGCAAAGGTATAGGAGAGAATCTGTGTGTGAGTGCATGCAAACCTGCTTTCTGAAGCTAGCATCTTTGAATCTTCAGCAACAGTATTTTCTTGTGTATTGTTTGGGTCATGTGTTTATGTAAATTCAGCTCCTGCAGTGAAAACCACACTGTGGTACACAAAGCTGTTACAGGATCTCAGCACTGTAGTTTGCTAATCTGCACCCGTTCTAACCTGTAAAGGTCACTTGAGTGTGTGGGTGGTGATTCATATTAGTAGGTTTTACTTTTTAGCAGTGTTTCCGGAGTCTCCGATTGAGTTCTGAAATTTTTGTGTCAGGTCCAATCAGAATTAGTTCCTGAGCCTGGTGAACTTAGGTGGTATATACAAAAAAGAGTTATAAGGGAAGCAGTGAAGTTGTAGCTTGTTCAAAAGCACATATCAGATTGGTGGAAAAAATAAAACCAGAAACTAGATCTCCTGATTTCTAGGCTAGCAGCTTTCCCACTAGGCTGTTTTGCATTTCTGCTCTCGGATCTGAGCTCCTGCTAACATAATCATTCCCTTGCCAGACTGTCTAGAGATGTAACAGTCTCTTCCAGTGGTGGCTCAAATAGTCTTCATGGAGCACTACCTGACGCATTATTTTTCCATTTATTATGAGATGGTCAGCCTCTTTACAAGAGCAGACAAGTATGATCATGTTGTCAAACAGGAGAGTAAGTTAGTTGAGGTTACCCAGTAGGTGAGCAGTCTTGCAGTTCTGTGTCTTGTCTGTCTTGTCAGCTGGGTCACACTGCTGTTCCAGGCTGGCACACGACGAACGGAGCCAGAAACCTCTCCAAAGATGCACGCAGGGATGTGTAGACTCTGCAGAGGCTCAGACATGCTAGAGCACTTACCCGAACACATGTATCCACCTTAATCTGGGCCCTGATAAGAGCATGCACACAAACACAAGCCTCTAAAAAAAAAAAAAAAAAAGTGCACTTGCCTCTAAAGAGATGAATGTGTACATCCAGGCCAGGGCTGTTTTCTCCCTCCTCCTCCTTCCTGTAGACAGACGCAATCCAGCAGAATGAGTAGTGAAGGGTGTCACTGCTGCGAGCTGGGCTGGGTTTTGCAGTGCGGTGTGCCGCAGGTGGTGACTGACACATCGTCAATGAGATCTGAGGAGAATCCAGACTCTATAAATGCTAGATGAGGCAGGCTGGGCATTGACAAAAACAAGAGGTGGCTTCAAACACCAAGTGTCATTATTCTCTGAGAAGGGATGGTGAGAGGCCTAGGAGCTTCCCATGGAGATTAAGTACTTCACAGCAGGATGAGGAGCTGTCTCCTGAAGTGAAGGGACATCCTGTTGTCCTGAGAACGCTTGGGAGGAAGGATGCATGACAGCAGGAGTAGGTTTTGAGAGTGCACACGCGGTTTCCTGCAAAGCGCGTACCTTGTCTGAAAGATGATTTTGCTCTGCTGAGATAAACTCCAAACACCTAGTGGTTTAAATTAATGCCAGGACAGAAGGAGGTCTCTCTTACTTATTAATTGGCAGTGGCTTCTCTAGCCTCTTCCTGCTGAAGGAAGGGCTCTTTGCTGCTTTCCCGTCCATCTACTTCAGCTTACTCTCTCGACCTGCCACCAATGTACCATAAAGCCATAGTCTTGTTCTCCACTGTCTCTCTAGTGGCCAGTTATAAAGGGACTAGAGCTGTTTAACTGCTGATTGCTTCTCTGCTTGCAGCAGGAGGCCATGCAGAGTGAATTAGGTGAGCTAACTGTATTAAGCAATCTGGAAGTGCATCATTAATGCTTCTGACACTTTTTCTGTAGTACACATGTGCCAGCTAATAAGCATTAGTGACTAAAGGTTCTCCATTTCCCAGAAAACAGGTGCAGCTGGAGCAGTGAAGGTGTAGGCACAGCTCACTGGGCTCCATCTCTCCCCAAGCTGACTTGGTTTTCCAGACTTCTCTATCCTGCCTGTGGGTGGGAGTGGCATGGGGATAACGACTGGAGTAGGCTGTTGTTTCCAATTTCTGCTAAAGCTTTAATGGAGAACTCGGGGTTTTGGGGGGTTGCCTATTTTATTATTTTTTTTTTGGTGACACAACACAACAGGATTTTTGTTTCCAGCCAGAAGGAGGAGCCAGATCAGTCAGTGTGACTTGGGATTTGTCTTGTAAGGTTTTCTGCTTTAAAAAATAAATAAAAATTTTAAAAAAAGCAACCCCACTGAGATTCATTCTTTCCCCTTTGAGGCAAGGGGAAAAGAATATTAGGGTGGTTTTTTTAAAGAAAAGCATTTTTTTAAGACTGTCTTTTTTTTACAGAAATTTTCCAGGGTTGACATTAAAGGTTTAGTCCTGTTTTCCTCTCAATTTCATTCTTGAATAAGGCCACACCTTAAAGCTTCAAGGAAAAGAAGTACTGCTATGACTTGATATTGTGACTCTGTAAAATACTGAGTAGTAGGCGGTTCTTTCTCCCTTTCTCTCATCTTAGTCCTGTTGAACACTCTGCCAGCAGTGGGGAACCAAATGTTCCCAGTTCCTTCACTCTTCTGTGAGAGCAAGGTCTGGTGCTTGCCAGGAATGAGCCTTTTGTTTCCACCACTGTGGCTGGTCTTATGTACTTGCTTATCCAAGCAACTACCAAAAAGAAGCCGAAGTCCTAAATGCCAGACTAATGCATCAATCATAATTCCTGAGCTGCCAGCAGTCATGTAACTGCTTAAAGACCTCAATAGCCCTCTGGCACTTAAAGAAAAAAATCATCTAATTAATCACAGGTGAAACAGCTTGGACCTGCTCCAAAAACCCCTGAATTTACTGCCAAGCTTTGATGCTAATTTTCCTTCTAAGTAACCCCCTAAAGAAATTTACGATTAGGTAATTAAAGTGATGAATAAAGAGATACTTAGAAGAGGGAGGGAGAAGAAAAAGAGGGGAAAAAAATCAACCTTGAGTCAAAAGCCTTAAATCTCCTCCCCTCCTCAAAGAGAAATGTTAGTCATTTTTGCACATGCATTGTCTCTGAAATTGGGTTGGATTCCCACAGGAGGCTTGAGAAATATTCCTTAAATTAATGTTTGCGTAACCAAATAAAACAGAAAAGAAGGAACTCCTAAACAGATTGTAATGTTAAGATGGTTGAGGGGAAAAAAGGGCTTGTGGCTTCTCTCAGAGAATCACATACTATACAACTTTTGTCAGAAACTGCCTCATGTTTTTTCCCCCTAGGTACCTGAGGTCCATTTTTTACCAAGTAATTAGATACCTAGGAATGCCATATAATTAAAAAAATGTAGTAATATCTAATTAAGAACTTCAGAGCATCTGAACAACTTTTAAAAGTCTGACCATAAGTTCTTAGTAGGTCACAAGTCCTGTATAATGCTTTTTCAACGTCCTCTCACATTCTTTCTCTCATTTTTTTAGAGAGGGATCTAAGGAGCCTTTGATTTGCATTTTTTCCTAAGGCAAATGTACCACACCAAACAGTGTAAGGAGCATGAATTTAAACATAGGGACACATGCTGCAAAAGCTTGATGGTGCCCAGATCATTTCATCAGAAGATGCAGATGTGGCCCCAAAATAGAGAAAAAATCAGCATCTAGTTTCAGTTCTAAGCTGCTTTTTTTAATTACTTTTTAAATTAAAAAAAAAAAAAAAAAGGAAAGGAAAGAAACGGTCTGCAAAACAAACTTTGTCACTATTCAGGAGTTTGCTACTGGCTTTTTGGCACAGTCCTGGCTAATTCTTTCCTTGTGGATAAAAGCGAGTCTTAGAATCCAGGAAAATTCCTTACTGGCCCATAAAATGGGGGGTGAGGGGGTGGGGCGTGTGTGTAAGGTTTGTTTGTGGTGGTGGGAATATCTTCCCTCCAGGACCACATCTCACTTTGCTTTCTACATTTTGATCCCAGGCCTGGAAATGGCAGGTGGCTGCCACACACTCACCTTCGCTCTGTTCTGGGAGTGTGCCCGAGTCTCTGTTTCGCGCTACATGATACACCTGACCTTTCTCTGTTAATAAATGCTGGTGACCCCATGGCATGGCCCCCTTCTGCTCTGCCTGGCACTGAGGGAAGAGCTGCTGAATGATTTTTGAGGGGACCAGAGAGGATAAAAAATGAGAAAATGGCAGATTAGATCTGAGGTGACAGAGATGAGAAATAAAAGCCATTAGAGCCCATTTGCAATGTGCCCTCATTGAGTCAAGTTTCAAGGTGTTTTTTCAGATTATTAATAGCCTGACAGCAGTTTTTGTACAGGAATCAGATACAGGAAATAACACTCATGTATACACACTGCAGTGTGGAGGCGAAAGTAGAGTCCTCTCATTTATTTACTTGAAGAGATTTGAAATACAGCAAACCAGCCAGCTGGGTTACAGACAAAATAAACATTCTCCGTTATAATCGTGGCATCTTCAGACACACATCTCTATAATAATGCAGTGGTATGAAAGGAGCTCTCATAAACCTCTGCAGCCAGCCTTTGCCGTCTGTACAGTCTGGGCTGCATGCAGAGTGGCTCCGCTGAAGCCATAGCGATCTCTGGTGTGGAGTGCACTGCTTGAAGTCATTTCAGTCCTTGGGTAACATCTCTGAACCTGGGTCCTGCGGGCCATTTTGGACACTTAACATCTCTCAGGGATCTAATTTATTTGACGTGTCAGGCTTCTTTTAAAACTCGGTCAGGCACCAGTCATCCTCCTCTTACCTGAATTATCTCGGTCTTCTCAGTGTGGTACCCAGTGAAATGAAAGCTAGAAAGAGACGAAGGGAAGAACAAGAATGCTTGGGCGTGTGGGAAGGAAAGGTTAAAAAATTCCCAAAGTTACACTTTGTAGTTGCATGCTTGTAAAAAAGAAATACCAGGTGGGTAGTCCTTTGAACTTCACAAGGCTTTGTGGGACTGACTTGTCAAATATGAGTAATTGTAGCTTTCTTCATAAACAAAGGGTGGCACAGAAATTTGACTGATGCAGTTCATGATGCCTACAGGCCAAACAGACATTCAGCTGAAGGAGAAAAGTTCTTCAAACATCATTAGATGGTGATGTCTGCTTGTCTGTGTCTGTTGCTTTTTATTAAACTTTAGGTTTTACTTCCTCATCTTTTGTCGCAACCTAGCTCTGCTCGTGATTATTACTGGGCAGAAATAATCAAGTCTTGATCTATATTGTATAACACCTTGCAGAGGTAGCCAAGCTAATTACCGGTGAAGCTGGACAATGAACAGTAAAGACCAATTTTACCCACTTTTTTCTGCTCCTTTCTGAACAGCTGCTAGCATGCCGCATTGTCTGGGAGGATGTGCTACCATGCAAATAGGCAGCAGTCCCTACAGATCAAGAATTTTCTAGAGGTGCTTGCATAGCCTTAACCAAAAAAAAAGGGAGCCAGCCCCTTGCCTTATTTCCACAGTCTCACAATTTATAATTTCATAGTAATTGTAGTTCACAGGCTGGCAGTCTTAGTTCTGGGTGTGCTTACAAGCCTCTGCCTAGCAGAAGACAGAAATGAACTTAAAACACTCAGTTGCTTTCTAATGAAGCAATATTCCTGCCAGGAGGTCTTTTCCAGGAGATAGATGAGACAGCCTGAAAATCCCCTTCTGCATTAAGGTCAATTACCTCTCAGTGAATCCACATCACCTAAGATGCAATTGAGTATATGCAATTCCTGCTTAATTTGGTAAACCTTGCGGATGCACAAGAATTTCCAAATGATATTTTGTTGTGGAGAAAAGCAGTGCCTTGCCTTGACAAAGAGCTGAGGCTGAGGACAAGTCTCCCACTAACTCTTGCTTTCACAGCCTTGCAAGTGCTGTGTAGCTTGTAGGAAGTGTTGAGAAGCATTTGTAATTCCTTGCTCTGCACTTCTTGACTCCTTGGACTTGACACGTACGCTGCGAGTTGCTTTGGGAGCCAGCATGTTCTATAGTATCTTACCTTCCTGATGCAAATACTGCTGTGAAGTAATTCATGTTCCCTACAATTACACTTTCAGTTTCCAGTAGCACTAAGTCAGCACTTTATGTTTTCCAGTGAGGTGTTAGGGATCAAGCATGTTGCTCTGTAGGTTTCCATTTGAATAAGCCATTAAGACCTGGGATTTTGTCTCTGCAGAGAATTGACTCCGCGTTGAATCAGCATGAGGAGTTTTCTGTTAGGGGCTTAACCAGTATTCTCCTTGTCTTTGCATTTTGTGCAGCTCTTCTGCCATTGGCCTCTCCCTTTTTTTCCTTGATGCCGCTGCTTATAAATTCAACTTATCTGAGTTCTCACAGGACACCCAGTGTTACTGCATCAGACCAGCTCATACTACTGACCATAAATTACTACCTACAATGTAAAGAATTTCTGTTTCTCATGATTTAGTTAAAAGATGCCCATCATCTTTTGCTATAATTAGTTGCTGTTGTTTTCAAATGAAAATACAATTTTCTCTCGAGGAAAAACTGCTTTCCTTCTAAAAGTACATGAAAAGCAACTTTTTCAAATGTTAATTTTTCATGCAGTTTTTCAGTGATGTTTTTCATTGACGCCGTTCTCCAAACTGTAACTTCTTAATCAGCTTAAGACTGAAATGGTAAATGATATTTCAGCCCTGCAAGACAAAACATAATACCAACTGCAGTGTTGAGATCTCCAGCTTGTAAACTCCTTCAGGATGAAAGGTGCCCGTATAACAATAAGGCATTATTACACTTCCTTTATTACTTTGTACATGCATAATTTACTGACTGCTAAAAAAACCCTGGTGGAATGCCTGTTTGATGTCATCTGTCTTCCCTAAGTAGTGGTTGCTGCTTGCTTCTTTCCTACCCAACTAGTTGCGATGCTGCCTATGGCGATTTCAGCGGCTGAATTCCTTCCTCCAGTAAAATCTTAACTAGTTGAACTGAATCTTCAAACAGATCCACGTCTCCCTCAATAAATATCAAAAGGGAAGTCCAGCTTAATATAAACAGAGAATAGCAAAATGGTGCTATTTATATGGTTCAATTTCCCTTCAGTTAAACCACTAATGGCACAGCGAACTCTCATAATTAAAAACCACATCTGATAGAACAAAGTCATCCATGGAAGCAGAGAGAGGGGAAGATGAAAGCACCACCAATACAAAACAACAGTCCAGCTATAGGTCTGTACATGTCTCTTCTCCCTGTTCTGAGAATCAGCCAGAGCCTGAAACCTCTTTTGACAAGTAGCTCCTCTGATGACAGATGCTCCCTGCAGCCTCCACAGGCTGCAAACAGATGCATTGTTCTTGCTGTCAACTCCCCATTGAAAGGTGATTCCAGTAAGCAGCAACTGTCCTGATTTGTTAGCATTAGTCAGCAAGTGCATGGATCAGGAAAAGGAAAAGCAGGTCTGGGACTGAAAAATCGGTGCTCATAATCAAGAGCTTGTCAGGATGTAAGTCTGGCTCTTTGGGATGTGAGGGACGTGTTGCTAGTCTTGACTTCAACTCCTTCACGTTCAGAGCAGGACTCATTTTTGTCAGAGTGGTCTGGATGAAGCCATCACATCCCTCTTCAGAATTATCAGCCAAGCAGACTACAGACTCCATTGCTGTGGCAAGACTTGGTGACTCTAGCAAAACTCTGATGCGGAGAGGGAATGAATTAGTGCCAGAAAATGACCCTTGAGACAAAGCAGGGCTACTGATCAGAGTAGGGTGGTGGGTGAGGAGGGGGAGGCTCTGGACTCGAATACTCATCACTTGGAGAAGAGACAGAAAAGCAGATGTCACGATGATCTTGTTCTTGTTTCAGAAGGATTTCACGGTACTGAATGGCCAGACAATAAAACGGCAGTGAAAATTCAGTGCTAGTAAAGTCACATGGCTAAAAAAAATAATCCCAAAAATATTTGCTCAAAAATGTCTTTTAATTCATTAATACCTTGAAGGAGAGAGATGTCAGTGCGATGTGGGTAGTTCTGTGAGGGCATCAGCTCTGTGAGAAACTTCTAGAGAAGAAATAGAGAGCATATTGCTCTTTATACCCACGTCTCAAATACCACGTACATTTCTGGTCACTCCCATGAAACTCTTTCCCTGCTCCATTAGACATACCATAAAGTAGCTTTGATTATTGTGTTATCTCTTCAGCTGCAGCTGGAGCAAGAAAATGGGAGAGCCTGCCTACTGCTTCTTAAACAGCGGTGGGCAGTAGGGAACAAATGCCCATCATCTTCCACCCACGTTACCCTGCCAACTTCAGTACATCTGACCGAGCTCTGTTTGATATACCAGCGTTTGGTTCATGTGCTTGATTCAAACTTTTGCTTGGAAAAATTCAAATAACTAGGTAATTTATGTCTCTTCTCTCCAGCTTTCCTCAGGCAGCTACAGACCCTAAAGAAATGAGAGGTTCTCCCTGCCCTGGGCAGCAGGGAGGCAGAAGCACCACTAATACGGTGCTAGCTGTGGATTGTCTCTGCTTTGCTTTTTACAGAGCACCAGAATTGCTCATAGCGCATAAGTGTAGAGCAGATATGAGCCACAGAAACGGAGCAAATGATTAACGCCAAGCATGCAGGCTGGAGCTGCAGTTGCACCTGATTTTTATTTTGGGGTTTTTTTTTTCAGTACATCTCGGCACTTTTTCCCCAGCCCTTCTTTTTCTCTCTCCTCCAACACAGCTAGAAGTAGTCCATTAGTGTGAATGATGCGTGTCACTGCATGCTGATCTAGGACAGAGCTCAGGCTGCTTTTCAGAGCAAGTGCCTAGAAGCATTATTATACACCAGCCAAGATTCTCAGTGGTGATTTAAAATGGATTTTGATTTTAAAGGTACATCTTAAAAGCACCTGGTTTTCTAAAAATGTAAAACCTACTCAGTTCTCACTATCTGCAAATCAGAAGCACTCAGATTAGATACGTAAAAATAGAAGCACCCCATAGCATTAGTCTCTTCTGGAAATATTGTTAACACAGCCTGGTTTCCTTCTAGTCTGCAATTTGCGGTCGCTGCTCACTGTGTGAAGTGCCCAAGTGTAAATGACTACTGATGGGAGAACCAGGCCCCTAGGATTCAAGCAGGTCACGCTCACTTTACTCTGCCGGTGGATTGCAGTCACAACCTGTACCATGTCACCGTTTGGAGCTGGTGCTTTCCGCAGCCCGGCTCTGCCAAGCACACCATTGCCTTGACTAGAACTGCTCATCTGTTGCAGTTCTTGGTCTGAAGACCCAGGGCTGCTATTGCACTTTAATCTGAACTCAGTTCCACTCCCTGTGAGTGAATGTGTTCCTGACCAATCCTCCGTGTGTGTCTGCCCTGGGCAGTCCTGGTTAAGGTCTCAAATATCTCCAACCAATTCTGCATTTTCGTGTCTCTGGGCTTGACCAGTTCCCTTAACCCAGCTCTACTGTAAAGCTTTTAGGTGGCTCAGCAAATGTCAGCGCTGCTCGAGCTGCTTTAGTTGCTTGATTCTTCGCTGAGCCTTGTGACCGTGACTTTCGTTGCAGAGTTTTTGCAGAAGGGCTGTTAACTCTTCAGCTGGTCCATCACGACAAGACTGGAAATACTAAGCGTACTTTTTGCCTGAGGATTCAGGCATTAAATTCATCACTCTAAAGCTTGTAATGGCTACTGCTTGTTATGGGGGAAAGGAAATGTATCTATCTGGGATAGAAACCTTAGAAACACTAACCTGAGCAAAGTTACAGCTGCACAGGATCTTTCAGCATTTGCCCCTTCTCCTTTTTATTAATGCAATTCAACAAGTTAAGCCTGAGCAAC
This sequence comes from Falco naumanni, assembly GCF_017639655.2. NCBI lineage: Eukaryota > Metazoa > Chordata > Aves > Falconiformes > Falconidae > Falco > Falco naumanni. The sequence continues at coordinate 5,155,738 of NC_054072.1, forward strand.
TGTGCCTGACCCCATGGCTAGAGTAACATCTGTGACTGTACTCTGTCATTTGCAAAATGGAACGGCTCTAATCTCTTGAGCACACTGCTCTGCAGTGACATTTCCAGGACATCCGCACTCCAAAAGGCATGCAGTAGCCTTGGATTAGAGTTTAAAATAGAAACATGTTTGCCTTTGTGTACGGCATGGGATTGCTAAGGAGAAATAGCAATGGCAGCATGCAGTTGGATTGCGTGACCTACAGTAGTTGTATGGTTCAGAGGCTTTCATGCAGTGGGACCTGGTCTGCTTTTCACATTACAGCGATACGCTGAGCAATTTATTCAGCTTAGTCAGGGAAAGCTGCTACCTGCTCCTCCTAAGAAACTACTCACCTCAGTAGAGACAGTTCTAATTAACACAGGTCTAAATTAGAGCAGAACTAAGGCTAACGCCTTAAAAAAACTAGATGAACGAAAGTATTTCCATTATAGCATAAAATCAGGGGAATGCTGTGTGGTTCTCACTGACGTGACGTTGTAGGAAACGTGCTGTCATTTCCCTTGCTGCAACCTCCAACCCGCTGAACACATCTGTACCAAGCAGTGGGGGGCAACTGAGGGAAGCCAGTCTGTTTTGGAAGCAATGTGCCATGTTAGTGTCGTGCCGTGTCGTGTCTCAGCTACCGAGCCTTGCCTTTAAGCTGATGTGACAATACACCTCCTGGTTGTTTTGCAGGCTCAGCTGGTAGCAGCTCAGGTCCTTTCTACCCCTCTCTGTAATGCAAAGTAAAAATCATTTAACTTGTGTTTTCTAAAGGTGCCTTTCATAACTGTAAGCCTGTTAACTCTGGTTTCCTAACAAACAACAGCTGAAATTCTTTTGTTTGTTTGTTTTAGGTATGGTATTTTTTAAACACTCACAGCAAGCTGTTGTTGTTCATCTGTATGTTGGTAAATAGTAGCTGCCGACTTTCACCTTGGGAGAGGCAGAATCTGAGCAAACAAACTGCCTGGGTAGACCAGGCGCAGATCTATGGAGTGCAGGAGAGCAGATACAAGGCATCTGTCTGAAGGCAGCTTTTTCCTAAAGCCCTCTGATTTGCACCCTGAGCTGGCTGTAAGCATCGGTTCATGCCTCTGGAAGCGTCCTTTGGTGCTGTTGTTTCTATAACTGTGATTTTGAGGTAGGGACTCTGGAGGTCTCTGCCTGGCCCGGGGAAGTGGGACCTGCCAGAGATGGGCGCACAGCAGGCTTCTTCCCCTGCCCGTCCTCCTTCCCCTCTGCCTCCTCCCTCCTTCCAGCAGCCCAGTGCTGGTGCCCAGCACAGCCTTGCGTACTCTCTCGTTCTGTTCTGCAGTGGCAGCTTTCTGCTGGTTTGTAGGAGCATCCAACTGATTTATTGCTCCCAACGTCTCTTAGTTTGTAATAAAGTTTTCAGCAGCTCTGTCGAGCCCGCTCCCCACCCCCGCGCACGCACACATCCCCGCGCTTGCTTTGTTCTTCTCACACATAATGTCAACTCATAAACCTTTCATCAAGTCAACCAGGTGGAAAAAACCCATTACTGAAAGAAGTGTTCATTCAGGTTCGGGGGTGGGGGGAAAGGAGAGGAAGGCGGAGGAGAAAGTTCCCCAATGGAAAAAAAAAAAAGAAAAAAAAAAAAAGGAGGGAAAAAAAAAAAAAAAAAAAGGGAAAAAAAGCTTTTTGTGCTCTTAGCTGAAAAGCCGGCTTTGCTGCGCGCCCCAGGTGCCAGGCCCCGGAGGAGCCTGGCAGATCTGTCATCCCGGTGACAGGAGATGGAAAGCGCTGTGTACATATTCAAAGAGGCAGCGATTTGGGCCTAATACCCACTGATGAAAGGGAGCTTCAACACAGCCGGCCTCTGCCAGCGCGAACAAAACCACTTGTGCTTTTGTGTGGCAGGGAGGACCCCCCCGCCACAAACACCCCCCTGCACACACACATCACACCCCACGCACCCCCCGCACGCACAGTGGAGGCTTCCCTCCCGCTGCCCCCCCGCCCCGAATCGATGTGTTTAAGCCATATTGGCTGAGGCTCATGTGCTGAAAGACGCTGCTGGCCACACAATGGAGGAGCTGACAGGGGTGTGTCAGCAGGAGACATGCTGTGTGGAGAAGGCGTTGAAAAATGGAAGTGAGGAGGCATGTGTGAAGTGCAGAGACCAGGGAGCAGCCCAGGATCTCATTACGGCAGCAGAGAAGTGTGGCGGCCCTGGGGATGGTGCGCTCGGAGCCTCGGTGGCTGCACCAGCCATGCCCTGGCAGGACGCAGCTCCTGCGCGCGGGGGGACCCTGGCACCTTGCTGGACGGGCGCCCATGCCAACGCACCCCTGGAGCCGGAGCAAGGAATGTCTCGTGGGCAGAGGCACGACAGCAGTACTCGGGGAATCTGGGCAGAGTTAACGCTGGGCAAAGCGCCTTTACTTCTGTGCTTCAGCCCCCATGTAGTGCGGATGGTAATATTCCTGTCTCCCACTGAGTCTCAGCTACTCAGGATGCAAACTCTTTGTGGAAGGCACTGTTGCTTCCATAGTTCATCGATCCCCATGGCCAGTAAAATGTTATTAATTTCGGATGGAATGTCAAAAAGGGCTGTAAGTGGAGTTCACTGAAAAATGAAATCTCCTTTACCCCAGCATCTTTATGTTTCAGGCACATGCTTGTACGTTTGATGGATTTCTCTTTACACACAGACTTTGAGAAAGTTCTGCACAAAATTCATATAAATAGGTTTTTAAGCGGTATAGCCCAGAGTTACTGCTCTGGGGAAAGGGATACAAGGGCACTAGGGGATGGAGAAAGGATGGGAAGCAACAAAGGAGTACAGGCAGTGACATCTGTCACTAGTATTTTATAAGTTAAAAATTCAGCATAATCTACTGCCACCCTGTCCGCTGTACTGAGTTCCAACAGTAACAGAATTGTCATGATTTCTACATGAATTAATTCAAATCTCTTTTTGCATGATATGGCGTAAGAAAGGGGCCATCTGGTTTATGTTCTAGGTGTCAGAACCACTCATACCAGCACACTTTCGTAGTGCAAGATGTAAGTTGACTGCACATATTAATGTCTCCTTACCCTCTGCCTCCCTGAGACCTGATGCTGTTGTCCCATTATGGTGCTGCCATTTATACTGTCAATAGCAATAATAATAATAATGCAGTGTTTGGCATGCACATAGTACCTCCAATTACCACTGTGGCTGAGTGTTACTTACCATTGCAAACATTACTGGTTTCTTATGTGTATGGGGCTTAGAGACGTTGAAGTAGGATCGTGCCGTGACTAAGTTAGGAGTGGCCAAGTGCACAGTAAAAGATTGTCCAGCTGCCACAAAATGAGTACCTACCTAGTGACCTAGGTCATACACAGCAGTTCCTGGCTTCCCCCAGACTACAAAAATACTCATTAGCAGTAAAGTTGGGAAAAAGAATTGGGGTCTCTGGAAACCTGCCCATTCCATTGGAGAATGACAGCTGGCAGTCAGGTGTCTTCTCATTAAGATAAATATTTAGGTACTGGCTATCAGACTTAGGATCCTGTGATAATAACTTAGTAAAAATATAATTGTGGTGTCTATAGGTGATAGCATCGTACAGATTTACACTGTGATTTTCAGAGATGTAAGCAAACTTGAATGTATTAATCCTCATAATACCCCAAAGCAGTGCAGTACCTGCAATTCCTGAGTAAATGCAGGGGGGGGGGGGGGGGGGGGGGGGGGGATCAATGGGTCTGACTTTTGGGGCTGTAAACAAGTGCACCACATCTCAATTAACGATTATAGCAATTTTTTATTTTTTTTTTTGCTTGTTTGCATTGCAGCTTGGTGACAAACTGGTTCACTGTGATTTTTCCGGCAGTTAGTTGAATACGCAAAATCAAAGTAGGATTGCTTTGCTAAGACTAGTCACCAAAACCACAATTTCTGTTCCCTTTGCTAGATCAAAGAGGCTCAGAAGAGTGGGAAAAGAGTCCTGAAGCAGAAAAGCCTCATCTACTACAGATTAGCTCTGTTTATATTGCAAAGGCTGTGGCTCAAGTGAGGGGTGGTTGTTTTTTTTTTCTTAGAAATACTGTTTTAGCATGAATTTATCTTGAAATTAACTTTGTGGTAAATAGAATTTAAGCATGAGCTTAAATTTAAGGTCTTATTTAAGTGCTTTTCTACTTCACTTGCCAGCTAAGGATCTGGCCAGGGCTTTGAACATCTTTAGGGAGAAGAAACAGATTAATGAGATTAGAACATTTTAAATCACTTCTGTACTTCCCTGGGCTGCACGATCTTTATAATACCTTGTATCTATAGTCTATAAAGTGTATTGGCTGGGTACTGCTAGACAGGGATAATGAAAATAAGGCTGGCTTGCGCATCCTTTCAGATTTGGGGAACATACTCAATGGCCTATGGGTATGTTCAGTTTCATACGTCAGTGTGCATTTAAGCTCTTTCTCTGCTTTATGAAATCCATCGTTTGAGTGCTTAACTCTCAGCCTTATGGGCCTAATTTCCTTGCTCAGATTTACACCAGATATTTTACAATTCGTCCAGTAAAATGAAAAATGTGGTCATGGAAGATGGTAAGGGGTGACCTGGGAACAGACAGGCCTTCACCCAGAACATTAAAACTACAGCAGGATCTGGACTGGTACCTTTTGGCAACCTCCACTAGTGTATCCACGTTCACCCCTACAACTTCATAGGCAAAAGGCTAATCTGCAATACTAAGCTTTGCAATTTTTTTCTTCCTAATTCAGAAATAGGCCATCTCTACAGTAGTGCAGTCAGGGAATCAGTGGCTTGGTGATCACGTATTTCACCTTATGACACTCGGTGGTTTCCATTTACAAAGCGACGCCTTTGAGAGCGGTGGAGTGTAATGTGGGTTGTCGGCCTTAGGGGATGAAGAGGTTTGTCAAAGGGAAATGGAGCGATTGCAACAGACTGGAGTTTCCTGCAGCTGAAGTTCTCCAGCAAACAAAGTTAATCTGGTTCTCAAAGGCTTTATTTGGAAGAGAGCAGCAAGGAGCCCAAATCCCACAAAATATCAAAAGCCCTGGGATTTGTCTGTCCAGAGATTTTCATGAAGGCAGGTTTCCCTGGGAGTGTAATTGCACGTTCATCTCTTGCAGCCCCTGGCAGTTCAGGCTCGGAAAAGCCACATGGGAAAAAGTAGGAGAAAAGTTTGGTGAGACACTGGCACAAGTTGCCCAGAGAGGTGGTAGATGCCCCATCCCTGGAACATTCAAGGTCAGGCTTGAGTGCAACCAGAGTAAATGACTATCATGTGGAGCTTACCGCTTGTAAGTAGGTCTTGCATAGGGCCAGGACAAACTCAGCAGGAAATGCAAACCCTCAGTTTCCTGCATTGAAATAGTAATTATAATTAAAAATAAATCACCATTGCTTTTAGTTTGATGAAATTACCACTTATATTAAGAGCAGGTTGAGCTGACTGACTCTAAATCATTTCTGCAGAATGTCATTTTGGGATTTAAAACATGTGATTGGTTAAAGAATGTGTTGTGCTGCAATTGGGAAAGAAAAGAGCGAAACATGAATCACAGATGGGTGAATGCAAGATGTTCTTATACTCTCAGGTGCCTGAAGTCTATAAGAAATGAAATCAGCCCTTCTGAAAAAGGGTCGATTAATCCAAGGGTGTTCCAAACTACTCAATTCATCTGCCTTAATCAGATGTGGGGGTCAGTCTTGACTTGCTGGCCAAAAGGATATAAGAAAAGTACCTGCTGCAAAAACACAGATTGGGATTCCTTACCAAAAGGCAGTTTGATTCCCTGTTTGTTATTGGTGAAGACATTTAAATACTCATTCAGGAGGTGACCTTTAAACAGAGACTTTAGACAATGTATGTAAAATAGAACAAAACAAGAAACAGCACAACTCTACAAAATCTACTGAGTCTCACAGTTGTTACACCCCCCAAAGATGGTTCAGGTTGCACCCAGCTGGTTATACTGAGCCTGAGACTGCTACCAAGGGGTCAGTCTTTTCAAATGTGAAAAACAATCTTCTTTCTTTGGGGATTTTATTGCAAGTTTTAGAGTGCTGAGTATTTTTTCTAAAAGTCTCATCTCCCAGGGACATGAGTGTAGATGACAGCCATAGCTTTCATTCTGTTTTGTTTCTTTTACTTTGTTAAAGCTAGGCTGCTATGCAGAATTATTAGAACTAGAAGTTCAAAACTTAAGACTTTTTTTTAAAAAAAAAGCATTTTCTGAAGTTGCATTCTGCATTGCAGTTATGGTAGCTTAGGGGAAATGAGAGCTTGAACTCCTGAATTTTGAAAGCTTGGGGTGTACGATGCTGCAGAAAGAACTATTTGTTGAGTACAAGGCCTGATCTGGAAATGCATTTAAGACATGCATGACTTTGGGCATATAAATAGTTGCACAGAAGTCAATGGGACATAAATTTATGAATTTGCCTAAGTGCTTTGCTGGATCTTTGCCTAAGGAACCACTTACCATGAGTTTCAATAACAGAATCATAGCCTTGTTAATGAGCAAACCTCTGGACCAAGAGCATCGGTGAAATGTGAAATCCAGCTCCATGCTGTATCTGCGCTACTCAGCTTGATTTCATCTCTATGTAAACTCACTCTGCTGTGCTGACATTTCTGTCCCTAAACTTTTCAGAAAAGTGATTTACAAGTTCCATTTTACACTTGTGAGTGCAACAGGACAGTGCAAGAAAGCGGCATCCACATAATCTGGGGGTGGTGCAAACAAGAACTCAGTTCTAGAGGGCAGGCACTGGAGCAGCTTTTTTTCTAGAGAAAGGTGGTTCCAGAACTTAGTGAATTGTGGCTTTCACCTTCCACTTTTCTCTTTTAAAGTTTTTTTGGCAGCAGAAGAGGCTGACCAGGAAAGAGCAACATGAATGACTAAGACTAGTTAATACTGTCAGGTTTCTGCATGCTTCGTTAGTGCTGGCGAGACAACAGAAATGCACATTTTGCTGTGCAAAAGATCATAAATCACTTTGGGAAATGGCAGCTGGGGTGGGGGTACTCGGAAAGGAAGAGAGGGGCGGTTCATACACTACAGCACCGGGTCCATTCAGGTGGACCGGCGTAAGACCTGTGCCACCACCCAGGGGTGGCCCCACAGCTGTGTGAAGCCTGTTCATCTCCTGGTGTCTCAGCCAAGACCATCTGTCACGCGTTGGTACACCGGCCCTGTGGTGGCTGGCTGCACCGGACCAGTTGTGTCTGCGAGGGCAGCTAATTACTTTGACTCTGCCCAGCGCCTCTGGGAGTAATCACAGCACCTGTTTTAAACTGCTCTGCTAACTATTACGGTCATTAGCTCAGGCAGTGCAGGTAGCGACTAGAGGCCAGGTCAGGTCTCCACTGAGCAAGGCACGATACGAAACCAGAACAAAAACAGGGTCTCTGCCTTCAGGATGTTACAGTATAAACAAAAACAGGAGTATGGCAACGGGACAGGGCTGTAATAGCTTTGATCCACTATTGCAGGCAAATTTTACATTGGGGTTTCTTTTATAACAGAAAATAGCAGCGCCCCTTGGGCGATTGTGGAACAAACAGTGAACGCAAGGCAGGACATTCATTAGCTGTCCCTTTGATCTATTAAGCAGATTTGGGTATATTCAATAAATCCATGTCAGAATTCTTGCACTTAGAAAGATAATGGTTGTTACAAGTTAAATTATTTTTATCTGTTGTTCTGCACAGGCATTTGTTTCAATCAAATCAGAAATGCTCCCAAGTCCTAATGGAACTTCCCCAAAATCTATTTGTGTGACCCAGAACCAGCCACTGCCACTTGCCTGAGAGGAGTACAACCTCTGCTTACTAATTTTTCTCTTAGGGGTCCGTGAGGTGTTCTCTGGATCTCAGTGGTAAAAGCATTGAAGGGAAAGAAGAGCCGCCCCTGTGCTGGGAGCGTGGCAACCCCTGGGCACGCCGAGCTCGGAGGAGCGGGAGCTGCGGGCTGAGCAGATGCTGTAGGGGCACATGGTATACACTGAATCGTCAACCTAAGAATGTCAAGAAAGCAAATGCTTGGAAAGTTTAATTTACAGAGATTAGTGTGTCAGATATATTTTGAGGAAACTGGGATTTTTCAGTTTCAGTTTTCCAGAAGTAAACCCCAAAACTTTTCTAGGATTTCCAGATACTTTGTAGGTTAAAGGACCTTCGGTCCTTCCTATTCTCACAGCATCCTCTGCTGTGGTTCACACACAACTGTGTTAACATGAGTCTGGAGTATCTCAGCACATAATTATTTATCCTTCAATAAAACAAAGAAAACCATGTCTAAATCTGACTAATATCCTTTCCTCAGCCTGCCAAGTGGGGCCTTGTGTTTTCAGTATTGAAAACCAAGCCTGACTTGCTGCATATTTTGTGTTAGCATGGTTTATGTCCAAATGCAAGGATTTAATTTTGTCCGTCATCAAACCATGGTTTCCATATGACACCAATACATTCCTTCCCTCTGCCTGCTGTTCTGACAGACGACAGAATAGAATTAAACATTCCCACTACCACGCTTAAAACACAAGAGCTTATGTTCCTTTGGCTTTGGAGATCAAGGGGCAGGTCTTTAGCAGGTATAAATTGTCTTCACTGGAGCTATGAAAATTTACACCATTTGCCCCAGCTGAGGTACAATCTTGGATGTCTTTATTTCAGAGTACAATTCCAAGAAGATAGATACAGTAGGACTGACAAGTAAGATAGATTCTCCTTTTCTTCTGTGCCTAGCTATTATGAGTGATTATTATTGTGTTTCCTTCTGGAGCAGTTTCTGACCGGCCCCACTTACGCCTCTGAAAGCCAGTGAGGAGAGACCCCTCCACATATTTCTCCACTAACTGCATGCAGCCTGCCGTACATCCCAGCCAATTTCAATTTAATGATATCAACATTTTAAAGAAGCCAGTCCATAGTCTGTACCATACGGAGACTGGGAGTAGAAAAATGACCGGTTCCTTCTCAAAACACCGGCTGGGGTTTCAAAGGAGCCCGAGGGAATTGCGCACACATCTCACTTTGAAATTTAAGCTCTGGATCTTGAAAGAATAGGTTTATTCCACAACGTCACACCCTGAAGGGACAGCTCATTGCCTGGGATTGCTGTGATGTCATCCCTTCGGGGAACTTTTTCAGATTAAGTCAGTTCACAGTCCGAGGCCGCCTCGTGACCTGCATCTTGATCACCAGCGGTGTGGTCCTGGGCTGGTGGGTTTTCAAACGCCCAAGTCACAGCAGTTCCCTGTCCGTCCACCTGTATTGGTGGATTGGAAACATATTGGAAATATATTGGAAATACGGTGTTACTTCTGAGTGTTGTAGTGAGGCTGAGCTGAAAAATCCCTGTGGATAGGAAGAAGAGATACACTATCCTCAGGAAGGAAGAAGGAGTCCAAGAGGATGATAGCAACAACCCAGCTGGGCCTGCAAGTCAACACCATTCCTGGATGTAGCCGAGAACTCTGGCAGTTTTTGAAGTGCTTGGGATTTTGCCCTGTATTTATAGTCTCGAGTGGCTGTTGTCAAGATTTGCTAGGTGTGGTAGGGTGACTGCTGCTGGTGCCAATAGTCTAGTAGAGGGGAAGTGAAACCTGCTGAGACTTGGGAATGAAACAAATTTGTATTAATTAGAAGCAAATGCTGTGTGTTGGCTGATGGGTTCCAAAACAGATGTTTGTCGAAATAGCCAAGAGATGGGTCATGTGCAAGCAAAAGTTATAAATAATAGGAACTATGTTGGTTGTTATTTCATGTTTTCTCAGGTCAAAACCATGTGTTGTTCAGTGTTAGAAATACCACTAATAAGAGTGAAATATCTTGTGTTGTGTTGTGGGGAGCTACGTGCTGTCATTTCTGTGTGTCTGACCCATCGACCCAGGCCACTGTGCAGTCACAAACCTGTGCGTGGCATTACACAGGCAGCCACAGCCCTCTGGACAGCCGTGTACAGCAAGGGGAGGTTTCTGCAGGCGAAGGCTGGTAGCCTTCCTCCACCCCTGACCGTGTCGCTCTCTTCAGTTCTGTACCTCTGCAGATGCATGTGTGTGAATGGCACTAGCACTTCCGCGCATCTCTGTGCTTCACTGAAGGCAGCACAACAGAGTGCAGGAGGTTCCCCCCATCCAGTCCCGGGATACACCAGAAGGGGATGAGGAAAGAGATGTGCATCCATCTGTGATCCAAACTTCCTGAATAAATTCAGTTGTTCCAGGTAAAATTCCTGTTTTTAATTTATGTTGACACCTAAATTTGAGATGCGTTGTTCATATCATGCCCTTTAATAATTTAACTGCAGTCTTCAGATCAGGTAAGTCTTTGCTGTTCACTCTGAACATGGAACAGCAGGTCCTGAGAGGCTTTTCCTGTCAGCAGGGCTGCAGAAACATAAGTATGTGGAGAGGCAAATTCACTGCTGGCATAAATACGCATAATCAACAATTTTCAGAAAGATGTACGTGTTTGCTCTTGAAGTGAATGTGGCCCGCTTATTTCCTCTTCTACCACTATGTATCATATCCCCACACAAAGATACTTGACCATGTTCTAGTATTTATGTACGATGTGATATAGGCTGTATAAATACCTATGGGTTCAGTTGCCAGTACGTAAGTCAGCACAGTTTGGTTGAAGATACGGATTTATGCTCCTTGCAATTCTGACTTTATAAATGGGTCAGTGTGAGGCAGCTCCTCAGCCTGGCACTTCACATGCAATTACCAGCCTTTTCTACAGGCAGGAGATGGTACAAATGGAAGTGTGGGCACCTAAATCTTCATAGCAGGGTTTCTGCATTCAACAGTCAACTAGCCTGTGTGTGGATAAAGAGAGAGCAAAAGACACAGAACTAGGCTAACAGTCGGAACTACACTTTCCAGATGAAGTGAAATGCCACGTTTTCCCCGAAACATTAGTCAAGTAAACATACTTTAGATTTGAAGAATACTGTCCTTTGTTTGTACTTAATTTGCTTACAGATTTTTTTAAAGGAAGAAATTAAAAATATGGATGTATTGTTTGTTCATCTTGGGATGCATCCATGTGACCGTCTTCATGTGTGTGTAGGTCTTTATATATGTTTTGTATCTTGAAGACGTGTGCACTAGAACAAAAAGCCTATATTTACAACTAATTTGTGTAAATACACATGTGCACGTAAAGACACTGTTATGTACACATATTTAGTCAGATATATATGTGCATATATAATAATGTTTGTATAAACAAACACAGAGAAATTATATACAGAAAATTAAGCATATGCCCATCTCACCCTAAAATGATGTATCCCTCCAAGGAACATCAAACCTATTTCTGTCAACAAACAGACCTCTCCAGCCCAGGAAGATACTAATATAGATACACAGTGAAAAATAGAAATCTCTACACCTGGGAGGGCAATTACTGATTTATGCATCATTTCTACACCTCTTCCAGTTAACTCCCTCCCACTGTAATCTTTGTCCCTCCCAGGCAACACTCCCTAGCCAGAATCTTATGATCTTTGCCCTCTTTTCCTTCAAATTAAATTTCAACTTTTTTCAAATCTCTGCTGAGTGACAAGCCAGCGCCAGAACTGTCTTTTAATACACAAAAGCATAAATAATGCCATCCATCAGAGCTGTCACTCAGAAAGATAGATTGCTACTTGTCCAGACACTGGAATGACACAAAAGTGAAAGTTAGAAACTGTCTCTTTTCTTTGCTTGCTTTCTTTTTCTTATTCTTCTCTCTCCCTTTTTTTTTCTTTTTTTTTTTATTTTTTTTTTTTTTTATTTGCCGGACTGCTTGATTCTGATTAATGGTGCTGTCAGGGAGGGATTCCGCTTGCCCGGATAATGAGTCAGGAATGTATTCCCTGTCACAAACACAGCAGATGTCAGGGGCAGAAGGGCCCGGGAATGCCAGAAACAATATACAGTTTCTTCCTAGTCCCCTGACAGGCCAATATGCTGCACAAGGTCTAATTTATGTAGACAAAATGCAGGCAAGGGGCTGTAGCAGCAGAGAAACTGTGCTGGGAAGTCTGAACTACAATGCAGCAGGGGAGAGAGCTGAAGGGAGGTAATGAACGCTAGCAGTGGGACTCAATAGCACTGCATCAAATGGCCTTAACAAGAATGGCCCAGGACCACTTTGACTCCATTAAAGTGCACTTTACATCATTATAGAGAGAAATCAAACAGGGCAGAGGGCTTCTGTTTCTTTTAATGGCTCGATTAGGTTATTCACTCATCGGGGTTTGCAGCTGTCATAGTAATGCAGCAACTGCCAGGAGACGTACAATAGCACTCGTGGCAATGTGGGGCCCGCGTCCTCTCTCCGACTGGGGTGCATTGACTGGTTCTGCAAATTCCCCATGTGTACACAACGACTGAGGCAAAGGCAGATTTAGAGGGGATTTGCCAGCCCTAGTGAAAGAATTTCAAAGTGATTTGTCTCGAGATGCCTTCACTTTTGGGGTTGGCCACCTGGAAGCACTGGAAAGTGGCCAGGTCTTTGCTGAAAGCTGAGCACCTGCCTTTGGCTATCTGGGGCCCTGGCTTGGCACACCAACACGAGGAACCCACATTCACTTCACAGAATGCTGACCTTCCCTGTACTGGAAAGAAACCCATAGCTTTTCAGCTACAAAATGCTGATATCATAAAACTAACTCACATAACTGGGAAAATAAATTAACATTTTGAACTGCATGCAACTGCACTGGTCTGTTGCACTTTCTGCTCAGCACTCTGGGGCAATTTGGTTTGCCAGCGCTTGTTCAGCACTTGGAGTAATGAGGTCCTGGTCCAGGAGGACTCTCACTCAGGGCCCTGCGATGGTGTGTTTCAGGCCCACAAAGCTTCCCTCAAGGTGTTGCAAGGCCGCCTGTACCTATCACAGAATGACTGAGGAGAATATTAGTTACAACAGAAGCGTGGCTTATGGAAAGAAAAGGGTTTGATTTATAGTCCTCTGATGTCTGCCAAAGTTCTTGTATTGACATCGGAGTCATGCAGCAAACTCCTAAGCACTTGGGAAACACCCCTTTCGTGAAGATGTCACATTATCTGTCTAGCATCTGCTTAATGAAATCATGTTATACTTGGAAATTTTGAGCAAGAAAAAGACTTTGAAACGGGTTGTGCCAGAGGCATTTTTTTAAGGCCATGGCTAACAGCAAGTTTCAGAACCACATGTGGGTTGCCAGCCCTTTGGGATAACAGCCTTTTCTTACTCCACGTTGAGATGTTAGCACAGTGGAGCCCTGGACTGTGGAAGAGCTTCTTCCCAGCTTAATAGTAATGTAATAATAGCTATTACCAGAACAGAGCTAGCCACTTAAAAGCAATCAATTCCTGTACTGGGGTAAGTGTACTCTTCGCCCTAAATCTGGTTCTAGAACTTTTTACTGTGATTAGTCTTTTCAGTCTTAAAAGGCACGCCTTAAGGTATATATGAAGTCTCATCACTGAGCATTTAGTCTCAGTCCTAATACAGCCATTTCACTCCCTGTCTTTAACCAGGCTAAAAATAATGAATAAAAATAAAACCACATAAGGCATTCTGGTGCATACAAAACACTTGCTGCTGGTTTCAGCACACTTTAAGTCAAAACACTTGCATTACGGTACTGCAGCCGTCCATGAACTGTTCCACAAGAGCCTGCTCTGGCTTTTATCTCCCTGACTCTTTAACTTAATGTGAACCCTGACCTGGGAAAGGTCCCAGTAACTCCTTTCTGAGGAGCTGAAGCTCAACTCTGACATGATTTTGGCACTGAATGGTAAAGGGTCTTGAGGTCATAGGATCTGTGGGGGTAGGAGGAGGGTGCACATATCCAAAGAGGTAAAAATCAAGAATGACAGACAGATGAAAATAAAGATAAGGTTCGGCTACCCAGAGTCACCAGAGTAGGCAGGAGCTGCTTTGAAGAGGAAAGTGCAGCCAGGATGCTGGGGTTGGCAGATTTCATACCCAAATTGAATAGGATTAAATGGTTGGTCCTGAGTTTTCCCCTGACCCTACCATAAAATCCTGTGTGGTATCACAAAGCCCTGTGTATGCAGCACGCATTTCCTATGTATTACATCTGGGTGGCTTGTTTGAAAGTGACACTGGTCTAGTGAAGCCTGTTTACACTGGACAGGGAGCTGTGCTGGCAGGATCAGGTTTGCCAGACCCATGCTCTGAAGACATGATGATGTTTTTAGTTACGTCGGTGTAAATCCAGCCACTGGGCCATATTTGAGTTCATTTACAGCAGCAGCAGTCCAAAGCAGCTCTACTGCAAACACCAGCCTGTTTGTTCAGCAGCACAGATCAGCCTAACCATATCAGCCTCAGTGAGCGAGGCAGCTGTAGAGCTGTCCCAGTGCAGCAACTTCTGCTTTACCAGGGTATGAAGTACATACTTGGTTGCGCTCTATTGAAATCAAGCTAGCGACTACATATTTACCCAAGTGAAGTCTTCAGTGAAATCTCATTTTGGTTTTGTGAGGCTCTCAAGTAGGGAAGGAGCTATCTCTGAATGTGCTCCTGAAACTACATTTCCTGAAAATGCTTGGGAGACCTTGTCCTCTTGAATCCCACAGTAAAGTCCATTTGCTCTACCCACAAATGATGTCCTTCTGATCTCTGAACCATAACAGCAATGAGACTAACAAGAAAGGTTGATTCCCAGGTCGCCTGGCTTAACACAGCCTTGTCCACAACACTGGTTGAAAAGGCATTTCTTCTAAATTAATCAGGTTGTGCTTTTTTCCCCCCTAAAGCTGAATGTGTTTTTTTCTTTACAATAGCCTTATTGCCTGCTCAGAAAGTCCCTAAGAACCAGCACCTAACAGCCTCAAAATAAAGGAAATAAAATTAAAGATTGCAATTGCTTGGGTTTCACAAGCCTGAGGCCTGGTGAGGCTTGCTTCAGGAGAGGGGAGGCGAGGCGAGGGGCTCGTTTTTGTTAGTTTTGCTTGTATTACACTGATCAAAGCAGCATATTGTTAAGTAAGCACAAGTGTGGATTTAGAAAGTTAGCACGTTATAACAGCTGTGATTGACATCAGATTGCAAGAGTCAGTGCTTGAAGGGAGTGCTGAGCACAGTGACGGGGCAAGGCAGGTCCTCAGAGGCTGCCAGGGAGAGCCGAGCAGGACAGGGCGCAGAGGGTGCGTGGAGGGGCTTGCTGCTGCAGGTTAGGTGGGAAGCAGGACAGGAAGACAGGACAACACTAAGCAGAAAAGCAAAAGTAAATGTATGGAATGTGGCTGGTGCAAAAGTGTATTCCCAGGAACAGGAATGACCCCTTCGCTTTCATTTTTCTTCTGTACCCTTTGGTGATCCCCCCCCCCCCCTTAACTGAAACAATGTGAAACTTCACTCTCTCCTGTGCTCTCCTTGTAATTCAGAGAGGGAGCTGGGTCTTGCATCCTGCCGAGGGAAAACAGGCTGGGCTGAGCTCCTGGCACCTTCTGCATGCTGTGATTCCTGGGTGTAATGGAAATCCTGCGGAAGCAGTTATGACATGGACATTAATAACAATACCAGAAGCAGTCCTCAGGCTGGGCTGTGTTATGTATTACCAACGGTGCTGAGAAGAATGAGCACTGTTTAACAGCACAGCCTTGACTGTGTATTGTTGCATATCCTGTGCTGTGGGGAAGGGAGCATGCATGTGGTGGAAGAGGTAGAGATAAGGCTGTTACAGCATTTATCTTTTTATGCTTTCCATTGTAATGAAACTGCTCTCATGTGGACCAGAGTCTGCAGTGATGTCTGTGAAAGGGAGTCAGTGACATAGGCAAAGCGACGCTGTTTGCAGCAGCATCGGTGGAAAGTAACTCCGTTAGATTGAGACCAGTGAAAGGCAAGTCATATCTCGTCTGGTGCTGGAGCCAGGAGAGGCTGCAAGGCTTTGGGAGCTAGATGATCTTTAAGGTCCCTTCCAACCCAAACCATTCAAGCCGTGCTGTGGCGTGTTTGCAGTCTCAGTCCACGAAAGGCTGCTGTACCAAACCAGGGCTACCCACTGCACCTGGATGGAGAGCCAGAGCATGCTGTTGGGAACGGACCACTGCCAGGGCAGTGGTGGGAGTGGGGAAGGTGGACTTCTCAGGCCACCCTCCAGCCTGTATTGCCTGCTCTGTGCGTCAGCATTAGTAGACGGCAGCTGAGCATTAAATTATTTAATCTGTCACCTGCTGAACTTTGCAAAAGTTGCAGCCCAAAAGATTTAGGCTTACCGGGGCCAGCACAGCATTTTGTGTAACCGGAATCCTTGTAGGACCAGGTCAAAACCTGGTCAGTGTTTAGGCATCTCCCCGATTCCCATCTCCACAGCCCCACGAGAGGGGATTGGATTTCAAACACACTCTGTGTGTTGTCCTTGAAAGACATAATACAAATAAGTGACACCCCAGGACCCGGCGTCTGCATCGGGGGGCAGAGGGAAGGGAGAAAAGCACGTCTGATCAAAGATGCCCCCAGCTGCTTTGCTGAGGCACGTCCCTCAGGAGGGAGGCTGAAAAGACCAATTTTCACAGATCTCAGCACCAGGAAATAGGCATTTCATCATGAGTTGAGTCATGGAAAGGAGGATTCGGCCAGGCTGCTGCTGCTAAGGCAGAGACAAATGTAATTTATTACCCTGAGGCCTGCTGAGGCTTGGGGAACTCAGGAGGAACATGCAGCATTAAGGAGGCCTGGCCCCTTAGGAGGCTTTTTGGAGAGTGACTAATTGAGATGGGATATTCTCATCTGTCTGAGCACATTCAGTCCTTTCACACATTTGTATCGTAAAATAAACAGCATGTAGGTACTGGGAGGAGGGGCGGCCTTGCAGTTGAAGTGTTGACCTGAAATTCAGAACACCTGGGTTCACTCACAACTCCTGTAGGTGACTTATACAATTCAGCAAGTCATTTAATCTTTTCCTCTATCAATTCCCCATCTGCAAGAGCTGATGATAGCAGCACGGGGCACCCAGGCACCGGGAAATAGCTGTGGTCCCCTATGCATTGTCCCAGGGAGTAGGAGGGGGATGGCAGCGACTCTCCTGCCCAGGGCAGGGGGCTGAGGGTCATGCCCACGAGCACTCAGACATCAGCTGGGACAGAAGTGGAGCAGGATGGGCTCCCTGCAGCGGGCCAGCTTGGAGGCTGCTGCAATAGCATCTCTTTCAGTACAGGTGCAGATGATCAAGAGGTGACACTGTGGGTATTTCAGGGCACTAAAAATCCCTCACAGGGATTTTTTCACTGCAGGTCTCTGCTCCTTGTTGAGGGGAGGGCACAACCCACCCTGCCCCAGCCTTCCCCTGTAGAGGTGGCTCAGCTGATTTCAATCGTGGGTGCACCTGGCTGGATGCCTCAGGTAACTGATAAATAGTCGGGGTCGATAGGGGCAGCTGCTCTGGCTTATGGGTGAGATGAAGTGGTGATGTCTGCTAGATCTTGGCTCTCATGTCTGTGGCAGTTTTCCTGGAGACTCTGCACATTCTTATGTGTCATTGTTCAGCCTGGTATGTATTTTGAATGAACAGAGCTATGAGGTTGTGCTAAGGGAAGGCTATGTGATCTTGCAGGAGTGATTTCACATCTATGTGCTGTAGTTAAGCCAATGCTATGGCTGAGTCTCTTGTGCCTGCACTGCAGGGGAGGACGGCTGGAGAGTCATTAATACTTCTGAAATGTATCAAGAATTTTCAGGTAAATGGGGGCATTTTATAGCTGTGCAAGGTATTGGGTGGTTTTTGTGTGTGATGATTAACTGATAGCATTAAATGCTGAAGCCCACCACTTCCCATATGTGCAAGCACGCGTGTGTGTGTAGCAAGGCCAGGCAAATGACTAATGCGAACCTGAAGAGAGACAGCAGAGCATATTGTAAAGATCAACCCTATTTCAGCTTATGTTCAAATCGGAAATGCCAGAGATTGTTTCATAGTCTTCTACAATGTTCATTATAAAAGTCCCCAGATGGCAGATGGCTATTAGCTCACTGTGACCTATATAAATGTCAAATGTAAAGCTATTGCCCCAGTGAAAATCTCAAAATAAATAACAACAGGAGGGATGCTGTTCTGCTGCCACCAGGATTTATGGATTATGAATTCATGCTAATTCATCTCAAAGCCAGCAAAAGAATGAATCTTGTCCTTTTGGAGGAATTCACTTAACACCTGCTTGCAGATAGATGAATTTGAGTCTTCACTGATCTCTTCTCGGCTGCACCCCCGGGAGGGACAGCTGGTTCCTGGGAAGAGCAGGGAATGTGTGGGGTGGTATTGATTAATGTGAGACAATGCCTGTGTCGCTCACCACTGACAGCGGAGACTTTTCTTTGTTTGCCAAAATTGTGTAACAGAAACGTGAACAGTGTTTTCAGATTGTTTTCCTTGCATTTATTGATCACTGTGGCACCTGTCAATCAGAAAAAAGTGTGATTTCTCCCTAGGTTTTTAGGTGGCGGTTGTGTTTGTGAAAGACAACTTGTGCTTGTAGGCACAGTCCACTTACATGGGTTTGTTTGGCGGAGAATGGGTAGAGAAGGGGGGCTTTTTTGCTCAGTTGTTCTGTTATTATGTTCTCATAAATAATCAAAAGATGAATAACACACACCATGAGTAATTTCAGTTTCTGTAGCAAAATTTCCTCTGTCCTTCTTACTACTAAAAGAGTGTGATGGAACAAATGCACTTTGCAGAGAAGCCAGAAAATTAGCTGTTACACCTCACTCGGGTCTCACGGACAGCCCATCCACTTGTGGTAGCTGTGTCACAGGAGCTGCTCTGAAACCCAGAGGGACGGGCTGAGGTCCTGCAGCAGCAGGAAGGGGGTGTGTGGATCCCCCGTGCCCATCGTGAGGCCTGAGACCAGCGTGTGCAGGGCACTGTCCCGGGCATCTGGGTCCTTGAGCGAAGTGGTGTGTGAACAGCTGTGTTGGACGGCAATGACTGGGGAAACCCACCAGCTCCTCGGCATGCTTAGGGCCTGTCTGTATGGGGAGCCATGAGGAGTAATTGTATGAGGTTAAAAACAGAAGTTCAAGTCTATTAAACCCCCCATGTGGTTGCTCTGTTTCAGAGTAACAGGTCTGTAGTTTGCTGCAGCTTCGTCCAACCACAGAGCTCTGATGTATGCACGTTAACTTCATACTTTGGCTTCGTTTGTCTCGGCTTTCCTGAGTGTACCATGTAGACAAGACCTTTGAAAGGAAAAGAATTGCATTCACGAGCTTCAAGGAATTTGTCCTAAATGGCCGTTTTATGATGATGGGTAGACGACTTGGCAGTCACCACTTCGTGTGTTCGTTTATGTTCCTACAGCGTTCAGATGCCTCAGATGGCATCAAGGACACACAGTGCTCAGCAATGAGTGCACACAGAAGGAGGTTGTAGTTTGTTTGTTTTTTAATAAACTGGGGAATTTGGAAGAGTATCTCTTTTCACCTCAAAAACAGTTCTTGCAAAACAAGTTGTTACTGCTGTCAAAATTCTGTAAGTTTCACCAACGAATTATGGTGGTTTTTTTTAATATAGTGCTTGGTGAAAAACATAATGAGCAGACTTAGAAATATTTTCATCTCCATAAAAGGCATTTTTGGTAGACAAATACATGTGAATATTTTATTAATGTTTTTGATAAAGACATGAACATGTAGTGTTATCACGCAGTGAATGAATCAGCTTATTAAAAAATTAAGAGGGAAGTAGGAACGTGGGTCATTTTTATCCATGCAGGAACAACTTCAACCATATTTTTCTCACAAATATGAGGTTTCATTTTTGAACTGTTGCAACAATAAGGATTCCCAAGAAGCATAAATGTGCTTTCATTTCTTAGCACAGTGGTTTATATTGGCTGAAAGCTTGCAGGCCTCTGATTCTGAGAATTTCTCTTTCAAAATAAACCTGTGTCGCACCTGGAGGTGCACCCCTGTTCCCTGGTGATATCAAATTGGAGAAATAGGGTAGATGTCATTTATGCAGAGTATGTTGTGTGTGAGGTGACGCTGATTAGCCTGCTGCAACATCCTCCAAAAGCTGAGTGAGGCCTTGGAGCACTGTCTAGTAAATCCAGGACTCAAATCTATCATGTAGTTAATGACCAGAGCTCTAAAAATGTGTATTAAACATGACATTAAAGTGACGGTGCTAAGTACTTCATACTAAGTGCAGCTCTGCCTGATATAAATTAGGAGTAATTAAAGCCATCAAAAAAGTAGAACTGTGCAGTAGTTGTGACCAAACTGCACTGTAGTTAACACACGTGTGGCCAAAAGGGACAGTCTAATTAATGACATGGGTTAGTCAGAAGTCACGGCCGAAAATAACTGTATTTACTGTTTCTGTTCTGTAGTGCAGCAAGGAAGGCAGCCAGGCCGAGGGCTTCGCTGCCACCACCAGCAGTGGGTGGGTGCGCTGGACTTGCAAGGAGAAGCAATGTCTGGATGTGGCTGTCGGTGACAAATGCTGTCGTTTTTATGGTAACGGTAGTAATGTAATCCTGGTGACTTTTTGCTGCTTCAGCCCTCCTGTTCCAAGCGGCCACTCCTCAGAACAGAGTCGTGTTACCTTTGTGTATAAAATGAGATTACTTTTCCTAAGTCCATGGAACTGTACTCATTTAAATGAACTGACAGTCCAGCCTAGCATGGGAAAAAGTTCCAAAGAAGGTAAAATTGCTTAGATAAGTTTTTATTTTCTAGTGGGCTGCACCTTAGCTGTGAAAAGCACGCACTAAGGAAACATACAGGTCTGCTTCCCATCTGATCCATTCCCACTGTTCCACAACATAAGATCAACAGGCAACTGAAATTGCACTTGAAAATTAATTTCCCTCAAAGCTTTTGCCAGCAGCTGACAGGTGACAGATTGCCGCGTTGGTTGTATATATATTGTTGTGCCCCAACATGAAATGGAGGTCTTTGAACAACATCTTTTTGTTTTTCTTTCATTAAGCCTGCAGTTCTACTGTGACAAAAATTACAGCCACTGGCTGGTGCCATGCAAAACCACCGAAGTAATGTTGAGACCACAACTCCAGAATCAGCATAATTGTGCTCAAGCTAATGAACTGGACGGGAAGGGCTAATAAGCTCAGGATCCTCACTGTGTATCTGTAGTGATCTTGGGATTGAGGCTAGTGTCTTGGACTGGCATTGCACAGTAACATGTAGAGCAGCTTACTGGATCATGGCTGGAATGTGTAGTTATACTGAAAGGATGCACAAAGACATACTCTATTCAGTCGTCTTCTCATGTCACACTGAATTTTATGTCAGAAAAAAAACAGAGGAGAAAGGATAGCAACAATAAGGAGCAAACTCCTTATTTTGTGCTTGTTTAGCAGTTAATTTCCTGCCCCGAGGGTCCGTGCTGGTGCTGCTGGGACCCGGGAGACTCCCCAGGGGATGCAGAGCTGGTAGGAATAATGGCAGAATGAGACCTGTTGTTATGCCAGGCCTTCAGAGAGAGAAGAAGACAGCCTGTCTGAAAGCAGATCTTTTCTCAGAGGCCTGGCTCCAGCTGCCCGTGGAAGCCAAGTCAGTCTGTGTGAGATGATGGTATTTTGAGGAATTGCCATGGCAAAAGACGAGGGTGTGCAGCTGAAACACCAGCAACCCTTGTTGTGTTGCAGCACGGCAGAGTTAGAGTTAATGTGACCTAGAAGCAGAAACAAAGAAGGCTTTCCTTTTTCATTCTTTGGCATGCCTGTTTCTTGCCTCTCTGAGTATTTGCATGACCATAAATTCAGAGCTCTGGAGGATATTTTCAGCCAAAGACTACATGTGCAGGATACCATAATATAAACTGCATATGTTGTGAGAAGTTGTTAAATGGAACCAGCAGATGATAATGTGCCCAGCGCTGCTGCTAACATCACTTGATTTCCTCCCACCATAGGTAAAACAAGACCTCTTCCCAATCAATTCTAACTTTCTGACAGGCCTATAAATTAAAATAAAGAAGAGAATGGTTTTTGGCTACCAGACCTCCACTAGAGACCCAGGAGCTGGCCCCCATTTCTTAGAGCAGCCCTGGTGCTGAGAGAGCTTAGGCAT
The DNA here is from genome assembly GCF_017639655.2 of Falco naumanni. Lineage (NCBI taxonomy): Eukaryota > Metazoa > Chordata > Aves > Falconiformes > Falconidae > Falco > Falco naumanni. The sequence continues at coordinate 5,177,811 of NC_054072.1, forward strand.
GTTTAAGCACAAACGGGTTTCACTTGCTGTTTCCCATTTCTGCGCTCTGCCTCGCAGACAATGAGACATGTTGAAAAAGTCTGGCACAGCCCAGTACATCTGCCACCTTTCCCAGTCTCTTTCCCGCTGCTTTTCCATTGCAAGTAGCTGTTCCCCCTTTCTGTATGAATTTAGAGGTAATGGGAACCGCAGTGTTTCCTCCTTGCTTGAGGACGTGCAGCTGTTAAAGCCACGTGGTAAGTACAGCAAACTCATTTTGAGGAACTCTCTTAATCAGCTTCAACAAGATTCGGGACTGAAGTGGAGAGAAAGCTGCCACGTCTCCCTGTCAAAAATATTTGGAGATGTTTATGTATCAGGAAAAAAACCTGGATGATTCTCTTGCAATGAAATCCTAGTGGAAACTGTTACACACTTTCAGGTAAAATCTGAAGTTGAAGGAAGAGAATAGGATTAATTTTTACCATATTGACAATTTTAAATGTATTGTGCTGGTGGTATTACCAGGTCCTGTTTTGGTTCATTTGAAAGTCTTAATATGTACATCAAATAGAGAAAGATTACTAGATTTTCTTGAGAAGCAACCATGCAATATCATAAGGTTCTTGGCAAATACCTTTGGGTATAGAGGGAGCAAAAGGCTCCTGCACAGAGGGAAACCAGCTTCAGCACTTCTTCCTGCTATCGGCTCCAACATGGAATCTCAACCTGAAAAAAATTGGACTTTCTTTCCAATATCCCTTAGTGCAGATATTGGCATTGGCGTCAGTGAAATTCAAGTCTGGACAATGATTTCAGAGGCAGCCGATTATTTCCTTCCTCAACTCTTAGCCAGGAAGCTTGTTTGTTTGTTTTTCAGCACATGAATCAAAGGGAGATTGTTTATTTATCTAAATAGTGTTACAATGTAGAGTGTAACACTAAACAGTAATCAAATGTGTGTTGAAAGAATGCTAAAACATATGTTTCAGGGTTTGCATTTGTTTATAACTTTCCATGGTCAGGAAGAGATAGCCATGTGGGTTGTGTGATTCTCATGTTTGTGGAGTTCCTTTTGTTTCTTGAACATCCTGCTATGAAGTTTCTTGAACTCTCTTGCTGAGGCATTTCATGTAGGTCGCTGTCAAAGGCAGGATATAAGGCCAGATGGTGCACATGGTCCACCCTGGAAATACTGCCTTTCTCCAACTTAGAAAGGAGCTAATTTGAAAAATTGTTCAGAAGTGCAAATTACAAAAATAGTTTTTTTGTTTGGAAGTTCAGCTGCAGGGAATCTATTTACCTGTTATTTACTTGCCAAGTCTCTTGTCAAATTGAGAATTTTGCCCTGCGAGATTCCAGGGTGTTGCAGGCACCTAAGGCAATGCAGGCTGAAGGAAAAAGCTCTGCCTGAGGTGTCTGAGATGTCACTAGCTGTTGCTGAGGAAAGACAGAACCCTAAACTCGAGACGAGCAAAGCAAAGCAGACATAGTACTTGACTTTCCGTGTAGTTTCATCATGTATTGTTTGCCTTGATGTTAATTTTGTTTTATTTCCTTTGCCGTTTCTGGCTTTAAAAGCTAATCTATATACTTACTATTTTGTTATCATTTGTCACAGGAGCTTCTGAATTACTCTTTAATTGTGTCAAATGTTGTCTGGGGAGCTGAAGGAATTTCCAATCCCAATCAGGGCAAGACAATTGCATCAAATCCCTGGTGTGAGGAATGCTCTTGCTGTGATCTGTATCTGTGCAATTGCAAGAGTTCAGAGTCCAGCCAAGGTGACAAATCCACAGTGCCTTTGGCACTGGGGCCCTAAAATGTGACTTTTGCAATACTTTTGCAGGGTGCTGGTGCACAGAACACACAGGCCCTTTCTGCAAATGCTTCAGTAGGATTACCTGGCACTTTTCTTTCCCACAATGGGGTAGTAAGCCTTGTAGGGGGTTAAGACTCGAGCCTGTTCTTAAGGACCTGAGTTGGATGGTGCTGAGACCATTATAAGAGCTCTTTGCCTAGTGTTAGGAGATCTTACCTGGGGGCTGCCACTTGGGATTGGGTAGTACGAGCCCTGGGAGCCACTGCACAGCTGCTGCAGGGGCGTCTTGGGGAGGCTGCTCTTCTGTGTGCCGTGTCTGGGGGTTAATGCACCTCAGAAGGCAGGCAGGAAAGTTTGGGCACTTGGCTTGGGTGAAGATCGAGCTGTAGCCTTTTGGGACAGAAAAGAAGAACTTTCAGGTTACTGCTCTGAAGAGTAAAAGGGTCCTCAGCATTACCAGAGCTGTTAGGACACATTCAGCATAGATTGTAAGTGCCTAGTTAGCTCAGAACCCGAGGCCTCCATTAAGCAGATGGGACGGATCCTTTGTTTATGAACTATGAGAGTGTGGATGCTCTTGGATGCAGGACTGGGGCCATAAAGAACCCAGCTCTGGAGCTGCAGGTATGGGGGAAGCCTTGTAAATTCATAGTAATGTCTTTATAAGCTTATGAAGCTGACCAAAGAAAGGAAGAAAAATAAACTGCAATGCCTTTAGTACACATGGCATGCCATATAGTAGCACCTTTTGCAGGAAGGTGCAAAAACTTTAGAGAACAGTTATACTAATAAGGAGAGGATTAGTTAAGAGGCTTTTTCTATCCAGTTCTGAAGGTTTTCCCTTAAGGGCAGGTGTTAAACAGCCTGACAGGTTGTGAGCGTGCTCTGTCCTCATGAAACCAAATTCTCTACCTGATAAGGACTGGAAGGAAGAACTCTTGGAAATGCAGCATGATTTAGATCCTGTCCTTTCCCAAGGGAAGTTGGGTGCCTGGTTCTGAGACAAAGAGCATGGAGGTTCTCTTAGGGTAAGAAGTCCTCCTGCCTTCTTCCTTCTTGCTGGAGTGAGCCCTTCTCATTCCACACTGCCACTTCCCTGTGATTGAAATTTGAAGGCATGTAGCTGTTAATCTGGGAGTGATTAAAGAGCCTCATTTCTTGGAAGAGTCAGTACTCATCATCTGCCGTGCTGAATGAGCCTCTAACATCCCCTGATCCCATTATATTGTGATTAATTGTGCCAGTTTAAGTCAATAATTCATTTGTTAAAAATAGGCCTGCAAAGTATCATTTGTCTCAGGGGAGATATCGGAATAAAAAAAAAAATTCATTTGATACTTCTCATTAAATTAGTGTTGGGAGTTCTATTGAAGGGTTCTGTTCATGAAACATTTATTGCAGGCTTATTTGATAAGAAGTTGTATTTGTCTAAAATTATGTCTGCTAACAGATGTAACAGCCTGCATTTTTCTGTTGTTAATGAAAGTATAAAGATTCTAAATAAGTGCGTGACTGTGGAGAGAAGTCTGATGACAATAAGAGAGATTTCTGAACATGTGTTTTACAAAACAGGCAGAAATAATGTCCTCATCTTTCACTACAAAGTGGGGTCCTCTTCTCCCCACTCACTCTTCAGTGTGACAGTGCGGTAATGGGAGGTTATGTGCCTGCAATGAAAGATGGATGTGCCCCAAAGTCTCATATGTGTAAATGGTTATAAATGTTGCATTCATATTCATCGAGCCATTAAAAATGTTTCAGCTGTAAACGGTTCTAAAAGGAATATATAGGGAATAGTATCTAGTCTGCTAATGATAATGGCCATAACTGACAAAGACACATGCTTAATATCTTCATCTCTCTAGTCAGTCATACTTTGCATCACAGTAATATTCCTGGAGATGTGTGGAGGGATGTATAGAATATAAGAGCTCACCAAAGCTGCGCAAAACATCCCTTCAGGAGACAGTCTTTGTGGCTAATGGGGTGTGCAGCCTTTGATTGCTAGGTCACCAATTTAAATCCAGGCCAGGTCACTAAGGGCCAAACCCCCTTACTGGCTAATGGATGTTCAGTGGCCTGCACGACTGAAGCCAAAGGTGGTTTCAATTGCTCTGACCTGTCCCTGTCGTCTTTACTAGAACATAAACTGAGTGGTGCAGGGCTCTTCCTCACTCCCTGGGCGCCGGAGGAGAAGCGGGTTGTGCTTTGTCCTTCAGCGGTGTGCAGCAAATCCCAGCCTGACGTGACTGCCGAGGCTGGGCACTAAAGCTTGCCGGTGCTCTCCCCGGTGCAAGGCAGCGCCTTGCTGCTTCTCTGCACGTCTGTGCCTCGAAGCAAGATCCAACCCCCACAACAGTAGGGTAATTTTTGTTCAGGCTTGACATCTCTGTAGGAATTTCTTGCAGTGCCCCGAGTGCTGTGGCCCAGCCATGGCTGCATATGCTGCCCAGATGCTCCCCACCACAGATGCTAGAGCTACCAGCATTTTTAGAGGCTCTGGAAGAAATAAAAACCCAGGGGTCACCTACCTGGCTAGTTGCTAGATAGAGTTGGGGTTACAGTCATGTGCATAGTTTTCTTTCTCCTTATACTTTCTTGATATTTGTTAGCTTACCAGTGATTTATATAAAAGACTCATCACAATTACTAAGTCCCAGCCCCAAGTTCTCATTAATCATCCCCTGGAGCACTGGAGGCCTCTGTTGGGAGAGGTCTCGGGGCACGTCCCCACGGATGGCTGGTTCAAGTGTGTGCCTTGTGCTCACACTGCCTCTGCTGCAAGGTGCTGGTTCTCGCAGAAGCTGTCCCTGTCGTTCCTTCTGGGGCTCGGCCACAGCACGAACAGTGTCGCGCAAAGCAGAGCCTTTTCTTGTTTTATGGTGAAAAGTGCTAGTGAGCAGCAGACTGTTTCTGTGCAGGTTACGGTGCAACATGGTATGTTTTAAATACTTTCACTGATTCTATGAGGCTGGTTGAACTTGACCTGTAATTTATTTCAAGTAATGAAATGAAAGATGGTGAGTATGTGCTAGGGAAGGAGGCACGGGAGGAGACAAGGGAACACTGCACCGCTTCAGGAAATGTGCCTGTTAAACTACAGCTAGGTTTGGAAACCAAATCAAGTCAGATGCCAGGGTCTGTTCCAAAATTTATACTGAAAAAAATAATCTACAGACTGCAAGTCTCTCTTCAAAACTAGGCTCTGTGTATATTGCCTGTGTCTTTGAGATATTTTATAGCTCTTGCATCACATTACCTGGTGATCTGCCCATCAGCTGTGCCACACAGTATACAATCCTTCTATTGTTTGGAAGCCTTCTTGTTTGACAGCAAGTTCTATTAATGTGATGTGCTTGGCCAAAAATGTGTCACTGCTGAGAAGGGGTGAGCGAAAAGCGCCTTTGATGTCTGAGTGACAAGTTTCATATGTCTGCGTGGGGTAGAGAGAATGTGAGCTGGAGCAGCAGTCAGCAGGGAGGGGGAAATAGGGATGCTGATAGTCCAACAGCTGTAGGTGCCGGCTCTGCTGTGGTGGTCTGACTGTGGACGCTGGATATCAGTGTTGCCCTATTTATAACGCAATTATGGGCTTGCATCCTCGGCCTTTCAGTTCACTCATGCTGCTTCTAATGGCGTCCACAGAGAAATGGGGTGGGTCTTGTTTACGCTTAGCGTAGCTCAGCTCAGTTAAGTTAATGAAGCTAAATCAAGGACAATTTCTGTTCAATGAAGCTGCGAGTAAGTCTCTAAAAACAATGCAGGTTGTCTCTGTTCCTTGACAGATGGCTCAAGGAAGGTAGGGGTGTGCTGTCATTTTCTCACACTTTGGCAACATCTTGTGTAGCTTCTACTGTCAATAAAATCTCATTTGAATTGACCTGAATTGACAAGTATCTATTGACTTGAACAAGAGATGGATCCAGTCAATAAGCTCTCATGCCTCAGGGCATAAGCCAGCCACTAACTCAAGGAAGGTTAGAAGGAAATATCCCTGATGTGTTGATTATTCCATAAAATTGTCCACTAGGAGGATTTATGGGCATTTGGTTGCTCACAAATACAGCATACAGGACTGTAGGGACTGTTAACCTGTTCTAGTCCAACAGTTCTGAGGTTCTGCAGCTCTGAGTCTCTTAACAAGAAATGTAGTAGGAAGAGTGAGTGTTGGTGGTATTTAAAGCATGGAGGGAGGAACTTTGTTGTTGAATTTTAATCTGGATGCCGGAACCTGAGATGTGCTTTCCCCATTTCCCCGATCCTCTACCTAGCCTTGCAAACAGCACTCAGCAGCACTTCTCCCGTTTATCGTTCAGGATATGCAAGCTTCTGCTCCTTTCTGATGGCTGATCTGCTCATGCTGTCTGTCTCCAGCAGCTGGGGCATTGTCCATTAGCTCTAAGGGTAGAACATTACTGCAGTAGTTCATTCAGTTTGTTCCTTGTTTTAAGCAAGGATGCATTTGTTAAAAACACCTGCAATACTAATGCAGCACTTGCATTTTCTTAGCCTTAACTTCCTGATTTGTCTAATGAATACCAATCACAGTCCCATAGGGTGAATAAGCATTACTATAGCTGGGGAATATGACCATGGCACAGAAAGGTTTGATCAGTTCCCAAAAGCAACACTCAAAGCTCCAGTTCAAGGCAGAAGCCCTTTACTCTCATGCTTCTCAGCTTTAAGAACAAAACATAACTAGGTAATGGTAAAAAGCTGCTTTGTGGGTTAACTCTGCATGTTAACACAGTCACAAACTAGATGATATCAAAAATCCGAAGAACCTATAGCCCCATGCTATAAGAAGAGTTTCTAGTTTGCAGAGCACTGAGGACACTGACTCCTGCCATGTTAGGTGTGAAGGAATCGGGTGTCTGCTACATGACCGGCACGTTTCTGAGGTTCCCCTGCATTCCATGCTAAAGAACTGGTCGTGTGGGCTGGTGCTGCAGTTCCACATCGCTGCAGGATTGCTCTGAAATGAAAAGAAGGGCCCCTGGTTCTCATCTGCCCACCCTGCTGTAAATCCAGAATTTCTCTGGCCATGGCAGCAGAATTGCGTTGCTGTCAAAACAGCATAAAGGGAGAATGGGACTTCTGGAGGTTACGAACTAAAACCTGGGCACACATTTTGCTGAAGATCTGCTTCCATTTTGCTCTGGTGGCCTTAGTAAAACTTGAGGCATACAATGGGTTTTTGCTGGCGCTCTCTGCTAATGGGGAGCAGAGTTTTACAGTGTGCAGAGCCTGATTTCCCTGACGCTGTCAAAGCATTGCATGCCTGTTAGATGCTGTGCTTTGTTAAAGGCAAAAGCCAGTCCTGTGGCATGTGGGATGGGGAAAAAAAACCTTGTCTTGGTTTTACTGTTGTTTTCTGATTTCGAGCGCAGATAGAAGGGGGGAAGGTCACAGTTTTCACTCATCAGTGGTTTATATAAAGTGGTTTGGTTTTCGTTTAAATAACAGGGGAAGGTGTGTCCCTGCTGGGCCAAGAATAAACAGTTGCAGGGCTCACAGCAGTGCCTCGGACCGCCTGCACTAACGCACCAGCAAACCCAGACAGCAAACCCTGTCCTGACATTGGTGTTGTCACCGTAGTCATCCCACTTGGAAGGCTTTTGCTGATTGAATTAAACATAAGAGCAAGTTTTGTGGCTCTTCCTTGTGTTTTGCACCCCGAAACACCTGAATCTAGGAGGAGCAAACTGCTTGGTTTCAACAGGTGGTGACTGCAAAATATGCTTGGACTTGTGGTCCCACCTTTGTTCTCTGGGAAGGTTACTGGGGCTGTTTGCGAGTCCCACACCAGCCCCGCGGGGCTTGATAATCCGCTTGTGTGGGAAGAAGTGTTCAGCAGAAAGAACAGGCTTCAGCCAGGAGGCTGTTACCAAAACTACGCCTAAAACATTCCCAGGATCTGAAATACAGAAACTCCCTGGTCAAAGGAGTACTGCAGACTGGCCGCAAGCCCCTCGGCCAGCGGGCGGTGGGTGCCCGACCCAAGGAAGCGGGGGTCCTTCAGAGCCTGTGCCAGGCTTGGGAAGGGGCCCAAGGTGGGAAGTGAGATCTGTCGGGCTGGTCAGCAACCTCTTCTGTGAGACTTCAGGAAAAGCTGGTTTTGGTGACACTTGGTGAATGCTTGTGTGCGAGATGTAGGGATAACCGCACTCATTCCCCACAGGCATCAGTTAGAAACAACTTTTACTTGCAGTCGTGGGTTGGATTTGAGCTGGTATGCTAGAGGTCAGAAGCTGTCACTGCTATCCCTTTAAGTCATCCTCTGTCCCCCTGTTCCCAGCCATCGTGAGGCTGCCTGTCAGCAGGGAGCATAAAACAGATTGTGACACAGGGCAGTAATTTTTTTTAACAATCCTATTATGAAAGACAGAGTGCTCCCATTTCCTTTGCAGCTTTTATCAAGACTTAAATTGCTGCCAAGGGAGAAGGGGGGAGAAAAAAACCTCGCTGCTTTTATTATATTTTTAATTTTTTTTAAGAAAAGATTTTGCTTAGTTACTAAATTCCTCCCTAAGTCTCCTCCAAGCAGAGATCCAACAGTATCCCTATTAAATTATATAGAGCGAGTCCAGTCCTTGGCTGTCAGCGGGACCCATCAGTCCTAATTTATCGCCCCAGGAAACACAGTACAATTATGGTAATAAATAATAATAGGATTCAGTACATGACAACATGAATGATGGAGCCTCTCAGAACTCATTTACATTGCTTTGTGTTGCAATCACCCTGCTTCTAATGTAATGCCAAGCAAATGAGCCTTTTTGAATATTGTGCAATCTATTGCAAGTCAACTGGCACAAAACTCACTCAATAAATCATGTTCAAACACATGCCTCTAATGACAGGTAAATCAACAATGAAGTAATTGCATTTAATGTATTGAAATACTGGACAAAAACAGTGACCTCAAAGTGACTTTTTGTAGAAGGTTTGATATAGTTGCAATGGCAAATGGGTCTTTTTTTTTTTTTTATCAGCCACTTCTTGCTCAGATGCACATGTGAGAATTAATGACACTATTTCCTCCGCACACCTTGATTTACTGGCTGCTTTCTCTACCAGCCCTGCGCCTGATGCTAGCAGCACTGGCTGCTGGGAGTTTGCTGGTGCAACCGTTGCGTTGCAGATCTGGGGACTAAATCCTGGGCTCAGTTACATACTCTCTGAGGATCAATATACTTGATAATCAGTGACGCACTAGGTTCTCTGATGCTGCAGAGTGGTGTGACTCCATCAAAGGCAATTCATTTCTACCAGTGTGTAGAGGTGGGGTTCTGGTCTGTTGCTTTCAATTGACTTTGTTCGGTTTCCCCAATTTCCGTGTTCCATTTACTTCAATAGAAAAGGAAAAAAAGACAGGCTGGAGTGTAGAGCAGAGGCTTCTGTGGTACCTCATATCAGCCCCTCCGGTGGTTTGGTGTGGTGGGGTAGTTTTTTGACATTTTTTTGGTTTTGGCTTTTTCTTGCCTGGGTGGCTGGAGGACGTAGACTACACTTATTCAGGTTCTTCTTAAACCAGCAAGTTGTTTTTGCTTTGATGGCAAGGACAATGTTAGATTTACATTTCCGATCCTTAATGGAATGCTCCAGGAAAGAATTTAGAGCTGATTCCCCAGTGCATCATGCAGACATTTATACCTCTACAGACCTTGGTCCTACAGTGAGGGAGATGCAAGGGGGTTTTCTGCTTCTTTGCAAGGTTGTTACTCACTGTAAAGGATCATGTCAAAGATTAGTCAGGCTCCAAAAGTATTTTATATGTGCAGCTAAAAGTACTCTGATGAAATAATGTTGTCACAAGGAACAGTGTTCTGGGAAAGAAGTCGGTGCTCCAGCAGAGGTGTTCCTATTTTTGCTTGCATCCCCACACCGTGTTGCCTGCTCACGTCCCAGCAGCCGACCTGATAGGTTGCCACAAATCCTGAACTTCTACACACTTGGCTCTTCAGCAGCCATCCGTGAACGAGCTGAGGGGCCAGATGGCCAGGCTAGCCTACGGGAGACGAGTGTGCAAGAAACAGAGCCAACAGTATGAAAAGAAGTGGTCTTAGCAATACAGCTCCTCAGTTGTTGGTGCCCCATAAAAACACTGTATCAGTAGAGGAAAGTTTAAAGATTGTATTTGAAAGCTAATGAAGAAATGACTTTGCAGATTTTGGCTCTGACTTTATTCCCTTACTCTTCCCTTGCAAGGGAATTTGGCAAGTGTCAAAGGTCTCCTTGGATTCTTCAGGCAATGGAAAGGTTTTACATATCCCCAGGCTTGACTGTCTCTGCTGATAGCTCCCATATGATACAAACTGATTAGCAAAATGTCTAGAGTCAGGACAAAAGAACTCTTAACTAAGAAAAAAAGAAAAGAACAAGAAATTTCTGCAATTTTAGAAAATTGTTACCAGTTGCACTTACCATACAGTTAGTTCCTTGGCAGTAGGAATGTCAGTTTTCCTAGATGCAAGGACGCGAGGATCTCAGTTATAAATACTTCCAGTGTTGATCTCGTGGTAGTTGTGTGGAGCTTTGTGTTGTTTTTCCCTGGCTGTTAGGATGGATTCCAGTCATCCCTGGAAGTATGGCAGGTATTTGGCAGCAAGGTTTTCTGCAGCCACAGTTCATTGCTGAGGGAGGTAAACCCCTCACACCCTGGTAATCTAAAGTCAAAACAGGTGTGGTGGTAGTTATTTTGTTTCTTAGATTAGGCTGCAGTCTGGGAATCTGAGCTAATATTGTAGTCTAAACTTCTGTAAGTGTTGACCTAATTTTCTTGCAGTTTCTAAGGGCTACCACTGAAAAAAATGGTTTTTTTTTGATGTAATAGTGTGAATATATCTAAGTAAAGCAGGCGGCTGCAGACCAGGTCTGGATCTCTGAAGTACTGGAGGATCAAGAACTGGATCCTGGTTTTAGTCCAAGATTTTGCCTAGTATTTTGTAAAACCATGTTTTTCTCCAAACTGCTGTACTCTGTTACACAGGGCAGATAGCACATCCATGAACACGTGTGTGCGGTTCCATGTCTGTTGGCACACATGCACACAGCAGCTGGGGAGCGGCAGGCAGATCCTGCAGTGTTCGTTTGCACATAGATTCCCTTTCCCTGCTCTGCCCCTCCTGCTGCCTTCCCCGAGCCCCCCAGTGTGAATTAATGTCAGCAGTTTGGCGGCAGGAAATAGACTCACTCCTCTTGTCATTTTATTACGCAGCTCCCAAGAGCCAATAATCAGGCTCTGGCTGTGAAAAGGCCCCGGCTTAGGCAGCTTGATTAATGACTGGGGGTCACTGCGCACCACCTTTCCCACTGGATCTCTGAAGCACACATACAGCCCAGCTGGAAATGAACAAGAGTCTGAAAGTGAGGAATAAAGAGTCTGAACAATCAGGAACTGAGAACAGCCCCAGCCAAGACAAAGGGGAGGAAATGCTGCTTTTGCAGGCATCCTTCATCCAAGAGTTGGGGGTTTTCGGTTGTTTCCCCCCCCTTTCCCCTGCAGTAAATTCGGTGGGAGCTGCTGCATTAACTGCTCTGGAGACAGGGAATGGTGCAGCCCGTGAGGATTTGGGAGATTTGGGATTTTGGCATGGGATTTGGGGTGTGAATGCTCCCGTTCCTTTGCTGTCCCTCTACCGTCCGTTGTGCCTCTATGCTCTGCTAAAAAGGACTGCGTGCAGCTGGCAAACTGAAGTCCAGTGTTTATGAATCAGGAAATGGAGAGGACTAAAATGGGAAATGGAACTTGAAAGGGTGTGTGTGCCGTGAGCAATTGTCTCTTCTGCATTTCCAGGCTCAGACCCAGCCCACGCTGCCTTCCCTGGCTCCCGGGAAAGGGCAGGGTGGGAGGCTTGGATCCACACCTCGTCTTCCAGGAGCAGAGAGGCATTCCTCCTGCAGTACCTTTTCTTCCTAGGTCCTGCTGCCTCCCTGGAGAAAGGCTTGCCCCTGCAGCGCTTCCACAGCAGTGGCTGCTACAAGCCAGATCTGTCAGGTAGTTGGGCTCCTCTCCCTGCTTCGTGCCAGCACTGGTCAGGGGGAGGCAGGCGCCCAGCCCCATGTTATTAATTCTGTTCTCCTCCGCTGCCCCCCTCCCGAGCAATCAAGTAACAACCAAACGAGTACTGTTGGAGGTGATGTCATTGGCCTTCACAAGAGGCCCAGGGACATGTTCTGCCTTGAGACATTAGCCCCGAGCTTTTCACTTCACTTGGTCAATAATTACTCTCTGCTTTCTTCCCACGTGTGGCTCTGCCTTGGATCCCAGCTGTGGTGCTCGGTACAAACTTCTTTCTGGTAAATAACATTCAGGGGTGGACCTAAGATTGGGGCTGTTTACTCTCCTGCTTTTACAAACTTCATCCTCCACCTGAAACCACAGGGCCAGAAGCATCGTTACCAGCAGCGTGGTTCTCTCGCCCCTTGCACTCGGGTGCAGCCTGTGGAGAAGTGTGTGCTGCAGCAAGCCTGCCCTGCAGAGGCAGAGAGGAGAACAGAGGTGATCTGCAAATTCCAGAGACTGTTCAGCATTCTCCAAAGTGTAATATATGATTTTTGTCCTATGAGTGCAAGCTTGGGGCAGTTCTATGGAGATGAATTAAGTTCTTGGCATCCCTGGAGTTACCACATGTGCACCAGCGTACCTGCAAGCAATGGCTTGGACTCAAAGATTCTTTCTCTTACAATATACACGTGCTTTGGTTCACCTCTAGGGCCTCGTCTCTGCCCAGAAGTTCTGTTGTCTTAAGAATAGTGGTCTTGAAACCACTGTAAATACAGTAAACCATTGTATGAACATGAGGTTCAGTTTCAGGATATTTTAAGCCAAATTAAGAGAATAAGAGCACCACCACAGCCTTTGTACTGGTTTTTCTAAATCAGTTTAAATACATGTTGGCGTGTCAGATGCATCATCATCTTACTGTGACTTCAGCAGTTGCTCCTCTTCATATGCACAAATGCAAGTTAACATGCTTGAACTAGAACATTTTTCATTTAAATTTAACTTAATACAGTCTTAACTTTTGTTTGCTCTGATGACTTACCATGGCTTGACTCACAGTGAGTGTTGCTTGCACTGCATTTAAGTCTTTGCAAAAGAGATGTGAGATGATGTTGTTGCCCTACTTTGCAGAATGAGGAGATACGGTGGAAGTGGGAGAAATCAGTCCAATAGCACTCAAGAAATTGGCAATAAAGAAGGCATGTCAGTCACTTGTAGGAACAGAGGGAGATTTTTGGATTTAATTCACCTCAAATTTCAGTTGATTCTGCACAAGTGAGTCGTGATTTTTGATTCACTGCAGACAAGAAAAAAATGCTGATTTTGCTGGCTGAGTCAGCTCTAAGAATTTGATTTGCGTATGACAGGTTTTATTCTTTTGTTGTTAAAACAAAATAAGTAACAAAAACACATTAATCAGAAGAAAAGGTGAAATGTTGCCCTTGACTGAACTGATCTTTCTGTGTTGTGAGTATGTAATTTCCCACTGTGATAGGCACTTCTACATTAAAAAAAGCATTTTGAGGTGGCACAGGAGGGGGAAGGAGAACTGAACTGATGCAGTTAAAGTTTCCAAGACCTTATGGACTAGTAATAGAAAATATGCTTCTATGAGGTCACCCTGTTCACACTCGCTCTCCTGCCCCACATGCCTGCCTGTCCTGGCACTCTGTACTGCAGCGCTTTGTCCAGCCAGTTCTAAATGACTCGAACGCTGTGGTTCGTGCTGCTTCCCTTGAGAGAGTATTCTGCAGGCTAACAGAGCTCGCCAGTAGGAAAGATCTCCTGGTAATCCATCTAATTTTCCTTTGCTTGCTTTCCTCCTGTTGCTAATTAGCTATAACACATTGGCCAGTTTCTCCTCTGTGAAACGCCCTTAGAAAACCCACTTCCAGCATCCCATAGTTTCCTGTTTCCTCACCAGTTACCCATCCCTGTCTCTCACAGTTTCTCTGGACAAGCTGGGGCCTGTGTGTTCTCAGGGTTATCCAGCTGGGACAAAAAGCACCCTGATTTCCAAAGGCAGCATCCATGGAGCAGGGAGGTCAGTCTCAGAATTTGCTGGAGCTTCAAAGAACTCTGGTCAAGATCCAGCAAACTCAATACCCGAGGAAATTAGGTTGCTAGGATCCCAAGATTGTTTATTATGCTCTCAACTTTAATTAGCTGTAAGTAACATCATGTCAGTGTTCTGCCACAAATGCTAAAGCTGTCAAGGCAATTTTACCAAGTCTGGCAGCTTAAATCAGAAACAAGAAAGTCAACATGTCAATAATGCATCTAGACATGATGGATATATTAAAGGGGAAACCTAAAAGTTCTGGACTTCATTATACTGACTTGAGCTCTGAAAATATACGCCAGAGAAATCTGCACCTCATTGGAAAAGCCCCTTGGAGATGCTGTTCTCAATTATGGGGCACTTCTCCTCACCTCTGTGCAGTTGGTTTCTGCAGTATATACCTTACAAAATAAATTAAAGGAAAGGGCAGGGGTGGAAATAACCTGTTCAGGTTCAATTTCTACAGCGTATCTCTAGAGGTAGAGTACAGGGAATTGAAGGATGGGGCCGTTACCCCCCTTCAAGAAGGAACTTTAAAACCCCCGAAGAAGCTGCTGTCAGCCTCAACATCAGGCCTGTTCTGAGACAGGAGATGTTGATGATGTTCCTGGGGCACAAAGCCCTTTTCCCTCATCCTGACATGGGAAAAGAGCTTTAAAGTGAGCCTAGGCTGCAGTTGTCCCATCCCCCCGTTTAAGCTTTCTTAGCATAACCACCACGAACAGTACAACTGGAAATGCGGCCTCTTAATGCCGCCTCCAGCCCACGCGTCCGATGTGGGGCTCTTGTATCCGAGCCAGAACCGTGCTGGAAGCGTTTTGGTAAGGCTGATTTTTCACATGGATGTCGTGCATATTTTATTTTTTTTTGACTTCCTCAGAAAGGGACTGACATCTTGACCACGAGAGCAGCACTGCTCTGATGCTGAGAACACAGACACAGGCGGGGGCCTGGCCTTTTCCCTGCGCTCCCTCCCGTGCTGCCTCAGCGCACTTAGAAGAGGCATCTTTATTTTCTGTGGAAGTTCTTGGGTGTGAGGCTGCAGTGGGGAGTCATGAGGAGATGACTGAGCTGTGGCTGCAGGGGATGTGTGTGGGAGAGAGAGAGAAAGTGCAAGAAGTAACTTCCTGTATGTTTCATTAGTTAATAGCTGTTTATTTTCTGACATGTCCCATTTTAAGTGTATTTTGGCTTGTGTATTATACATATGTCTATTAAAATTAAGCAGATTTGCCACGGTCTGACAATGTTAATACTGCTCTGAAAATATGAACAGATGTTTTACGAGCTCTCAGGTTGTGGGTTAACCACAACTGGCATGCGTGCGTGTCAGGGAGCCTGCGCTTTCCAGTACCTGCTGGGAAAGTGTCCACGTGCCCTTCGGTGGGGCTGTCTGCGGAGGGCTGGAGGATGTCTTGTTTTACACTAGCAGTGGTAATGGTTGATTCAGTGTTTGTTTTCAAATCTGGAAGTGTACAAGTTCTATAGAGTAAAAGGACTAAAGAAACTCAAAGCTTTTAATAAAGCTGAACCAGCCTCTCATTTCTGCAAAATATGGATGCACCTGCCAAATGCTGAGTAGCGGGCTACCCTGTTTGCTCAAATAATGACGGAGGCTCCTCTTCACAGCCATGCACTGGTGTCGGGCACAGACCAGCGCAGCGCCTGCAGCCACCTTGGGCAGGGTGGCAAGTGGAAGACCCAGCGTGGCTATACAAGCCCAAGTGGCCACTTGGGTGACCAGTAATGCTGCTCCTGTGCTGACTAA
The DNA here is from genome assembly GCF_017639655.2 of Falco naumanni. Lineage (NCBI taxonomy): Eukaryota > Metazoa > Chordata > Aves > Falconiformes > Falconidae > Falco > Falco naumanni. Next base: position 5,193,451 of record NC_054072.1, read on the forward strand.
TGGAGGCCCACTGGTGCTTTGAATGCTTCGATCACAATTCCTCTTCCCAGGCAGCAGTAAACCATCACGCACACATCTGTTTGTTACCTGTCACAGGCTCACTGCTTTTGATCAGCCTTCTGTGAACTATTGGTTTATTTTGTTCCGGTTCCAAACTGGTAACCACACTTGATTTGGCTTTCTGGACCTGGTTATAGAGCTGTCTGTTTTACCTTCCCATCACTAGAGAAGTGGTCGTTTTTCAAATGTTTTATGTTTTGAAAATCTGTTTTGCTTTTTGTTCTTTCATTGAAATACTTTGCTGTTGTTTCTCTGATGGATTTCTGTTCTTACTCACTGCGTTTGGTTTCAGGTTTGGTCCAAACTTTCTTCTCTTTCAGTTGCCTGTTTTCCATCAGCTGGGTTACAGCATGCTAACGTTGTGTAGCCGCAGGGATCTGCTGGCCAGCTCGGCTGTACATGTGGTGCTGTTCAGCACTACACGGGGAGGCTGGATCGGGCCCCTGGTGTCATGCAGCTCCACTCTCTGACAGGCATTGTTTTTTGAAGCTCAGCATCATGCTTGTACAACTCTAGTGCTTCTAGGTTCAGGGCTGTCACTTGCTCCACATCATGCTGCATGCATGGTGCAGGGTTGCTTCATGTTGTGTCTCCCACTTGCCCTGTTGGGTGCTGTGCTGCCGGACCACTCTGCTGTCCTACAGGGGATGCTCAGGCTGACTTTGCAGCTGCTTTTCCTGAAGCTTAGCAGTATGCTGAGGCCATCATGGGATCAAAAATTTGGCCCCTTTGCTCAACCTTTCCTTTTCTTCCACATTTGGGTCTCCCAGATGTTGTTGGTCATTTCCAGGTTGTAATTAATAATAATAAATCAACAGAGTCCATCAGGGCTGGCTATTTCCTGCCACCACTTGGATTAGAGGGCTGTGGGTTTTTCCAGATTTTCCAACTGCTGGTCAAGGGAAGCTGTCATATAAGGACTGTTGGTTAATAATAAACCCTACCACATTTCCTCCCTGGAAAAGCAACATCTTCACATCTGCTTTTGGGTGGAAACATCTGTTCTATCCAAGCCTTGTCTGTCTTGAGAAGAGACAGGCATTCTGGGAAAGTGTTCCAGCTGGGCGGGTTTTTTCTTCTCTCCTCCCCACCCCCCTCCCCAGAAATCTTTCTGACATTGGTATGTGCCAAGCAGCCAGCAGTATCCGAACATTTGCCAGGCATTTGTCTCTTCCACAAAACTGTATGAGCAACCCAGGGAAAATCATGAAAGATGCAATAGGACTGAAAAAAAAGGCTGCTTCTTAAGGATGCAAACATCTAAGAAAGGTGTTATAAACAGTATGAATACACAGGAGCAAAGCAATCAGAGCTAATGGAGACTTATTCTTAGCCTCTAATAACGAGTAATAACGAGCAAGTCCTGTTCTGTAGCTGAGTTTCTATTAACGTAGCAGCAAAATTAGGTAGGGAAAGGAAAACAATGCTTCTGAGCTAACCCTACTTCAGTAAATAAATGACTACCAGATTACAGTGGCAGACATTACTGAGCTGGGTATGCATGTTCAGGTGACCGCAGCAAATATTTTGCTTTATCTTAATGGAGAAGCCAATGACTTTCTCATTGCAGTATCCCTGAGACAGCTGCAGAGCATGTTGTGCATTGCAGGCAAGGAGGAGGGATGCTCAATCTAAGCCGGTTTGCTGTACCACCTTTGTTTCAAGACACCAGCAACACATTTATTTGAAATGCATAAATCTGAATGAATTGCCTCTACTTCAGTGGGTTGACCCCATACGCTGCAGTATGTGGCCCTGAGGCGTGTAACCAAAGAATAAAACTTGCTGTTGCCAATGCTTGCAACCTGCTGTGGACTTTAATTCCTTCAGGAAAAGGAATGGGTCTTGCTTTGTGGTTGTAGAGTATCTGCTGCAGTGGAGTCTCCAGCACAATGGATTCTCTGTGTGCCACGTCAGTGCAAACAGGCTGAGTTTGACAGTGATACTGCCACAGCTGCACCTTGAGTCTTTTATCTTCTCAGTCCATAAATGGCACCTCTAGTGAGATGAGACAGGAGAGCTAACAGCTTGCTGGAGCACAGCTCATGCTGCCTGTCAGATTTTGCCTTGCTGGTGCTCCCACTATCTGGTTTCACTTCACAACCACTTGTACTTCCAACCTCCAAGTTTACAGCTCAAGTTCAAGTATCACTTGCATGTGGTACTATCCCCTTTGAGAAGCTTTCAGGTCATGACTGGAGCTATCAGGACCATGTGGAGCTTCTCCCTGCTGCCAGGTGCTCTGCCCAGATCTTGTATTCCTTGTCATCCTTGGAGGCCCTTGGGTTGTCAGCAGCAAAGCCTGTCTGTCCTTCTCAGCTGGTGTCAGTGTGAGCTGGGGGGGTGGTGGAGGAGAGGAACCTGCGATGAACCAAATCCCTGTCCCTATCTGCTGCTTCCTGGTCTTCTTGCCCTGCTTGGGGTGGGAAGATGGCCAGTGGCAGTGGCGAAAGTAAGCGGCCACAGGCGTTTTCAGTGAGTCTTAGGCTCTCCTTCTTCACCCCAGGCACGCTTTCTGTGATACATGAACATTTGTTCCTTGTCGCTTGAGGGGAAGAGCACAGTGTGCATCAAAGCCAACAGTGCTCCAGCAGTGAAAATGTGAGGAGAGATGCTAAACAGCTCAGGAAAGGATTGCAGCCCTCACGGTGATGAAATGAAGAACTGCAGCAGTGTGGCTGCAGAGGATCTAGGCCAGTTATTCATTTTCCTGTGGTCACTGTCACTCCAAAAAAAGCCAGCTGCAGGCTCGTCTGTGTCCCTAGTGTCACCCTGACTGGCTGATGTGATCCCGAGTATGTGCCAGGCTTTGTGTTTGCTGGGAGAAATGTCACCAGGAGCTCTGTGCCCTGAGGCCCAGTTCAAAGTGTGAGAAGTCGCTAGGAGCCCTGTGAGGTGATTGCCTGACTTCACTTTCTTTCATTGCCCCCCCCACCCCCTCTTTTTTTTTTTTTTTTTTCCTTTCCTTGTTTGGATTGCAAAGAGTTCCGTGTGATAGATTTTGTGCAAAGAAGGAAGAGCATAAATTGGGCTAGGTTGGAAGTGTGTGCCACCACCCCTCGTGCACGTAATTGCTGGATCTGGCCCAGCTGATGCTGGTCAAAAAGTCCTGCCAGCACAGACCCACGCTCAGAGCAGAGATGCTGCTGTACGCGTAATTACCGAGGGCTGGACATAATGGGAAAGGTGAGCGGGGAGTAGCTGCTGCGCTAGGTTAGCTCCGCAACACCAGCAGAGCAAGCAATTGCCCAGGGCAGCAAAATAGCAAAGCCGTGGCTGAGTCATGGTAGATATTTTTGTTTGTACAGTGTTTGACTTGAGCTGGGAGCCTGGACTGCTGTTAAGATGCAAAAGTGACCAGCACAGGCCAAGGCAGTCGCTTACCTGGAGTGAAGGGAGGGAAAGGAGGGATGTACAGGATTCTGAGAAATGAATCCTGGAAGCTGTGGGAGAGAAACACCCTCAGTGCATCTCTGCAAGGCTTATCTTGTTAACACAGTGTATATACAATCCTCTTGCCCTTTCCTCAGGGTGTCCCAGGATGCTTCCCAGCCCTGACAGGTTTAAACTTCATGCAGTGACAAACTGCCACATTGGTCCAGTCACCTGCTCTTCAAACCAAGGGAAACTGAGGCATATTAAGATGGTTCTGCTTTGTCACAGCCATCCTGTGCATCGAAGGCTATGCTGGAGGAGCAGGGCTTGAATACCTTCCACCCTGTTCCTCTTCCTTCATCCCCAGCCACCATGTAGGTGCTGTGAAAATGCTTACGGACCATTTGTGAGGCTGCAAAAAGATCATCGATTATGGCAGTGTTTTATGCATAACATCAATGTAAAGCTCTTTCTGGGAGCTCTGGAAGGCCAGTCTGAACCCTGCAGGTTTTGTATATCCCTTACTTGAAATTTTTGCGACCATGTGAATTGTTCTCCCAGCACGAAGCTCTGTGATTGGGTTTGTAGCCAGCACCTCTGGTGGGACCCAGCACTGCCCAGCCTGCGCTGGCCTGGCTCACTCACTGTGTCGCAGGAGAGGCAGGTGGGCAACAGAACTTCTCCCCTTGGCCTCCACCTAGCCAGCGAGCAGTTTCTTCTAATGCTTGTGTGCCAGGAGCTGTGCCACTCTGCAAACCCTTCCCTGCTCACGCCTCTCCGTGCTGTGATCGAAGGGGTGTTGTGGACCCCAGCCCAGCAGTGGGAGATGGGGCGCGCTGCCCCAGCCGGCAGCTGCCCCTGCTGCTTCTGACGGGGCCGCAAACCTCACACGGTGGAAGGCTGAGGAAGCGGTTGTGCCAGCTGGATAGGGATTTATGACTGCAGCGACACTTTCCTCCTGCACTCTCCGCTCCTGTGCTCAGGCAGAATTAGTCAAGCCACGCGCACCCACTGCCAGGCCCTGTATGGATGAATTCACACATTAGAGAAGGATTTGTCTCCCTCCGCTCCCCCTCCGGCATCCTGCCACCTCCAGCCGCCCCTGTTATTGTTTACAAAGGAGTGCAGCCCTGCGAGGGAAGCCTGCCTTGGTCTCCGGTTCTCTCCAGCCATGTGTCGTACCCCATGAGCTGGCTTGTGGCATTTATTAGCAGGAGCAGAAAAGTGCTTGCCTCATCACGGAGAGCAGCTGGAGACAGAAAGGTTTTCAAAGGCGTGTGACTGACCTCTACCTCAGCTGCCGGGGGCCTGGGTATTGCCGACTCAGTGGAATTTTTTTCTTCTTCTCTCCGTCTCTCCCTCTCTCGTTCCTTTCCGCAGTGTCCTGACCTTGTGAGGCCTTGGTCTCCCCCCTATCCATCTCCCAGCGTTCAGTCTCTCCTGTGAACTCATGCTGGGAGATTAATTGCCACTATCGCCCCTAATCCATCACACTTCCCAAAGATTGTTTTGACATCTAGTTAATTTTTGGCTGATGATTTATCAAATTCTTATTACCGTGCTCTGAAGGGGCTCATTTATTGTGTTGATTCATGGTAATGATAAAGGGGAACCTTTTTGAATTTTAACTACGTTCCCTCATGTTCTTCCCAGCACAGCTAAAGAGGAAAAAGGGAAAAAATATAGCTTGGGACTCTTAATTCAGAGAGTAAAAGGGGAGGGGGGGGGAACCCTCTATCCTCCATTATTTGTTTGAGAGCCAGAAGTCCTAAAAGAGGTTAATATATATTAAGACATATTTTTAGAGTTCTGGTCTGGACCGTGTTTCAAGAGCATCCCCCCAAGGCTCTTTAAAACATTTATTGCCCTGTAATATTACCTAAATGTCTACTACCATTTTATTCAAATAGAAGTTAATGCTAAATGATGTCAGTCATGTACCAGTGGAAATGTAAAACATGTCTCTCTGCCAGTCCATATGGCAATTCCAGCTTTTAAAAGTACACAGAGAATTTTCTGCAACCCTTTATGTCATTTCCCCATCTTTGTTCCCACCTATTTTTAATTTGCTGCGCAGTTTTTAATAAGCCCAGATGGTAAAGGAAACACAGTAAATGGCCATTCTCTCTTTTTCTTTCCAGGCAGCTTGAGGAGTTAGAGCTCTTACATGGAGGGGAAGAGACATAGCAGGGGGTGGTGGATTCGTACACGGGTTTGGGGAAGGGTGATGCACAGCTGTCGTAGTGGGCAGTGAGGCAGCGTTACGGGGGCTGCAGGGATCCTGGGAGGGTGTGTGTGAATATGGGATTCATGCGGCTTAGGGCTGAGGACAGACACAGGAAGAGTCACTTGAAAGACACTCCAAGGACCTAAGAAACAGCTATTTCCATCCCCCTGTGTGGTAACCCCCTGCGTGGCCCAGTTTAAGTGCTGGCTGTTCACAAGAGGAAGGATGCTCTTCATTTAAAGCCCCGAGAGCGTGAACCTTAGCTCCTGTTCTGCCCCGGCCTTCCCCTTGTGCCGGCAAGCGGTGATGTGCTTTAGTTTCCTACTTCTGAACAGCAATCATAATCTTGCCTTTTATCCATCTGTCTTCACCATTAGCTTGCAAGTTCTCTGGGGCGGAGACTGTTTCTTCTCAGTACAGACACAGTGGCTGACAACAGTCCTGGGCACTAATCCAGGATAACTGAAACAATGAACGAGAGATAAGGAAAGTAAAATCAGAATAGTGGAGGGAAAGCAAACAATTCCTTTTTATCAATTCTGTTTTCAGCTTTAGCAGATCATTTTATTTAACCTTTAGGGACCCTGTAGGATTCATTACCAAAGCACAGAATTCATCACAGAAGAAGCCGTGAGCATCCAGCTAAGGGTTGAAGGAGGGGAGATGGCTGATAAATTCTCTGCTGTAGTCAGGTTTAGCTGCGGGCCAGCGCTGTGCTGCGTGGGGCAGAGCGGGCTTGCTGGGCGCCGTGCTGGGCTCTGCCATCGATTTCCTGAGACAAATCAGTTTAGAGCTCCTGGGTATGTTGTTTTATCAGTCTGGGTATCTTTCTTACCAACAACTGAACATAGTAGTTTCTATCAAAAAGTGGTATCGTTAGATATGAAAATATGACAGAATGCCATAAAAATACCTCTGTTTCTGTTTTCCTTAAAGAAACTCCTGGAAGTTTTAAAAAAAAACAAACCAAACAAAAACCCTCGCATTCTTCTGATGGTCCATGCAGGGTTCTTCTGGAAGCCAGGTCCCGAGCAGTCACTGCGGAGCACCTGAGTGGCCAGGTCCTGCACTGCTAGCGGTCTCCCAAGCTAATGAGTTGTACCGGGAGTGGGAGGAGGATCCCCCCAGGTTGGGCACGCTGATGGGGCTGCAATAACCTTCTAAACAGGCAGAGGCCTCGAACCGCCATGTCAACAGTCCTTCCCAGTCGTGCTGACAGGCAGCAAAATGTTATTGCAGCTCTGCCCAGAGTCACGTTTTCACTGGGGAGCGCAGTGAGCAGGACCCAGCCCTTCCCCGAGCAGGTCAGCCGGTGCTCTGGCTCCAGGCAGCCCCCCCGGAGCTCTGCCCTGGCCCTAACGCCTTTGGCAGCGCTGCGCTTCGTGGCTACGTTTGAATGCTGCACTGCAAAAAAGAATCTGATCCGTTTTGAAAATTCATGGTGGTGTTCTGTTTTAATTTGTTTCAGTTTTTTTAGGGCTACTGTCATTTATTAATTTTGATCCCTTTTGCGTTTTTTACATTTATGGTACACTGGGGATTTTTCGGGTGTTCTGTGTTGTTTGTGCAGTTTGCCCTGCCTCTGCCTGGAAGAGGAGGCTGGTGGCTGAGTGTCAGGTGGGTTGCTGAAGAGAATACGGGGGGTCCAGTGAAGAGGGGGAGGGCTAGACACCTGCTCTCGGAATCTGTCACCCGTTATCATGCAGCAAGGAATCAGGCCTGCCGCAGGGTTGAGTAGGGTGCTAGTTGGGGTTATTTTGCTACCCTAGGCTGAAAACTGTGATGGCCAGGAGCTCTTTCACAACCTTCCTAGCTCTGGGGGTGGTCAAAGCAGGGTCTGCTGGCCCAGTACCATGAGCTCTGGGAGCCTGAGCAAGGCTGAGGCTGCCCCACAGGGGCCTTGCTGTGCTCTGAAGTAGCACTTGTGTAAATCGGGAGTAACCCTGTCCAAACAGGGACAGAACCCCAACTGGTGCAAAGCCGAGTCAGTCCCGTAACCAACCAGTGCCACTGCAGTGGAGTGAGCCTGAAGCAGGGTAGAGATTGTTCATTTACATCACGCCCTCTCCTTATCTTTTATTTTTCTTATTCTCTCTTCTTCTCCTCCCTTCTCTCCCCCTTCTTCCCTCCCCCTCGTACTCTGCGCCTCTCATTTTCCATCCCTTTAAATGAGGTCACCCTGACTGAATGAAGGACGCAGGGAGCGGGAGAGGTCACGCATTAGCACTGCTATAACTGTGCTGCTACTGAAACTAGGCAAGTCATCCATCACGGCCTCCACTACTCCATTAGGCCCCGCATGAAATATGCCCTGCTCTGAATCGCACGGCCATACATCTCCCAGTCTAGACACCTTCCTGTTGTGTGAAGATCAATGCCGCGCGGTCATGCATCATGTGTCATCCAGTAGCCCTCACTCTAATAATCGTGTCTATTCTCTAGTCTGCAGTATAAATTATGGGTACTGTGAAAGTACTATATTATTCAGCAACCTTGGTCACTAATGGATTATTGGTTTAATGGCTGATAATGCGAGCTCCTTTTTTGGCTGGATCCTACCTTTATTTATTTATCTATTTTTTTTCTGATTATTATTCTGAGTGATGACTGATTCGGATTCTTACCCAGAGGCTTTCACCCTTGCAAAGCAATTATAATAATAAAGCCCTTTGACCATGGGCCTGTTGCCCTGGCTCTTGCTTAATAGAGATGGCTTTTGCTAAAATAAAAGTCAGATATCTGTCCCTCTTGACCAGCTTGGTCTCCCCTTCCTTACTGAGCCCTTTCCCTGGGATAGGGCCTGAAGCAAGGGACTCAAAGTAAAGACGCTGGGATCTTTGTGGGTGAACTGCAAGGAACTGATTTCTGAAAGACACGTGATGCAAAGAACCTCCCCTGCCAGGCGGCTGCAATCCTTCCTCCCAGGCTCAGACATATCTCATGTGGAGAATAAAAGCAGTGCCAGGGGATACAGCCGAGGGTCCCAGCAGCTCAGCACCCTGTCCCTGATAGCAGCCTGCGCTGGGCAAAGGCCGAACACCGCGTGCAGCGTACCCTGCCAGCCCCTCGCAGTCAGTCGCCACCATATGAGGTTGTGCTTCCCAGTTCTACCAGTAGCTGCTTGCGTTGCCTGTATCACACCCAGCTGCTGAGAGGGTGCTCAGGTGGGAGAGGAGGAAGAAACGCCGTGAGGCAAAGGCAGATGGAGACTGGGCAGCAGAGGCACAGGCTGGGGCAGGCAGCGTGGGACAGAGCCGGCTGGCACGTGAGCAGTCGGCGCAGGCAGCCTTAATTGCCTGCAAAGAGTGCCGCATGTTGCTGTGCCGTGGCTTCCTCACGTGTCAGCTGCTAATTTGTTGCTGTTTGTTTGTACATGACAGTAATGTGTTTACCTCATTAGGGGATGTCAAAGTTCCCCAAATCTGTAGCTGGGAGATTACGGATTTCCTTTGCTGACACGCGGAGGAAGCGCAGCAGACTAACGAGCAGGGTTTTTGGCAGAGGGACGAAAGGCAAGCAAAGCGGAAGGATGCATTAACCCTTAGAGCACTCGGTCCCTCACAACAAGCGCACCTTTCCCTGAGAAGGATTCACTGCTATGTGTTCCCAAATCCAGAGCCAATGTATCAAGCTGTGGCAGTTAAATACCCTTGGATACCGTAGCAAGGGCCGTGATGTAAAACCTGTAAAACCTCTTACAGCAAGGACATGAGAACGAATGGGCATATAAAGAGAGGGGATTAGAAAACAGCCGCTATACATCACATTCAGCTGCTCGAACCACAACCAGGCCCACATGCAGCTACTCATTGAGCGGTGTCTTCTCATTAATTATGATTAAACTACCCTACAGTTAGTCCTTCCTTCATTTGTAAAATGCTCCTATTTTCCAACCAGTTCTAATCTTGGCTGTAATTATCCTGACAGTAGAGGAGTCACTCTAGAGAGCCTTTTCTTCTCTCTCTGATGTATTTGAATCTAAACAGGATTTGTAGCTGTGTGCACTAGCTCCTGCCGCTAAAAGGAGGTGCAGCTGGGCTTGGCCACATCCAGCACCCCGTTGCTGCAGGGCGCTCTGGTGTTGAGACCAGCTGAGGGCCTGGATCTCGGTGGCATTCATACCTATCTGATTTACAGGATTGCCCTGAGAATCAATTAGTTAAATTTTTGCAGGTTATTCTGAAAGTACTAGAGGCTACTGCTGCCTGTGTTTTCTGCCAACGCATCACGTTTACCACCTTCCATGCAAATGAATTCCCAGGATGCTGTCCAAACTGACAGGAGGAGCAGGAAATGCCTCCTGCGAGGGCAGAAGGAAGGTGTTAGGAAATTAAAGGAGCAGTTCAAGAACTGCAGCTTTTTCTTTCGCCATAAGAGAAGGCAATAGTCATGGCCCCCTCCCACATCCTCTACTCACCAAGATAAGCCAGGCCATGTTTTTTCAGGCCCTGACATGCTATGAAAGCCCAGCGTGCGCATCAGTGCCGGGGAGGCTGTCCCCCTTTCTGCAGGGTGGCTGCAGTCCTGAGGAGGAGGCTGGAGCGAGGGAGAGGAGCTGGAGGGGTGGGGATGGGAGAAGGGTCTGCATTAGCTCGGCTGGGGTCACTTGCAGCACATGCTGGGAATTCCTCAGCAGCTGGTATCTCTGACAGACAGAAGGAGTATCTCAGGGAAGATCTCGGCAATCAGTTTGACGGGGGCGGCTGGTTCCACTTCCTATGAGACATAACTCCGGCACCACATTTGACTCTGCTGATCAGATACGAGCTGCATTACAAGGCAATATTGTGGTTTCCCTTAATGTCCTGCCAAACTACATTTATCTTCTCATTCCTTCCCCACCCTCCCTGAGAAACCCTGCTCAGGTCACAGCATGGAGAGAAAGCCTTCCTTGTGAGGAGGAGGATGGAGCCCTAATGCAGAATCTGGGTTGATAAGCATGTTTTATATTAGTCAGGAATGAGGCAGAATAACTTAATTAGAGGTACTCTAACTGGTTCGCTGTACAGAGGTCTTGACCTACAAGGGTGCTTGTAAGAATACTGGAAGGCTGAAGTGCCATGGTTGTAAAACCCCGGAAGGCTTCTGACTATTTCCAAAAGCATCAAAAATGTGGCAAAAAAAAAAGGGTAGCGTTTTGAATATGTAAATGCACAGCGGGGAGCAGGACAGTGTGATTGAGTTGACTGAGTGCTGTGTTTGAGCATTGGAATGACGTTTGAATTCCAGCTCTGCTGACAGAGGGTTCTCCAGCAGCTCGTGTCTGGGGAGCTGGGCTAGCTGAGCAGTGTAAGGTGGAGCAGAAGACTCTTAGGCTCAGCCTTGCTGGTGAAATGTGGAAGAAGGGCTTCCATCAGCTTGTGGATTAGGGGAATGGTTGTGCTGGGGACTTGGGAAAGGTGGTGCAAGAAAACTCCCCTGTGCAGGCGAAGGACATGATAGGAATAGCTGAGTCTGTCTTTTTTATCTCTTAAATTAAATCAGTGAGGAATTGCAGCAATTTGTTCATGTGCCTAAGTAGCGCTATGAAGGTCTGTTCACAGTCATCCTGAATCATCTTGGTGTAGAGAAGAAACTCAGTAAACAGCAACAGCCACATCAGACCCTAAGCAGCACCAGCCAAAAAATATTGCTGTGGCAGTTCCAAGTGCCATCAAGCATATGGCTAGTGAGGGCACTTTGTCATTTCTGCCTAGCAGGACTGAAATACTGTGCCGTCAGCTTCCATCTGCATCTCTGTCAGTGGAGGAAGGCTTCCATCATACAACCTCTGTAGGTACCAAAGGAGAAAAGGTACCCGTTTTCGCTAAAAATTGGTTGAAAACTTGGGCTGTGATTCTGATCAAAGCATCAAGCTACAATTAGTAACAGCAGGTTTATAATGCACCTGCAGCCAGAAAGTGTTTTGACCGTGGAGAGGTAAACTCGGCTCTGAAGGATTACATACAGGCTAATGCTGATCATAATTGTACATAAAATCAGGTACGAACACACACAAACACCTGGATATGTGGAGGCACAAACACACACAGTCATTATTACCCCTCGGTTCGTTTCCATAGCTGCATATGTGCCTAATAACCTTTGTCAGGCATATTCCTGGGGGTACATCATAGCAGTGCAGGTGTGCGTGGAGAGGAGAGGGAGCAAAGCTGAAAAGCAAATGTATTGGTACCTCTGGAGATCTCTTTTGCCACAGTGTTCTAGGGCTTGCAAGGCTTGCTGGGACCCTCTAGCCATCTTCAGGAGGCTGCAGTCGGAGAGAGAGAGAGAAAAGAAGAGGGGACCCCAAAATTTCTAAGCGTATTTTTCCATTCACTTGATCCATAGCCAAGGCCTTCCACCTGCAGAAATCCTCAACCATCACATTTCTACTGCTCTGGCCGATAACGAAGATAATTGTTTCATCCACTTTGTCAAGCTGAAATGAAAAGAGGGCAAAGCAAAATGATGCCATCATAAATCATCAGGCTGAGACAGCAAAAAAAGGACAAGATAGTGACTTCATTAAGGGTTATGTATTGTGTCATTAAGTTGGCAGGGGTCACCTTTCATGTCACACAGCAGCCCCATGATGCATTGCTAGCTCCTCTTTCCAATAAAATTAAACGTAGATGTAAAACTGATTAGGCCGTGTTTGCTTCAGCCCAAGGCAAGGGAACTGCGCAGGGAATAATTGATACAAGATCGCGACTGATTTGTAATGGCAGCGATTTCTCTTCCTGGTCATTTCTTTGCTGACCTTGCCCATTAAAATAAGCCCAGCTGCCTTGAAAAGAGAGACGCTCGTTCCACCCTTTCCCTCCCCCTGCCCGAGTCGCTTGCCTGGAATTCATTTCCTCACTTGCTTTCCTTGGGATTTCTCATTCAGCATTACCGCAGGCTGACGTCCGCGTGCAGCCCCTGGCTTGGTGTAAGAGTAGGCATAGCCCTTCGGTTCTTCCTGCTGTCGCTGGTGACACCGTCCTCATGTTTCAGTGACAACCCCCGTTCCTGGTTTTGCCCTCCTGACTGGTGGCGGATCGCTACCTGCCTCTAAGCCTCCGCTCCCTGTTCCGTGCCCTGCTGCAGCGCGGGCAATGCTCTCCTCGGTTATGGAAACCTCCCCGTGCACAGGTCTTGCAGGGGTTTGGTGGTGGTTTGGTAGAAGGATTTTGCTAGGGCTACCAAAATATCTTCCAAGACGGGATGATGTTAGCTTCTGAGGCTTGAAAGGTGAGACCAGGTATCTTCTGACAGCACAAACTGCCGTTCCGCTGCGCCCCGAAGTCCCTTTTGCTGCTCCCAGGCGTGCTGTACAGCCTGAAACGGGGGGTCAGGGGTGAGGTGGCAGGGAAGGTGAAGGCTGATGTCAATCCCTGTTAGAGGTGATTGCAAAGCACAGGGCCGCTTAACCTCTGAGATCAGGGCACCTGAGACCCCCCTGTGCTGTGTCGCAGTGGTGTGCCTGTGTGCCCCCTCCGCGCCCTACGTGCAGTGCCTCAGAGGTGGCGTCATTCTGGAGAGGCGCGGAGACCAACGCTTGCTCCATCGTGCAGTTGTTTGGTCCTTGGATGCCCTTTATTTCTCCTTTCCTTCTCCTGCAGCATCTATCTAATAACACGGGGCCCACAGCGGTGCTCTGCCTTTCAGAGGAGGCCTCCCTGGTGCACCATATATTACTGTGCCCGAGTAACCTCAGCAGATTTACACTCCTGCTGTTTACAGCACTTTCCCAGGTAAGGTTAGAGAATATGAGATCAGGCCAGGGCTGAAAGTGGAGGCAGTCACCGGGATTTTAACTTCTGCTTGCACTTCCTTCAGGGAGTTTGAAAGAGGAAAAAATATGATGCTCACCCAAAGCACAGCACCAGATCCAGAAAAGTATTCTATGTGGGTGGCTTAAAGACGGATTAGTTATCCACTTAGAGCTAAATACGTGTTTACATGATCAGATCGAGTGGAACTCTTATTGCAACAGCCATGCCTCGCTCTTGATACCTTTTGGCCAAGGCTTTCTTAAGCGGCTCCTGGATTTGGGACACTCTGCTTAAGAGAGGCCCTGGGTTTCTGAGCACAGTCACTGAACTTTCCTGGAAAACTGAGTGGCTGCTGAGGTGCCTCAAGGTAGATGATGAAGAGAGTGGATTCCTCCCTCCAGTCCCAAAAAACTGGAAATCCCAGTTCTGGTCTGGGATAATTCTTAGCCTGCGAGGCCACATCCTCAGCTGCGAGATGCTGCAGTTGCTCTTCATATCGCTCCATAGAGCGATGCCGGTGGTTCCAGCTGAGGACCTGACCCACAGCACAGATAATCATGTGAGCTTTCAAAGAGCTGAGCCTCTACAAACATTTCTGAGATGAGCCCAGGCAGGGTTTCAGAGCTCTCCCTGTGCCTGTTCCCTTCACACTCGCATAGGTCAGGGAACCTCACAGCTATCAGGCAATTGGATTGATTGAACCAAGCACTCGCAATAATGGCTCTGGAAGAAGGCAGAGTAAATAACGAACATTGGATCCCCTTTGCAATGAAAAACTATTAGAGAGACAGAACCAGTAAAACAAACACAATTTCATGTGTCAATCCAAGACATATGGACTAAAAATACATATAGGGAGGGAGCGAGCATGCACGAGAGAGAGAATGCAAAAGCCTTATAAATGGTGAAGTGAAAAACACTCATTTCCCATGCAATAACTAATATGATGTGGAACAAAGGAGCTGAGACCTTCTCGCCATAAACAACTGATGAAAATACAAACGTTTTCTGGGGCGCAGATGGCTGATGCTTTGATTTTATTTTTCTTTTCTATACATTTGACAGCTAAATTCAGTCATTTGTGAACAGCGTGGCCATAAAAATGAGTAATAATGATTGGAGGTATCTTACTTTTGTTTTAATGGGCTCTAGAGTGATTCTGAGGAGCTGCTCCAACCCTTGGGGGGAGAGGGGCTAAGATGCTCTGGCCAGTTCCTCAGTTGCTGTTCTCAAGCCTCACAGCAGCGGAATTACACCAGCTTACACCAGCTGTGGATTGGACCCGTAGGTTTTCTGCGGTACTGGCTCCAAACTCTAAATTAATGCTGTCCTCAGCTGCACTGTTTCAAATTTGATTGCAAAACCCTGTTGCTGACAAAGACAGCTATCAGGTTAACATTACCCAGGACAGGCGGAGGGGTGGGCTTTCAGAGATTTTATCGGCTTTTCAACATTTTTCCCTCGTTAATTATTTTGGCGATGTCAAATTTGAGCAGGGGATTTTTCTCAGCAGCCGGAAAGAGTTAGGCACTCCTTGCCAACCTTAATTATTTGTATAAAACTCTTAGTAGGAGACATACTGCCGGTAACTAGAAGGGGCTCCAGCCATCTCTGCAACGGAGCTTCAGTCCATTTTCATCCTATAAAACCTGGGTGAATCCAACAAATTCCCTGTGCTTCACTTTACCTTCCTGCAGAAGCTACTTACTTTATGTCCATGAGCCGTTTGGAGGTCCTCAAATTAAGGAAACACAAGGTGGTATTGTTTGTTTTCAGAGCTTTTAAACGCTGAACAAAAAGTATGAGTGTGGATGTGTGTACCTTGTTATTGTTAAGGCTGCTAATTCTGGATGGAGAGGAGCTGAGTGGCAACAGCAACATGGAATCTAAATATAGAGGACATAGAAATACAAACTCCGTTCTCAGCAGTGTAAATTTTAATGAGATTATGTGTAATCCTTCTATTGACACTTCTGCCAGGGTAGCACAAAAGAATAAGGTTTGTCTGTCCCCCTCCCATACAGCTGAGAGTTTTGGCCTCACATTTAGCAACACCCCCAAGATCACCTGCCCAAAGATTGCGCTGCCTGGGGAAGAGTGGGTCCAAGGGATGACTTTGCCTGGTATTGAAAGATTAGTTGGCTTGGAACTTGTTTAGGGACACATCCTAAAACACACAGGCCAGTGCTGCACATCAGCTATTCAGTGGCACGATATCAGATGTTATTTATAACGAAAGCTGGCTCTGGTAGGGGGATTTACCAGGCTGGAAAACTGGGTGAAGCACCATGACCAGGAGCTTCAGCTGCTTTGCTGAAGGTGAAAATTAACTGCTTTGCAAAAAAAGGCAGGGAAGAACCCCAGACATACAGTGTCCAAAGTCCTATTGGGAGGGCTTGAACTGTTCTCAGGCTCGGGCCAGTCTCTGCCAGGATGACCGCTATCCTAATGCTGCAAAGTGCTACACACTTTGATTAAGGTCTTTGCTTTGTTCAACAGGAAAGTCCTGTGCTGAGCCCCAGGACAAGATCTGTGCCCCCTGAGAGTTCAAAACCACCAAGCACCAAACCCTGTGGTTTCCCACATTCCTGCACTCCTTTCCACTGGCCTCCCTGGGCCATGCCAGGGCTTTGTGTAGTCCTTGCAGAAATCTCGCTCCACCACTGAATAAGTGCTCCTTCGACTGAGCCAGGCACACCGATGCACAGAATTATGTTCCATCTGCACCTCTGACCTTCTAGCATTTAGAAAAGACATCTTCATAGATGAGTACAAGCCCAGAGGGAGGCCAGGAATGGTGAGAAAGAGCAAAGTACATTTCTGCCACATTCTCACTAGTGTTCTCTTTGCGGGCTCTCCTGCTGGTTGTACTCTTTTACTGCCATTTGTAACAGAGCCAGAAGACAAGGAGGAGAAAAAATGGGGGGCTTATTAAGTAGATCAAATGTTAAGGTAACATTATGTGCCACTCTGCGCTCTGCAAGCTGGTGAGGACAAGGTATTATTCAAGCAGTAGCCAGAGATGGTTTTGATGAGTTCGGTTACTGCTTTTTTTCCATGGGCCTGTAGGATCCAGGTCTCTGTGGTTCAGGAGAGGTTGTTGCAGCAGGGCTTTTCTACCATCTGTCCCTGAGCAGGTGAAGGAGATGACAAACACTCCACTTCCGAGTCCTGGTAAGACTGGCCCAGCCCGGAAAAGCTGGCAGCTCCTCTTCTCTGCCTCTTCGGGATGTGAGAATCTTCAGGTGCTGTGACATGATGTGATGTGACAGCTCTGCCAGCAGCATATTCTTCTCATTTTCTGCCCAGTCATAACCTAACTGCGGTTTGAAAAACATCTCCTGCAGCCCAGGCCCTCCAGCTGGGCTGCCCTACGTTGCTTCCCCCGTCGCACTGCACCCCCTCCTCTGACTGGCCCTTACAGGACGTTCCGAGGGATGGGCTCTGCTGAAGATGCCCTTTCTGCAAGCGGTTTGGCCACTTGCTGCAAACTGCTGACAACAGTCGGCTGAGAGCCGACCAGAGCTGGCGAGTCCCTGCCTGGTGAGCTCAGCACAGCCAGGTTGCTTTCCCACCCCCGTGTGCGTCGTCTTTTCTCACGCCCGTTGCACCTCGTTGGTTTTGTGCGCTGTGTTCTGCTGGGGCTGGGTTGCTGCGTTGCCCTCGCTGTTTGTGAGACGGGGCCCGGGCTTAGCCGGTCTCCGCTGGCCGGGTTCCCAGCTAGCACCGCAAAGAGCAAACTGGCGAGCCTGTGCAGTGAGCTGCCTGGGCTTGGCAGTGCAACGCGCGTGCACGGGAGCGTTTTGCCAGCGCTTCTTAGAAATTGCAGGGTATTTAATTTTAAAGGTGCCAGGGAGCGCTAGGCACCAGTTTAGCAAAAGCAGGAGGAGAAGATTCAATGATCCCTGCTCAGGAAGTAGATATCCCCACAGACAGGTCCACTGGATGCCACAACTCCTCCGTTTACTTCTCCCTAGTTCATGCCACAGAGTCAGGATGGTGAGCTCTGATCCCGGAGTGATTTTTCTTAATGTCTTTATATAGATGAGTTAACTCAAAACCTTTCCAACATAAGCATGTTTTTCTGTTCCTTCATCCTGACCTTGGCATTTTCTTTCTCCACTCCAAGTTCTCTGCTGTCCTCTGGCCAGCTTTGCCTCTCATTTGTCAATGTTATTATTGAATTTTCAAATGCCAGTAGTGCACATAAATCAATGGCTGGCTTCTCCCCAGTGGCATATCCCTGCCACGTGTGGTCATTCATTTTTTTTAATAAGTCCTCCTCTCCTTTCACCCATTTATAAAAATGCATCTTGTTCGCCTGCTGCCGTCCATCATTCGGTGAGTCCAGCTATTTGTTGCCCCTGAGTGCTTATTCATCAACGTTTTCAAAAGCAAAATCACTCTTCGCCTCCTGCTCTTATTGTGCCATCAATCTCGACTGGGGATCAATAAACCTCGCTTTTGCAATTTTTCCCCCCATCGTCCAGCGCTAGCTTTCCCAAAGTCTAGCCTTTGTATTTACATTTTTAACTGATCATCAGAAGTAGGACGACGACAGTGTCGATGAGCAGGATGCTTTCATTTGCTCCCACTGTGGCAGTAACTGTCCCAGCATCACTCATCTCACTTGGAGACCCTGAGAATTTTTGCCCATCCCTTTCTCTTTTTGGCCCCAGGAGTTGTAAATGGGGAGAAAATGACCCCTGTCCACACGGTGCTTGCAGACATCAGCCCTGGGACTAGAACTGGGTGAATGTTTTTCTTCTAACTGTCATTTGAATGAAAAATAGCTTTTCACTGAGAACTGAAATTTCCATTGAAAAGTCTTTTGTTGTTGTTTTTCAATATCAACAAAACTAAAAAACTTTTTTAAAAGTTTCCCCTTTCAAATATATGCTTAAAAGGCTGACATTTATTTTTGAAACTTTCCAAGAAAACAGACTATTTTATTTTTTGACCAGAAATGTTTTCCAAAGCTGAATATTTTCACAACTTTTGAAAAAGCTGAATGTTTCAGTTATCAGTTTTATCTTTTTGTTGAAATTCTAAAACAAAAAAAAACTCTCTGAAGCTGAAAAGACTTGCAGCAAAACTGCTCAGCTTCTAAAATTTTCCAAGCTATCCTGTGCAAATAGTGGGACTTTCTGACTTGCTGTAATCATTACAGCCCGTATCGAGCACACCAGGGCGTTGGCTTCAAGCTCAGGCAGCACAGAGTGGTTGAGGTGGGAAGGGAGCTCTGGAGGGCACCTCGCCCACCCCCCTGCTCGAGCAGGGCCACCTAGAGCTGGTGGCATGGAGCCTGTCCAGGGGCTTTTGAGTATCACCGGGAAGGGAGAGTCCCCCACCTCCGCTGGCAGCCTGTGCCAGCGCTCGGCCGTGCCCACACGCAAAACAGTGTTTCAGGATGGTGCCTCCCCGAAGTGGTTTGTTTGGTGCCCGTTGCTCTTGTCTGGGAACTGGGCACCACTGGGAAGAGCCTGGCTGCTGACCCCCGGGTCACTTCCCACACAAAGCTGCTTTCCAGCCAGGCGCCCCCCCCCCCCATATCCCAGTGCATGGGGTTATTCCTCCTGAGGGGCAGGACTCTGCATTCCCAGCCCATCTCTTTCTGGGGCAGGGTAGCCTGGCCTCATTAACCCTTCTCTAATGAGATGGGGGAAGCACCTGCCCCAAATTTTTCCAACAGCAGAACCTGAGTAAAGAAGAGAGGGAGCAGATGGAAGCATGTGCCAAGGCAATAAATTCAGGCCACAATCACTAACATTTTGTGGTTTGACACTTAATTGATTAACTAATTTGAGGCAACAAGATTTAGTGTAGCTGTAGATTAGTGTCGAAGGGATAATTACGGCTAAGCTCCCATTTCCAAACAGTGTGTCAGCTGCAGTTTTGAGCTGGCAGGACCAGCGTTAAGGCTTTCGCCTTGCAGCCGATAGCAAAGGTTCCTGGAAGAGGTCCTCTATGGCTCAGCACCCGGGGATTGCAACGGAAAAGGTCAGGCACTGACTTATCAGCATAGACAAAATCCCTTCCTATAATGTATGTGTTTATTCTCAAATTAAATATATTAATGTATTATTTGTTCTTAAAATGTCATTCAATAGATAGTAGGCTTAGGTTTCCTGGCAGACCTTTGAAGCTTAAAGAGTAATGTAATAATAGTACATTAATCCATAAGCTACACAGTCTTCTCCCAGCAGACCCCAAACTCCAGAACTGGCTGTAAAGCACTGAATTTGCTGCATCTGTTTCTAGGAATTTCTGTCGTAACAATCGTGGACTTGTTGGAGTCTGCTCTGCCAGTTCCAGCGTGAAATGCTGCTTTTCTCCCACCCATCTGTTCAGCATTAACATTTGGGCACCTGTAAATGGGGGTTCTGGGGGCAAAGGCAGGTGTCCATTCCTCGAGCAGCGCACATCTCTGTTCTGCTAACACAGGGGTGGGCTGGAGGCACCAAATCCTGTTCTCCATCTCCCTGCTGAGAGCAGGTCTTTGGAGCCAAAGTTTGGTTTGGGCCAAGCCCCAGTTTAAGCTAGAGGAAATGCTACATTTGGACTTTTCCCCAGGCTGAATTCTTGGCACAAGCAGATCATCTCTTGGAGGAAAAAAAAAAAAGCCTTGAAAGAATGTCTCCATCTTTTTCTCCAAATCATCCATCCATCTATCTGTTTGTCTGTCTAGAGATGATAGCTTGATAGCTATCTAAATGCCAAACCTGATGTTTTGGAGAGCTTGGAATCTATCTCTGAACTGCACTGATTTTAATTCTGCAAGTCTTAATACTTGATTGACAAATACAGCTAAACAATCCATCACAGTTGCCTTATCTAAAAAACGTAACCTTTTTTCTGTTTATGGAACATGCACATGTGGAGCATGTTTTTTCTTTTACTGTCTATTTATTCCAGTTTATTCAGTGCACTTTTTTATTTTGTACTGGGTTTGCTGGCTCTTCCCACCTTCACGTGACACACCTTTCACCTCCGGTTCCTGGAAAATACGCGTTGCTTACAACGAGCTGTGACGGTGTGTGAAAGCAGGCTTGAGAAAAGAGATCTTGGAAATACCCCAGCTGAAGGAAGGGTTGCACTTTCTGCCTGCATCTCCCTGAACATCTCTCTCCCTAACCACGCTGAAGTCTCCCTTCCTGCAAAGCCTGCCTTCGGCTGTGGCACGATTCACGGAGAAACCGCGTGCTCTCTCCAGTGTCCTCAGGAAGGTTGTAGCCTTTTATAAAACCAAGTCTGGGTTCGGTCTGTGACTGGAGCTTCTAGGTGCTGCCAAAGTTGATGGTAATAATTACTATGCTCGTCTTCTACCCTTTTAAGATAATTGTGAATCTTCTTGTTTCAGGCGGCCTTGGTGGGCTGCCAGCACTGCAAGAATATCCAACAAAAATTGATGTTGAGATATGCCCACCCCTGTGGATGTTATCGCTAACAGTGTTGGCAGCTATTAAATTGTAGGTATTGCTATAATGATAGTAATGTTTGTTAATTGCTAAGGCAAATTAACATCTTTTGCAATTTCACATTTGGGGAGAAGCTTAACAGACTGGTGATGCTGAAAGAGTCAATGGCACAGCAGGGAGCTGAGCCGGGAAGGATCCATGCAGTTTCCCTCTACTGCAACCCTATTTTCATCCAACCCCACCCAAAACAAACTCCTCTGCTCTTCAGAGGAGAGATTCAGCTCTGCTTGCAAATGGCAAATACGAAAATAAATAACTGCATACATGAGTGAGTTTGGCAGGAGGGAAGTTCCTCCCCCCTCAGCTTCCCAGAACATCCTTTCCTGCCCTCCCCATCCTGCTGGCGAGACGGAGCAGAGCCAGGGCGCTGTGGGGCAGGGAAGTGCCTCCCAGGCCGTTTGCCCCCACGAGGGAAGAAGGCAACGTGTCACCGTTCCCCTTGGAGAGCAGGGGAGGATTTCCTGGTGTAACCCTGGATCACAGAGCCATAAAGGTCACTGAGAGAACATGCTGGGATCCTTCTCTTCAGCTCTTGTAATGGTATTAGCAATGACTGTTTCTTACTCAATCATACTCCCAAAGGATTTTCAATAAACTTTTTATGTGCCATAACTGTTACATTAAATAAAGCTGAAAGTATTGAGTAAACTGACTGTAAATCACTTTAGATGCCTTGGAATTACATTAAGTGTGAGAATTATGGATCTTTTGCTGCTCACAGAAACAGAGACACGACAGAGCCAGAAATTTTTATGCTGCCAACCCTTCTGAAGGTTTTTTTAATTATTTTTTTACACCATACAACAGTCTTCTCCTCCTATAAATGGCTTGTTCAGGGACATGTTCAGACCGAGTACCATCACTGTGGTGCAGGAACCTGTGGTGCTGGTGGATATTTTCCCTTCCCATCAAGCTGGGTTGGTTTTCTCAGTCTGGAAGTCGTGATTAAATGCTGGGGTAGGGTTACTGTTAGCAGAGCTGAACAGCCTGAGAGTTTTATTGCATCAAGAGTGATTTTCTGTTGGTAGCCTGACAGCCAATACTTCATCAATACAAATATATATTTTGATATAAATAAACGCTGAGGAAACATCTTCTGTCTCTCCTCCTTAGGCGCCCCAGAGTTAGCCTAAATGTATTTTACATTTAATGCTCTATAGAGAGATGCACAATTTAATAAAAAGAGCCACCAAGTGCCCTGCACTACAGAATAAATGAACTTCTTTTCCCATGTTTCCCCCCTCACACAATGTCCCACTTACGTTTTGCCGTCAGCGACTGGGACCAAGACAAGCTTTGGAACATGCACTGATGCCCTGGAGCGACGGCAGAGCAGGAGAGTGAGGAGCCAGGTCTCAGCAGCTTCTCTGGGGCTGGCCTAGGTCTCTCGTGCTGGGAACATCCTGCTGTCGAGGTACAGTGGCTGCAGTCTCCGAGGGTGAGAAGACCAGCCCTGGCATCCCTCCCTCCAGGTCAAGGAGACAAGGTTGGCCACCAGTGGGCATGTGACAAGGACACATAGGAGAGGTGCACCTCAGGGTGCCCAGGCTGCACCAGCTGTGGCGAGTGAGAGGTGACGCATCTGCCCAGCGCGGCGCTTGGCACCAAGTGAGCGTGGTGACGGCACATGCAGCTCGACCGGCGATAACCAAAGACGGGGGAAAGCAGACTGGGCAGCGAACTTGGTGGAGGCTGGACCCGAGAACGTGAAACCTCTCTAATGATCCTGCATTTATGGATAGGAACCACAGGAAAGCTCTGGAATTCTGCAGATCTTCCATGGTTTCAACTTTCCTACATTTGTCCCCATCGCTAAGGCTGATATCAAGGACGTAAACATGAGCCCAGGGGCTCAGCAAGATGTGCTTTTCCTAGCTGGGGACCCACGGCACGCAGCATAGGGGCTGAATCGGAGATAGCGTAGCTCCCCAGGAAGGTGTGCGCTGGGACTCTCTTCTTGTAACCTCCTCTTCACATCCAGAAGTATGGCAGGGGGTGAGACGTTCCTGTCTCGAGTTCTGAGCCATCAGGCGAGGCTCATACGTCCTCGCCCACCCACCCCCAGCCCCTGAAGCCAGAGGAGGGCTCAGCCCCACCGTAACGGTGGAGCCCCAGCTTATCCCAAACAGGGTGAAGTGAACATCCCTTGTCACCTCAGGGAGGTGGGAAGCAGAGGGCAGCAGCACGAGGAGATGGTGGGTTTCTGTGCTATCTCTGTTGCTGCCTTATGTTAGGATTCCGCCTCTGTGGCCGCAGCGTGGCGGGTGGCAGCCAGGCTGGCACGGCCCCTGCGGAGCGTGCTGGGCTGTGTGTGCGAGGGAGGGATGTGTGCCTGGCTGGAAGGGCTGCGCCGCGCTCCTCGCCGACGCATGGCAAATCAGACTCCTGCACGCCAACATCCTGATGAGGAAATAGTTAGAAAAAGGCTCCCAGTGGGAAAACCTTCTGTTTTGCTGATCTTGTAAATCAGCTGAATTCAGCATGTCACAAGCACGTCTTACAATACACAAGACAATGCCCAGATTTTTGTAGTGCAAAAGCATATTAACCTTTGTGTACTCTTGCCGGGTTTCGACAAAAGATGTCTGTTAAGAACTGCAGGGCTCATTGTAATTGCTTGCCATGTGGGTAAATGATCCGGAGCTGTGTGAAGATAAGAAGAAATTGCTAAAGGCAAATCACCTGGGTTTTATTATGCTTGCCCTAAAAATAATTAGCATGGCCTATGAAATCATACTGTGAGGGGGTTTGTTTTAGCAGGAAACTGTAACCTATATATTGTAGCTTTCTTTCTGGAGAGCTGATCTTTGTAGTTTTGTTGATGTATTTTTTTTTTTTCTTTATTATTTTCTTTTTTAACTACAGTGAAAGACAAATGAACAAGTTCATACTGCTCTGAATAGCAACAAGGTGACTGCTTGCCAGCGTGTAAAATCTGGTATTGTCCCTCCTGGAGTCAGAACTTGACCTTAAGAAAATTCCTGCCCGTTTCTCCGAGGGAACATGTCCTTGTGCTGCTGCAGAAGCCTGTTTGCCACAGGTAATGCTTTTTACTTGGGATTATGGGTTGTGTATTTGCCACCTGGCATAAAAATTCACCACCTCTTCTGAGATGAAACAGCTTTGCATGGAAGTGAAATGGGTGCGTTTTTTCCATTTGCTGCATCTATCTGGGACCACAAAAATATCAAGGTCAGAACAGAAAGCAGGAAATAAAACAGCAACTGCATATAAAATTACAGGCTTGCTGTTTTAAGTGCTAGCTACCCACAATCTGGTGTGAATTGCAGGTGATCAGTACCTCTGAAAAGCATTTGTGCACATACAGCATTGGCAACCCCCAGCATTAAAAGCCCCGAGTCGGCTTTCTTAAAATCATGTGTTTTGACTTAAATAATGAGATACTACAGAAATAGTAATATGGGGCTGAGTTTGCTTAAAGCCTTTAGGGATTTTTTTCAAGCTTTGTTCTGCCAGTTTCTTCTCTGTGACAGTCCTTAGCTTATTTTTACCTGAGTGCGCTGAAGGTGCCTGTGGCCCAGGTGTCTGGCCACAGATAAGAGGCTGCAGAGACCCTTAGCGTGCCTGGTGCTCCCCAGGCTCTCCCTGCAACTAAAGTAGGGAGACAGGGTCTGTCCCAGGCTGCTGTGGCTTCCTTATGTCATCTCCTGGTAAGAAAACCTCTCCCACCACAAGCAGCACGTACCTGAGGAGCAACTGCTCTAACTCCAGCATCCCAGCTGAGTGGTGAGCATCTCTGAGAGTACCACGCATCCAGCCCAGAGGACCCTCAAACTACACAAAGCCAGTATAAAGCCCTCTGTTTAAGTCCTTTCCAGAGTGATAAATGGGGCTTCTGGTGGCAAATGGCTTGAGGATTAGCACCATTCTCATCTGTATCTCATCAATACTGATTCCTCATTTTCTTGGTCTCGATGCAATTGTATTTCTCCAGCACAGTTTCATTTCCTAGTGTTTGCTGTAATCCTTGCATAATCTTGGGAAGATGCTTTTTCATGGCTCAGCTGATAATTTATGTAGTTTTGCTGTGTGTCTTTTTCTATGGAGAAGAGGAAGGGAAGAAGGGCTACTGCCTTAGAAAAGCTGATTCGCAAATGTTTTGGTATATCCCTCCTTGCAGGCTGAATGTTTACGTATAGACCTTTTGTGCGCTTAAGCTGCTTTCCCAGCCAAGAAGTAACAATGCTCAGAGCATCTCCCAGGTCCTGGGAACTGCAGCATTTTATTTCTTTGTGATGACAGTGCATAGGTATTCGTACTGGTCTTCTCTTTTGGTAATGCATTTGAAGGCTGGATAGTCCAGATACTGTTCCTCACGTGATTCCTTGTAGCATTTAAGGTGAAGGAAGTAAAAAACTGCATTGACCCGTTCCTTCAGTGGCTCTCCACAAAAGCACTTAGTGGTTTCTACACTGGGTGGTTAATACCGCTTTGCAATGTGACAACCATTTTTTGCTTTGTTTTATTTACTTTTGTTGAGTTGTGGCAATAAGTCCCCAGCTAGCTGTCAAGCAGCGTGAACCCCTTGCTGGGGATGAAGTTCATCCCCATAAGCAAAAGCA
The DNA here is from genome assembly GCF_017639655.2 of Falco naumanni. Taxonomy (NCBI): domain Eukaryota; kingdom Metazoa; phylum Chordata; class Aves; order Falconiformes; family Falconidae; genus Falco; species Falco naumanni. The sequence goes on from NC_054072.1 coordinate 5,218,913, forward strand.
AACACAAGGTTTAGGGATCTCCTCACTGGTTCTGGAGGTCTTGAGTGGCGGTTTTGTGGTGCTGAAGCCTTCTGTTAATTTTACCCAGTTTAAGTGAGTTAACCCCTGTGTCGGAGGACTTCAGTACCCTGTTGTTGAAGCTCAGGTACCTCGATGGCAGCTGAAAGCGTCAGCGCTTGCTGCTCCGCTTCTGGGGAGGAGCGGGCTGGTTCCTGGACTTGCACCAGTGGGGCCGAATTGGTGGATCTGTGACACGGTGGGGATATTCCTCGGCGTCACGTTGACTTTTGGGACAACAGAGTCTTGCTTGCAGGCACCTTCAAATACCCTGTGTGTACTTGGCAATATTAATGGCAGAGAAGTGGCCCTGGACCATAGGGGTTCCCTGCCGGTCCCTGGGCGCGTTCAGTGCAAGTTCTGGTGGAGGGGGTGTGCTTGTCTCTTGCCAGCACTCAATGCCAAGGGGTGTAACTGCAGTGATTTCGTCGCTTGCTGGGAGCTTTTTCACTCTCACACTTATTACCGTTGAATTTGGGTGAGTTATGTGCAGTTCCAGGTCTGGGTCTTTGCGGGCAGCAGCATCAGGCTTCCTGAGCTCCGTGGTACCTGCCTGGTGGCTCCTGGCCACTGGAAAGTGTTGGATGGTGGCCTGCAGGCTTGGGAAGGCTGGCCTCCCCTCCCGAGGCACGGGCACCTGGTCAGAGGGGCAGCCCCTTGCTGGGACCACAGGGCTCCGCGTGCCTTGGCTCTGGGTGCGCTTTGCTGCACAGGTCGGTCCATAACCCCCAGTGCTGGCCGCAGCCCGGCCAGCTGTGCAGGCGGTGCAGGTGTGGGGTGGCTCTGGGGCTCTTGGGTGCTAAGTTCTAAATGTCTGTCCATTTGCATGCCTTTTGGTCCTGTTTTAGGTGTCCGTTCTGACCCACCCATATTGGTTACTCCCCCCGAAATAACCCCACGGGTGGATCAGTGCTGGATGCGTGGGGTTCGTCTGTTGGGCTCTGCTTCCTACTGACAGGGCTGTAAGTCCTGAGGATGGGTTAAGGAAAGTGAATCTGTCATTTCGTTCTCCAAAACAAAGTCAGATCGTACCGATTTGGGTGTTCTTCACTGTATATTTAATTGCAGTTAAACCAAAGCTACTACTATCAGCCTGCAGCAACCAGTGAACACGCTTGCTTTTGAAATGGCTCGTCCCCCACCGGCCCCCATTGGGATGTCTCCCCCGTAGCGGACGTTGGAATCTCTACCTGGGTTTTAAAAAACCCATTTCATAGGAAAGGCATCCACTGCAGATAGCTTCTTCCTAGGAATCCTTCTGTTTGCTTTGTCCAGCCGCTTTCTGAGCTTCCTTTTAAAGGTTGCGGAGAGTCATAAAAACCCTTTCCACCGTTATTACACATTTAAAACAATAGATCCCTTTCTGCATTCACTTGGGCTGGGTTTATTAGACTAAGAGTTGAATTCCAGTAGCAATTAGTCATTACAATAGTATTCACTAGAAAAACAGAAATATGCTACTCTGTAATTTGGTTTGCATTTAAAATAAAATACAAAAAGCCTACTGAACACACAGAAAAAGGCAGGCAGCAGCCCACGAGGCAGGAACGTAGGCTGTTGGTTTACATTTGCCTAATCCTTGGGTAACCTGAAATAATGCCTCTGCCTGGCTCTAGGGCAGGACCTACTCTCAGTAAATTCTGTGGGGTAGCAGAGACTGCAGTAAACAACTGATCTGATGGTTTGACCTTAACCCCTCACTTCTTAGTTCTACAAAATCAGGCCAGAATCTCCTGAGGATCCAAACTTCCCTGAAGGTCACTGGGCATTACCATCTTCCTTGCGGCACCTTTCAGTGAGAGCACCCAGCATCCTGGGGCCAGTCTAACCACAGTGCTGCTCCCTGTGAGTTTCAAAGACCCATTAGGGACCAACAAACTGAAATAAAAATTGGACTGAAACTAGACCCAAACTCCCCAGCTCAGGTTCATTGCTACAGTAATAGGAAAAGGAAAAAACGAAGCCTCTTCTGCTGAGCTGTTGACCATCGATTTTTAGGCTTTTAGCAGTGGAAGCTCAGTATCGTTACTCTGTTTGTGGGGTGAAGTAAGGAACTTGCAGAACCGAACATCCCCTCCTCCCTCCAGTGCCAGCCCATGTGCCGTTTGTGGTTCTGCGCAGCTGGATTGCTGGTGAGGTGCCACCACATCGTGAGAAAATACTTGGTGCTGCTAACTGGAGTCAGATTTACTCTAAAGCTGAGAAGTTTTGGAGATTTAACTTTCAACACGGAGACAGAAAGATTGATTAGGAACTGGTAGGCTTTCTCTGACTTAAGTTCCCCTTGTGCCATTCAATACCTCTCTGAGCTCCAAAGTTTCAGAAACAGTGCTAGCCTAGAAACTAGCAGGGGAATCCCTTTCCCTACTGATTCTGTAATTTTCTGCAGTAAAACGTTGTAAGAAAGGCATTGAATTATATAAACCACAACAGTGCTTGGTCCTTATAGCCCTTGGTGACTTGGAGGCACTAAAGACAATGTGATGTAGCAGTGTAGTAGTTACCACACTCTGAATTTGTATTATTAAATACCAGAATAAATAGTCATTTCAAACCCACATCATTTGTCAGCTCTTGAGTTATGGCTGCTTTGGTAACTTAGACACCCTCTCGTTTGCCAAGTTCCCATGCTCTTTGTTTTGAATATGTGTAATTTTATGTGTTTGGACATAAGTAACTTCTGCTGTTTCTCCCAGGTTTCTCCTGTGCTAGAACCTGCCAGACCCCTTCTGGGGAGGAACAAAGGCAGAATCACTTCCAAACAGGCTGAAAAGGAAGGGGATGGGGGTGGGGGCAGGACTGTGTTCTTGAGAAACACGTTGTTCGCTTTTGTTTTTTTTTTTTAAGGAATTAGAAAGTCGTGCAGAAATTGAATCAACTTTGCTATTAATTTTGGTCATGGATCTTGAAAATGTCTCTTTCCCATGAAATCCCAGTGGCTTTCTGGAGTTTAGCACCCACAGGCCATGTTCACAAAGCAGCTGTGGACATAAGAGGTGACTGGATGCTAGAGGGCTGTACAAAAACTCCAAAACACATTATGCATCTGATATCCATTTAAAACCAGTTCATGCTGGGTGCCTCCATCACCTAGATGTTTGGGTTTTTTTAAATCCCTCTATAAGTCTATAAACTTCTTCAAGTATTGAATGCCAATGTCTATCTAGACCACCAGTTCTGCATGCGGGAGTTTGGCAACATCACTTAAACAAGTTCATTGTATAAATGCATGAAAAAAAAAAAAAAAAAAAAGAAAGAAAAAAGTCCCAGAAGGCTTTAGCATTCTGCCAGTGCTCAAGGTGGGTCTGCAGGAGCCTGCTAGGTACTGAGCTAGCCCAGATCAGCATAGCTCAGGGGTCTGTCCCTGGGGCTCTGCTGGTTTATACCAGGGGAGACCTGACCTGATGTCTCCTGTGCTTAGAGCAGGGGCTGGAAGGGCTGGGTGAGAACTGGTTTCCCTGATGCCTTTTGAGACTGGTGTGGTTTGTCTCACAAGTGGAATGAGTTTGGCATGTCTTAACTACCATTCATCAGCTTCTAAACACATGACAGAAAGGTCATGGGCATGTGGAGATAACAAGGGACCCTGTGAATTAGGAGCAAGAAATAACAGCATTTAGGGCTGGCTGGAGACTTAAACATTTCAAAGTCAGACTTGGGGGAAAAGTAGAAGTGATATTTCCTTTTGACCTTTTAGAAACACTCTGAAAGACTCCAGACTGCACAGAGGCTGGGAGTTAAGGGCCTTGGGGGCTTCTTGTGCTGACAGACCCTGGTCTAGGGCTGTCCTCTTGCTGAGAGGCTGTGGAGCCAGGCAGCCCGGGCTCCTGGGGCAGCCGCGTGGGGCTGGATGGAGAGCTGGCAGCTCCGCTCCATCCCTGGCCACGGCTGTGGCAGCACTTCCCGAAACCAGCCCGGCCCAGGGAGCACCGCAGCGTGCCAGGCTGGCATTTTCCTACAGAGGAGTGTTGCCTGGGAAAATTTCAAGTTAGTTTCATTGCAGAGCTGCACAGGGAAGATGGTGACGCCAATGGATGGCCGAGTAGCAGGGCAAGGTGGGGATGCCAGGACAAAACTCTGAGGTCACCTGGTCTAGATGAGTTTTGTCTTGAGAGAGCTGAGGAAATGCTTCCCTTGCTGAGAACCTATTTGCATCGTGTCCCAGGCAGTCTGAGCACAGCAGTCGTCGCTATCCCCTTGAATTTCCTTTTCTGCTCCCTGGGCTTCCCCCCAGGAATTGGGGAGCTGACATACGGGGGGGGGCTGCCCTTGCAGGACCCAGAAACAAGGCAGGGAGGTTACAGGCAGGCACAACAGGGACTCGGGGGGCGGGGGGGGGGGGGGGTGTGTGTGTCTGTGACAAACAGGCCAGAAGAGTCTTGCAGGAGGCTGAGGCAGCATCTGGGCTGTGAGCGGCCCCGTCCCCCCCAGAGGTGCGTGTCAGCTGCAGCGCGGTGCCTGCGTGGCTGGTGGCTGCTTTGCTCTGCAGCAGAGGTCACTGTACAGCCGGGCGAGCAGGGCCAGGGGCTGCTCGGGGACAGCCTGACCTTCCCTGGGCAGCGCTGAGCGGTCCCGCTCCCCCTCGCCACACACAGGCTGCCCAGGGGCACGTCCCCAGCAGGACACGGTGGGATGAAGGGAGCCAGCTGGCGAGGCGACATCCATCCCCCCCTCGGGGAAATGTGAGCAAAGGGGTTAGCGCTGCCAGGGGGAGCGGGGCGTCTGACAGGCGCTGCCAGCTGGGTCGGTGAGCAGCAACGCCGCGGTGACGGGACAGGCTCAGGCGTTGCAGTAAGGGCTTCTCAGAGCTGCACTTCAGAAAAAGGTGGGGTGGAGACGGGGGGCTGGCAAGCCACCCTGAGAGGCACGGCAAGTCTTCCCCTCTCTCCTCACCTCTCTTTCTTCTGTTGTAAGCTGGCCTGTAATGGCGTTTGTGTCTGGAGGATCACAGAATACTTCACTTTTCTTAAAATGTAATTGTAAGCTCCGCTTGGTACCAGTAAGCCCACCTGCCACCATCCAAGTAACAAGCCAGACCAGCCAGCAGAGAGCTTTCCATCACGACTCCATCCACTTGGAGCCCCGCCGGGACAGCAGAGGTGTGACTGGGCGAGTTGCTTGGCTGCCTCACTTCAATGCAGCCAGTCCTGATTTTAAGGAACACTTCCAAAAGCTGAGTGCTAAATAATAGGGCCAGCTGGAGTTAGGTTTACAGAATAACCCACTCCTGAAAATGAGCTCAGCCTGTGGGGTATGAGAGATCGAGCTCTTCTGGCTGTCTGGCAGGAGATGTTGAAAGTCCTGGATCCTCTGGAAATCCAATGCTGTCGCTCTGGAGCAGCTCACACGTGAGGGACCACAGCAGGCAGAGGCCATCGGATAACCACAGGAAGGGCAGTAGAAACCTTTGCTGCTTCTGTGTGAAAAGTGGTCTAAAAGAACTAGTTCTCTGGGTAAAGAAGTGGGAAAAAAATCGTCATGTTGACTTTCCTGCTGATTAGGGGTTTTTTGGATGTTTTACAAGCTTCATCTGAACCTTTTGCCCTGACTGGGACTCTTTTTGTGCCGAGTCCTTGGTGTCTGTTAGTACACAGGCTCACACTACTGCCCTTCTGCCAGTTTATTCATACCCTGTCTTCTCATCTGTTACTTTTCTTAAAACTTAATAACCTTTGAGGCCTGTAGCTGTGCTAACCCCCTGCATTTCCATTACTGAAGTTAATCTGAACTTCCCAAAAGTTGCAAAAGCTCCCATAGGTTTACCCCTCCCTGCCCCAAGCACGGCCATGTAAAACCTGTCCTTTTATAGGGAATAAGGGCGAGAGGAAGGCTTTTTGATTCCCAAGAGAGGCGCATATGAAGGGCTCTGATCTGGAAAGCCTGTACCAACTGGCCACTGAAGGAGGAAGGATGCTGTGTGTACCGATTTCATCTGGCACAGCACTGGTTACAGAGGTGGGAGATACGCAGCGCACATCTTATCCCAAGCTGGATGCTGGAGGGCTCGGTGTAACCTGGCTCTAGGCTCTGCTTGGGGTGAGCAGCATCCTTTAGGCATCCAAAGCTTCCATTATTTGATATTGTTTATTCACTTATTTATTGGGAAAACACAGAAGACAGATGGATAATGGAAAGGTTAAAAAGCAAATTGCCACGCTTCTGCCTGCTCAGAGAACGTGGAGCACAGCCTTCCTAACCTGTAATGTAAGTCCTAATGGGCAAGGAAAATTATTTTGCCTTCTACTAAAGGGCAATTCTCTGTCCGCTCTCATTTTGAAGCATGCGGAGGAAAGAGCAAAAGGAGAGAAATATATATTTATATATGTATTAAAAAAAAAGGCAGGGGGGGTGAAGAAAGGAAGAAAGAAACACTTACGCTTTAATGGAAGCTCATTTTTGTAAAGTAGCCTAGTGGCCCCTGTGGGCCCGGAGAATTAAACGCTGTCACTCATAGCTTGAAAGCGGAGCCATCCAGTTTGCAGACACCTGTCATAATTAAACTAATGGCTCTGAAAATGTGCCTTGATATTAAATCTATCTTCCGCCGAGGAGCAGGGCTGATTAAAACCGCTGTTTGACAGTTAATGATGAACCTCTCGCTTGCTGAGCTCCCTAACTGGAACAGACCGGTTCATCCCTCCCTCCCCTTGTCGAGCCCTTTCCCGGATCCCTCTCCCGCCTCCCACCCTGAACGACATGCCCTCTCCCCAGGTCCTCTCCTACAGGCGGTGGGAGGTGGAGAGTCCTGAGGCTCTCAGTGAGTTCCTGGGATGGTCCGTGTTTGCCACAGTCTTGGGCTGCGACTCCAGCGACATCCGCACAGGTACTGAACTGGCAAGGTGCTGCCTTGCCATAGTGCTTGGTGCTGTAGAGCTACCCGTGATGGGGAAAAATGCTGCATCAGTTTTTCTGCCCCCCTCCCCAGTTTGGAACTGTGCATCTGGGAGAGCTCTTTTTTCCGGTGCTGGTACTAGGTAGTTGGCATTACAATATGAATCTTTCTGGCTTCAGCGTTTATCAACCGCTCCTGTTTATTCCCCTGAAGATGTCAAAACCAACTTCTTCTGACATCACAGCTTGTTGCCAGGGCAATGGGTTTGCTGTTGCAAAACCAGGATTATGATTAAACAGAGAAAGAAGAGTCCTTAAGGAACAAAATCAGTGTTTACTTGGAAATGTCTCCAGTAAGTCCTTGGTACTTCTAAATACGTATCTCTAAATAAGCCTGCTCCAGCCGCGCCTCTGGAACTCAACAAGCCAGTTGTCTCCATTTTTCTTTTCCACTTGCTGCTGACCTCATCAAGGACAAACACCAGACAAGCCGTGAGGATTGAAGTCCCACTTGCCCCACAGGTGGTCGGTTTTGACGCTCAAACTGCAGCAGTGATCTGAGTGTGGGATGCCCAGATAGGCACAGTAATCCTCAAGTGAATGCAGAGCTAATCAGACACAGCCCCCGTAATTAGTGTGACACAAACTCTGCAAAGTTCAGATAAGCATCGGCAGTTCCAAGTAGCATTTATTATTATTTGCTGGGTCTCTTAGTCTCTAGGTACTCTAATTCCCCAGCTCTGCAATGGAGATAATAAAGCTTCCTTGTCTGCTTTGTTTTAATTGATGATGAGCTCCGTGGGGCAGGGGCTGCCTCCCTCTAAGGGCGTGCACAGTGCCCAGCGCTGAGACCTGTATTTGGGCACCAGTGTATTGCCACGATGCAAATAACTAATCGTGTTCGTGAGTGAGGATGCTGCTGGAATGGTGAGGGGGTCATTTGATAAATACATATAGAGAAAAAGACCCACTTGTTGGAGCTGCCTGATGACAGGAGACTGCTCCCAACCCCGCCTTGCACTGACACCCAGCCAGGCTCCTATCTGACTATCATTAGCTTTCTTACCCAGCTCTAATGCCATCCGCTGCCACAACAGTAATTACCAGGAGATTAGGCAGCATTAAGCACTCTTTAATTTGACACATTGCAATGATCTCCATTCAGCCTTTCTGCTCGAATAACTCTCCATAAATATTTTGTGAGGCTACCAAAATAAACAGAGGCTTGGCTGTTTGCACAGCTGAGATCTGTGCAGCTTTTTGAGAACCCAGGTAGCAAAGCTGAGGGTGGCACCAGGGGTGTGGATGGGAGCTGAGTGGTCAGTTGGGTGTGCAAGAGCATCACGGAGTAGGGAAATATCTGTTTATAGCAAGAGTAAAAATAATAATGATAACATATGCCTCACACCAATGGCAATTTAATAGGAAACATTTTTTAAACAGCAACCCAATAAAGAGAGATGGGTATTTATGTAAGAAGTGGCTGCATTAGAAGAAATAATAATTACACTGGAGTTGTGTTCTCTTTCTTTTTTTTTTTTTTTTTTTTTTTTTTTGGTGCGCTGTTAGCCTAGACATTATTCATTAAGTAATGCAATGGAAAACCACTGTTAATACAGCAATAAATCCCATGGGGCCCCATTGCTTCTGAGACAGGATCATTTGGTAATTACAGTGCATTAGAAGTTCAATATTCTTTCATTTTTTCCCCCTCGGCTCCTCGCCTGGATGAGTGGTGGGCTATGAAGGCATGTGCCGGGAGGATTTACTGTAAACACGCCGTGTGCTGGTCCGCGTGGTGTTCCTGCACCTGGGGCTGGCACAGAGATGGGCAAGAGCAGAGTGGCCAGGGGGGTCCCTGTGCCTCCTGGGGGGCCAGCGTCTCTGCTGACTGGAGGAGCAGCTGGGGGCAGGGATATTTTTAGGGTGGGCTCCATGGCTGTCTGGGGAAGATGGTGTGAATCTGGGCTCTCAAGCTTTCATCCTATTCTGTGGGCAGTGTCTCCTCGTACCGTGTGTGTAGTGGAGGACCCAGGGCTTGCAGGTACTTGGGGCTGGAGGAGCAATGGCTTGGCCAGAGCGCGGTGAGCCAGGGACGGAGGAGGAGAGAGCTCTTGGTGGGTTAGCGACAAGATCTCGACAAAAAGGATCGCTGCTTTTTGGAAACACGTTGCAGAGGCACATGAGCAGAGCCAGGAAGGGATTGTCCAGCTGTACTCACCCGGGCCGTGGAGCTCATCAGAGCACCGAGCCTGGGGCTGGGAACCCGTGGTGGGTTTGTTACGGGGCAGCGCTGCCGCCGTGCGAAGGAAACTCCCCTTCCTCCGTCGGGCAGCGGCTGCTGAACAGTGGGGAAATCTACAGGCTGCTTTAACGGAGGCATCTTCCCCGTGTGCGAAGTAAACTGTCTCCGTTTGGGGTGTCGATACTGCCTTGGAGTCGTCCCTGCTCCTGAAGCAGCCCTTGCCAGCCTGCAGCCGGCTGCCGCCCGGCTCCCCTGCGTGGGGAGAGCTGTCAATAGACCTGTCAATACGGTACTGGGGACTATTGATCGCCATAGGCATTTAGGGGTCACTGGTCGATGGGAACTCTCATCAGGAGATGTAGGAAATGAGCGCTTTCCAATACAGGTGGGAAAGTAAGACTCCCCAAGGGGGAAATGATACGACTCAGTTTTCCCTGTCCTGTTGCTTTGTCTATTTGCCCAAGTCTGGAGAAGGCAGTGGCTGCAGGAGCAGGGAGAGCAGGGGAGGAGAGGGAACAACACATCGGAGTGTTTGACTGGAAACATCTTGGAGGCTGCAAAACAGCTCGCTGCAACCCAACTGCAGGCGAGCGTCGGGCTGGGCACTGGGGAAGGGCAGGGAGACGAGCAGGCTCGGCGTGGGTGCCCAGCCAGCCCCCCTCAGGGCGCAGGGCTGGATCCGTGGGGGCAGGATGTGGCGGCTGCGTTGGTGAAGGTTGTGCAGTGTCTGAGAAGGCTGCGAGGGCTGAACAGCCCACCCACTGCTCAGCACCCAGTCCAGCCTGAAAATACCGCACGGCACGAGCACGCACGTGTGCAGTGTGTGCTTCACTTGTTAAAAATAGTGAGCTGATGGTCAGGGTGCTGGGGATCCCTGGGTTGCCCTGAGCCCTCGAGCAGTGAGTATCTCTGCTGGCCCCCCAGCAGCATCCTGCTCTCTCTCGCTTTGGCTTTAAAGGACCCGCTGCTGCTGAACCTGGGCAGTGCTGGAACATCTGGAGCTTAATCACTGCCTGTGCTGCAGATAGTGTTTGCTGCTGTTACTGGGTTTCTGGGTATAGAAAGACAGCTGCTGACAGCAGGAGCCAGGCAGAGCTGGGAGCAGTGGGTAGCAGGAACTTTTAAGAGTCTTTCTGTGCTCTGGGGTCTTTAATTCTGATTTTGTTCATGATTTCTTGCAGAATTTTATTTTGAAACAGAAGACGAGCCCATGCACATTTCCCTCCTGGAAGCAGTAGTGTAGAGACCCACCCCACAGGCAACGTCAGAAGTTTTCCTAGACTCGTGTTTACTCTGAGGCCTCGTTATCCTCTGGATTTGGTGCGGTGTGGTCAGGCAACGGGCATCCCCGGCAGCCTTGCCAGGCAAGGGTGAGACAGGGGACCTGCCCCTGGGAGCTGGCCACCCTGCACCGCCGGGCTTTGCCGGGCTGCTCGGGGGTTGCATCGGGGCAGCCGCGCTGTTTGCAGCCCCGCGACGCTGAACCCTGGCCCTGGGGATGTCACGGGCCTGTAATGCCCTGTTTGCAGCCTGTGCGCTTGTGGGGAGCAGGCAGAAATGGCACCATTGAAGAGGACAGGTCTGATGGAGTTGCCATTTTGAATAGGCCAGAGCAGGGTCGTCTTAGTTTTCATTTTCTGCACTTGTTTTGCCTCGCAGAGGAAGGGCTTTCCTCCTCTGGAGCATGGACGGCAGGTTAAAGCAGAAAGGTGCAGCCTCAAGGGAGCTGACGCCTCCGCTGAGGGACCAGCCTCCCTCGGCTGGGTCTGGGGTGCCTCGTGGGGAAGGAGCAGCGGTGTTGCAAGAAATCTGGTCCTGCCCAGATCCGCCTAGGGGAGTCCCTTAAACCCCGTGTCACTGTGCCATCATGACACAGAAGTATTTGCATTTTGCATTTTGCATCTTGCGTGACATATCCTGGCTGGATTCCAGCTTCCAGCACCCAGGTACGGTGTGTGATGGGGGGAAGCTGCCGCACTCACCGTTACTTCCGATAGCTCAGTGGCCTGAGTTTTCCTTAAGTGCCGTTGCGTTGCATGCATTGCAAGAAGTCTTTTTCCCTATACCTTGCCACTTGGTGTTATTTTTCATCTTGCAATATCATTTTCCCCTTTCCAGATAGTTTCCCAGCTCCCCATACCTCTCCGACTTGCTTGATTGTGATACTTTTTCAGTGTTTGGGGTTTTATTTTTTTCCCCTGTTCTCAATTGCTCAGAGCCAGTGCTCGAAATTAAACTGTCTCTCTGTGTGATGCAAATCAGATAAGAGAAACCAAATGAGCCCCATGTGTTCATCTGCAGAATCCTATTCTGCTAAAACTGGTCCTGTTTCATTCTGATCTTAGACAGATGTAAATCAAGAAGAACTTGTTTTAAACCAATGTCAGCAGGAAAAAGCTCGGCAGAAATAACAAAACCACCATGCCTTGTGTGTTTATCGCTCTTCAAGGTAAGATAAACTTTTAGCCTGATCGTGATTTTTCTAACATTGTGCAGGCTGCGGTGCAGCTCCCAGTAATGTATTTGCAACAGAACTTGGTGTGTGTTGCAAGGCGTGCCGGAGATCTAAGGAAAGTGATACACGAAGCATAAAAAAACACAGCTTTGGGGAGACTTCAAAACTATGGCTCAGAGTTCAGCAAATACATTTTGTCCAAGGCAGCCTGAGAGGCCACTCGCCACCTCTGACATGGAGGGGTGGCTGTTTGCCGTACTTTGGGGTCTGCCACCTGCAGCAGAACTGAGCGCCGCTGCTCAGCACAGCGCGGGTGAGCTGCTGGCTCCCAAAGACAGGATGCAGGCAGGCTGGGAACGTTGGGCTGCCCTAGTTCAGGAAGAGCAGCTCACAGGCAAACTCTAAAAAAGGGAACTGGGGAGTAGAGCCTCAGATAACAGGGCAACAAAAATAAAAACTGCAGCAAGAATCAACCCGTATGCTGCACAGTGAGCACCCCATCCTGCCCCTGTGGGCCATTTCAGCCGGGGGACGGGGGGGACGGGAGTGCTTAGGCATATTGGTGGCACAGAGATGCGGTCATGGCAGTGCTTCCGTGGCACAAGTGGCAACAGCACAAAAGAGAAGAAGGAAAAAAAAAAAAATTGCAAGTAAATAAAAAGAAGCCCATTTGCAAATATTGTAAGGAATGCATGTTCTCATACGTGCTGCTATTAAGTCCATTCGTATCATATCAGCAAACATCGTGTCAGCTTGGAGAGGTTCCTACTTATTTCTTTTTCCCTGTGAAATGTTTTTCAATGCCTGAGCGAATCAAAATGAATGTAAATGAGGTTTATTAAGTCAGCCCCACACGGTGCTGTATTGTCAGCGTTTGTAGGCTGTGACAGGTTAGTTATTGCGGTTTGAAGGGAATGTCACCAGCACAGCAGTCTTCAGAAGTAACTTTTTAAAGGAATAATAATAATAATAATAACAACGATAACAACAACATCTCAGGACTATCTGTGATTTTTTGAGAAGTCATTGCACAGAAGGGTGGTGTGTCTAGAGGGCATTTCCAGGCAGCCTCTGGAGCCTGGCAGCGTGTTTTGAGTACGGGCATCTGTGCGTGGTCTGTGTTGGGGCCAGACACGGGCTCCAAAGTTATTTTCTCTCCTCTCCTGGTTCGCATACACCACCAATCGCCATGACATCTGGAAGATATCCCTTTGTAAATATAACCCCATTGGGCTGTCTCACAAGTCTTGCTGATCTTCAGTGAGCCAGTCTCATTATTTTTAGTAAATTCTTTGGCCTCAGCTATGCTACAAAAAAGAACTAGTAAGGGTAGCGTTAATTTAGTTAGTTATTGAGATTTAAAATAATGGACACACCCATCCAAGGCTCTAGGTACCTTAACGTAGTTAATTGTACAATAAATTCTAGTCAATTACAAACTCTGCTTCATTAATATCCTGCTTTCCATAGGCACTCAGTCAGCAAGCCACCACCCCGCTGTCATCTAGAAGGCTCACTCTCCAGCCTTTCTAACCACTCGCCCCAGTCTCTTGCAGCATATTTGACAATCAAATCCTGGTTCTTTCTGACCAAGTGGGAAATAGACTTCAGGAGCCTGGAAGCTCCAGGGAAATGCCCAGGGATCTGCTCATGGGATCCCATCTGTGTGATCTTGCCAAACAGGGCTGGTCACAACAGCACGGAGAGAGGTGACATGGGTGGAAAGGCTGGTCCCACATCATTCCCTGGGGTCCTCTGGCGAGACCTGGGATCTCTGGGCTGTCCTCTGCTGCTCTTGTCTCATGGACTCCTCATAACGCAGGTTGGAGGGCTGCAGTCATCTTGACTTGTAAAATCTGAAAGTGGCCTCCTTTAGAAACGTGCCTGCTCGGTTTGCTGGCAGGAAGAGGTACTTGCTGGGTAAGCTGTTCCTTGCACTGGTCCCTGCATCCCCTGCAAACTATATTCTCCATAGATTCTCCTCCAGTTCTTTCTGCAGAAAGATCCTTTCCCTTGGATCAGCGAGGATGGTGTGATGTTTTCGTCAGCTCTTAAAACATGTAGGTAAAGCCTGTGAGTCAGTATGTATGTGTGTAATCATACTCATTAGCTGTCTCTACTAACTAAAAAATACTAATGAAAATTAAGACGGCTTTGTTCTCCAAGCCAGCAGACAGAATCCAGACTGTATGAGTTTCCAGCGGCACTGGCCTAAAATTGATCTAACAAAACACCCACAACACTTAATATACTTTGGCTAGGTTAGTGTGAGATCAGAAATGTTCTGAAGATGTCACATAACCTAGACAAAATTATTTGTTCCCTAAAGGTATCGATCTGCGCAAGGTGCCTTGCAGTCCATCTGCAGAGAAAGGAGTTGCAGCCTGACAGAAACCTTCTCTGGTTTTGCATATTTATTCCTCCTTTAAATCATTTCCAAACCACTAAACCATTTTACAAGGACGAAGGAAAACATCAATTACAATTATAGTGAAAAACTCTTTCAAGGCAGAGCCTGGTAGACAGAAAATGTGGCCATCCATTTGTAGTTTTTCACCAGGTGCTTCATAATATCACGGTCTGTGTCCTCCCCTCTCGTCATATCTTCCCCCATCCCACCGTGCCTCCAAGATGTTGGAGTTTCCTGGCAGCTGGTGGAGTGGAGAAGGCTGAACCCCCCCGACCTGTCTGGATGCTCCGGGGTGACGCGTTGGCCACCGCAGCTGCCGTGCCCAGGCATGAGCCGCGGCTGGCTCTGGGGCAGGGGGTGCTGCTCCCCTCCTCGGGACCACCGCTCACGGCAGAGCTGCTTCCTGGGACAACCCAAGCTCCATCCCGCTGACGCAGGTGACAGGGGTGGCACTGAGGATTTCCCTGGTTTCACAGACTTACTCCAGCCTCCAGGCCCCGCTGCTCAATTACAACGAATGTGTTTCCTGCTGGGCAGCGGGACGAGGGAGGAGGATGCTGATCTGAAGTGCTAAGCCAGGGGCTGCTCACCTCAGGGGCTGCTCCAGCTCAGCCTGGAGCCTGGTCTGGTTACTGACGTTCCTACAAGGGGCTGCAGAGCTCCACTGCACAACAGCAGCACTGTTTTGTACCACCGGTTAGATTTGAACCAGAGTAGAAAAGAGATTTTCTTTTCTGGAAAATTTGCGAAATGGTTTGCACACAGATACGTGTATCTGTCTATCCTGTTACTCAGAAAGAAAAGTCAAAAATGTTTCTTTTTTCCCTCTATATTAAAATGGACAGCAGCTAGAACTTGTATAAAATATAATGAAATCAACAATTTAATATAGCCTAAAGATTGGAATTAAATCAAGGAAAATTACTGAAAGTAGAAAGTTTTATCATACCTATATGAAATATTTTATCACTGTGCGAGATTAAATTAAAAACTCAGATGATGCTGCTTCCAGCTCTTCCCAAAAAAATAATAATTGGAAATAACCGTCCTTCAGCCCTGTTCCGGCTGGACCAGGTTTTGTTGCTTAATGGACAGTTGCAAATTGTCTCTGCTTGCAGCATCTCCCTGAGACACAAGGCAGGGGCAGCTGGAAGTGCTGGGTTTGGGAGGCAGGTGTTCGGTGCCTTGCCTGAGGTCCAGGGCAAGCATTTGTCTCAGCATTTCGAGGAAGGACGTGGAAGGTGGTTGGAATTTGGGTTGCATCACTTTTGAACGTGACCCACTTTCTGTGCCTGGCTGCGTAGCGGGCTGGACCCAGCGCTGGCGGCTGGCAAGCGGAGCCAGCACTTGCTATGTACATCCACCATGGCACTCAGTGGGCTGCAGTCCTGATAGAGCAAATTAAATTACCTACTAATTGGTTAATTGGTGAGGGGTTCTGTAAAGCAGCTAGGAGCAAATTAAGCAGGAATGAGAGAAGTGCACATTTGTGAGCCGTGATTGCTGTCTCCGAGGGCTGCCAGTCAGTAGCGTCACGGGCTGGAAGGCAGGTGGGGAGGAGAAGGGCTGTTGCCTGCGCCGAGGGCTCATCCCGCGCGGTGTGTGGTGTTACCCTCCGCGCGGGGCCGAGGGGTTCCTGGCTCACGATGAGCTGCTGAGACGTACCGGTAGCCAAGGGGGTCTTGAACATGCTGGAAAATCTGTTTGCTTCCGTGGCAAGGCGGCGTGTAGTGATTAATCTGGGTGTAGTGAAGACAGCCTGGCAGGCACGAGCGTGTGAGAGCACGTGTCCCCATGTAGGAGTGTGTGACCGACCACGTGTCCTCCCCTGCGTACGTGTATATGTGCTGTGCCTGGCCCTGAGTCTCGGGGAGCCCTTGTGTGAATGAGACCGCACGGGGGCTGCGGGTACACAGGGGGTTGTGGGGGGCAGCGCTGGGTCCTCGCACAGCCCCGGTGCAGTCCAGGCTGCGGGGAGCCGTGTCCTGCCCACCAGGCAGTGCCGGCAGCAGGGCAGGGGGTGACCGGCACCGGGCCCCCCCACGTCGCCCACCTCCTTCCCCGGCTGCGCTCATGCTTGCTCAAGCTTGGTAGCATCCCCAGATGGAGCTGTAGTCAGCAGGCTTCTGCCTCCGAAAGATGAAGGATGACTGTTCATCTTCCTTGTCAAAAACAGAAAGGGGAGAGGGGAGGAGAAGCCTTGCAGACGTGAGCATGGGGGCTTCAGCCTGCAAGGAGAGAGCTCCCTGCCCTGCCTGAGGGGGCTGCGCGCGGGGCAGGGCCAGCCGAGCAGCCACAGGTGGCTGCGGGCAAAGGCGCCTTTGGATTTTCCAGCTTTGTGCATTTTCCTTTAAATTCCAGCCAGATGCCACATTAACTTGCATGACTTCTTGTCTGTAACAGCACATAATGCAGCACGAGTGATGTAACTCAATGTGATGCCAAAATTTATAGGAAAAGACACTGCTTTCTGAGGTCAGGCTGGTATCTGATTTAAGCTGGCAGCGGGAGCATCAGTGTTTCTGCAAACCTATACCATGGCTCTCCAGCAAATCGCATTACTCTGAAAGGCTTCGGCGGGCCCCTCATCTAGACAGCTCTTCAAAACTGGGGACATCAATTAGGCTGGAGTGCATCAAACCCACGCAGGGCTTTTTGGGATCCGACTCAGACAAACTCCTAAAACCACTTTCAATAAGAGATTTTTTGGGGGGTGGGTTTTTTGGGTTGTTTTTTTTTTTTGTTTTTTTTTTTTCTTTTAAATGAGCAGAAGGATTCTAGATAAACTCGATAAGGGCTGGAATCAAAACAGGATCCTAGAGCCAAAACTGGAGTGACAGCTATTCTGGGTAGTGAAAACGATGACAGATTCTGAGCAGACAGAAACGAACATGATAAAACAAGCAGGGCTATTACCCTTCCATTTGCATTGCCGTAGAATTTACAGGTCCCATCTCAGGCGAGGACTGCGGCTGTGCCAGGCGCTGGGAAACACGTGCCAAGGGCCGGTCCTGGAGGGAGCGTGGAGCTCGGCGTCTCACTAGGCAGGCGAGCTGCAGGGCTGGGGACAGGCAGAATTGTCAGCTACACAATTGGAAAACTTTGAGTCCATGCAAGTTCTGCACCAGATTGTTTCTTCTGGTGCAAAATAACTCCTGAGATGAGACGGGGAGAGTAGTCACACCAAGTCTAGTTTTGGAGAAAAGGATCAAAAAGCTCCTAACCAGAGAGAAGTACTTCTTGACCAGCCTATGGGTTAACTCTTGTGCAGGGGGGCTTTGTGCAAGGGCGTGTGGTGATAGGGCAAGGGACGGTGGCTTTAGGGCAGGTTTAGATGAGATACTAGGAAGAAATTATTTGCTGTGGAGATGGCTGTGAAGGCTGGCACGGGCTGCCCAGAGCAGCTGTGGGTGCCCCATCCCTGGCAGTGCCCAGGGCCCGGCTGGACGGGGCTGGGGGCAGCCTGGGCTGGTGGGAGGGGTCCCTGCCCATGGCAGGGGGTGGCACTGAGTGGTCTTCAAGGTCCCTTCTATATAGAACCGTTCTACGATTCTATGAACCTGAGGCACTGAAAGAGTAAAAGCCCCATGCTCAGAGCTGAACTTGGCCTGGCCGTTCTGATCTAGCTCAATTTATTCAGCACATGCATATTACCCGTGGTTTTCTTGGGAGCTGAAAACTTTAAAAATCTGGTTGCAAGGCACTTGCCCAAGGCAAGTAGCAATTCAGAATTGCAACAGATACAGGAGTTCCAGCTCCGCTAAATTTCCAAGACCTTGCCTAGCACCTAACCTAAACCATTGCTCCCACTACATCCCCAGACCAGCAGGAGGGACTTCCAGGGAGGGGCTGGGGCTTGAGTCAGCAAAGCCATTAGGTCGGCTTACGGGTATGACTTAGGGCAACAGGATCAGGAGCCAAAACTTGCTCTCTGGAAGGAAAGCAACACTCTGTAAGTGCTGTGGTTTGAGCTGCAGCCGGTCTCTGCAGTCAGCAGCAGAATCTCTCGGTCCGGCGCACCTATGGCTCTTGAAGCCATTTGCAAAATGTTACCTTTAAATAAGTGCTTATTTTTAAGCAGTGGTTAAAGTCTCACCAAAGAGTTTAAAATAGTAATTTATAGCAATAATACGCTAGGACATGAAATAAAGCTGCTGATGGCAACATAAATAATGTATAGAATAATAAAAACTGCTGCTGTTGTTGAAATCATGTGGTCAGCTCGCAGCGTGGAGCGTGCCACAGCCGGAGAGCTGATGGCTTTCAGCGTGGCAGGGGGAGGCAGGAAGGAGTGAGAAGCCTCGTGAAGGTTTTCCAATCACTCCAGCCACCATCTCTAATTCTTTTCTTAAAGAATAAAATCATTCTTCCCCTGATCTCACTTGTGGTCAGAGCTCAGTACAGGCCCATCAGTCACCGCGGTGATTTGGTTCAGCAGGTGTTGGTTGTGCAATCGTTCATTTCGGGCTAATCTGCTAGCGCCTGTCAGGGGTTATGGAGTATTTATTGAGTTTGTGTCAGGTCCAGATGACCAATAGCCGGCAGCCGCTGGATACCCATTGACACTGATGATATTGCTGAATTAAACTAGGTGATGTATACAGAACTTGCTTAGAGCTAGTAATGAAGCTGGGAACCATTTGAAACACAATACAGAGGGCCCCAGTGCTTGGGGCTTTGCTCTCTACCTTTTAAATAAAAAATTATTATTATTTTCTTTTAACGCCAAAGGAGAAGCCATGAATCGAGCTCCCCTGAAATATTTAGAGAGAAAAATAGAGTAGCCCAATGGAAATGAAAATCATCTTTATATTCTGCAGATTTACTGCCTGCTAGTTGGCCAGCGAGTGAGGAATTTCTCAGCAGCTTTTTAGAAAGGCATCACGGGGGAAAGAGAAGTGGGGAGGATGATGAACTGATTATCGATTACACTTCAAGGACCTGATCCTTTAAAAGGTTTTGCTGAGCACCTTCAAATCTCATTGCTTCCAGCTCAGCACGGGACGGGGTCTGGATGTATTTGTGTCTGGGCTCTTCCGTCACATGTGGCACTCGGTGAGTTCCACTGTGCCAAGACTGCATCTGCCCGTACCTGTGAGCATCGTCATCCTCCCCGGGAGGCAGAGCCCAAGGAGAGGGACCGCAGCGTGACGAAGGGGCAGGATGTGCCCAGGGTCGCAAGGGCGGCACCGCTCGGCTCCGCAGCTTCTTGTGGAGGCTGGAAGGGGAAGGCAGCAAGCGCCAGGGCAAAGCTGCGAGTGCCACAACCCAGGGAGCGTGTGAGAGACCTGCGCTGGGCACCAGGAGCTCCGGCGGCACAGGGGGCCAGGACGGGCACGGGGTCTCTTCCAGGTAGCTCATGTCCAGAGGGAGCCAGGCACCCAGCGCTCCCTGCACCCCGGAGCAATCTCTGAGCACCGGTGGACAGGGGAAAGTTATTTTTGGAAGGTTGGGGTCAGCCATCCAAGGCAGCGGCTCCTCCTGGCTGGAGGCAGGGGAGGAAGCAGAGGGCTGCAGGCTGGTCACCTGCTGCAGGGTCGGGGTTGGGATGGCTGTGGCGGGCAGACGTGAAGGTCCCCAACAGACCGGCAAAGCCCACAGCAGTTCTGGAGGATGCCCTGGCCTGAGCGTGGAGGCTGAGCACCCTTGCGCAAGCACAGCCTTCCCGTAAGGCTCCCCTTCTGCTGTGGGGATGGAGACAGGTTCTAGGTTGGTGATTAAACCATGTTGCTACTGAATTATTCTGCACAGAGCATCAGAGTTAATTTGGGGGACAATCAGCTTGTCTGAGGCTGTCACTGCTGCTGGCTGAAACCTGCAGTGCTGGAGAAAGAGCAATCAGAGCTGTGACCTTGGCAAGGACTGGGGTTAGATTACAGGCATGATTAAATGCCAAGGAGAAGGCTCTGAAGCTGCTATTTGAATACCTGTTTACATGTAGGATAATAGATGGCCACCCGCTGCCTGCAAGGCTGTAATTCACTCTGGGGATTCTGGGACTTGGATGACACCATAAACCATGCGAGGCAGAGTGCAGGATGCTTGCAAAGCAGCACCGAGGCCCTGCAAGTGATTTACAACCACAGGCTCACTCTGTGGCTATCTAATCTATTGTCTTTTTATTGCAGACACTGCACAGAGAAATTATTATTGTAAAAATTTGTTTAAAGGAGCTCTGTAAACTCACTTTGATCTGACAATTTCACCTTAAAATCCTCCTGTTTCTGTGGCTGGAGGAGAGGGTGTTTGGCATCTAAATTATCGGTAGGTACAACTCCATCCGAGTCAGCAGCATAATAGTAGGAGAGGATTGTCACTTAGGGTTTCACTTGGTAAAGGGTAGAAAGAAGCAGGGGACAGAGCTGAGCAACCCCAGGGCGCCCAGCCCGCGTGCCCTGCAGAGCCCGGGGGGATGTTGCTCCCCTGCTAGGCTGAGTCTGGGCGCATGTTGTGCCTAACTCAAGCCAGCCTGCGCCTGCCCTGGCACCCCTTGCCAGGCCAGCAAAGGGGCCTGGGCTCTCCTGCGACCACCTGGACCTGCACAGGTGGGCTCTGAACCCCCAGAGACCTTCCTGCCCGCTCGCAGCCAAAGGTGGTACCCTGCTGCGCAGCGGGGCTGCCAGCAAAGAGCATCGCGGTGGGGGAAGGTTTGGCAGAGATGGGGAGGGAGGGGGCTGGGAAGGAAACAGGCATGAACTGAGTTGTAGAGCAGGTCACCTCTTTTCTCCTCTATCAAAAGAATGGGTGTTAATGACTTCTTTGAGCTTCTGCTCCTTCTGATGAATAATCTTTCTGCAATCTTTTCTGAAAAGTATGGTTTAGCATTAGGGCTGAAAGTTCAATTTGATTAAAAGAGTCAGGTGCAAATGAGGGGGCATTTGATGGTTCATCTTGCTGCTTTTTATAACAGGGCCCTAGATGAAAATATTTCAATTACTATTTACTCTTCTTTAGTGCCTTTCATCAAGGGACCGTCAGGAACACTCTGAGCACAGCTTCCTGCTGGGTGAGCATCCGTTCAGGCGCGGGGCGGCTCTGAGCGCAGGAGGCACCGTCAGCCGGGCTGCGAGAGTGGGGCTCGGGCAACTCGCGTTAAATTACTTTGTGCCACAGACTCACTCTGTGACCTTGGACAGGGTACTTAATCTCAGCTCGCAGTGGTAAACAGGAGATAATATTTCTCTATTTCCTGCAGTGCAACGTGAGAATAAATCAAGTGAAAACGGTAGGCTGTTCAAAGAGGTCTGGGAGCCAATGCCCTCCTGAGGTTTCTCTCTAGACCTGCTCTCATCGCACATCTCCTCCCCTGTGCAGCCTGCTTTCATGCTCCATGCTGCTCATTGGCATCCAACTTTCCTCTGAAGGTGCTATTGTGCTTTTGTCAAAGTCCTGACAGTCTCAAAGAGCTTTTTATGCAGGTTTCCCCAGGACCCTGCAGCAAATAATCAGTGGTGTTTTATACAAATGGTCAGCGCCTGTCTCCCACCTTACAATTTGCTGTCTATTGTTGTATGATTGGCATCCAGACCTGCCAGCTCCTCATTCCCTTAATGTTTTCCCCTTGCTGAAAAACATGAGGGTACTCCTTAGCTTGTGACTAATTGTCCAAAGCCATCTCACACAGGGATAATCTCTAAATGCTTAATCTATCCATGTCTGTATGGCAAGCAAGGAAAAAAGCAGTTTAGAAAGATCAATCATCTAAAATCATCACGAAAGGCATTGGCACCCAGGTCTCTGCCCATCCTCAGCCGAGAAAATGATGGTTCTGAGAGATTAAGGCTTGAGAAGAGCTTTTCTGTGTCTCCATAGCTTTTTGATCCTAAGATGGATTACCCAGAGAGCGCTAACTGCTCCCTGCTTGTGCTAAACAAAGATAATAGCACTTGGAGTCACCTCCACGTAATGATGCAGCCACCAAATAAATTATCCTTTCTTCCTTCCCAGCACCAGACCAGGGAAGGTGGCTTGGGCACCCTGATGCCTGAGAGGGGAGGGGGGAGGCTGTGACTGGTACCCTGCTCTCTTGGGACTGCCTTAAAAAAATCAAGTTCCTAAACAGCTGAAAAAACATAAAATGCTCCATATACTCTCTATAAACAAGCAGTTAGAGAAATCCAGGCTGGAAAACACTTGGTGGAATAAGGTCAAGCTTCTCATATGAATCAAATTAGTGGCCGCTCAACTAGCACCACAGTACATTAGGCTGAAGGGACTGGGGAAATGCAGCTATTTTCAAGGTTATGCTTTTGTTTCCTCCCTGAGCTGCTTGCTGCCAGCGGACCTTGGCCACTCCGAGTCGCTTTGCGGGGGGATATATTCTGTCCCCTTTCCAACTGCTGCTCCAGAGGCGATAGAGAGAATCCCAGTTTGCTGTAAGAAAAGGGAAACGGCGTTACAGATCCGTGTTGGCTCCCTCAGGTACCCTTCTTAATCATAGATTTGGGAAACATCCTTGGAAGTAGCAAGGGAACGGTGGGGGAGGCTTAGCCCCCAGAGGAGGCAGCAGGCAGGAGCTGCAGGAGGTCACCCTGAGCGGCTGCCGCTGCCCTGGCTGCGACGCGTGGCACGGGAAGCTGGCTGCGGGGCGGCGATGGTGGAGGCCAGGCACGCAACGGAGCCAAGCCTTGGGGGGCTCGTCTGAGCTCTGAGAGGCAATCTGGGCTGCAAGCGAGAACCAGGCGCAGGGCGCGGGAACCGTCTGCTCACCGCAAGACCCCTGGAAGCGGGTTTGTGTCTTACAAGCCTTCCCAGCCTGGCCATGGTCCTCGAGGAAGGGGGAGGCAGGGATCTGTTCAGCCATGCCCTGTGGCCGTGTTTCAGAATTGTCTCTTGCCAGCTATTAGGCACAGCCAGGGTGCCTAGCTGTCATCCTTCTCCGCCTGACTTCAGGCAGGAGGGCCTGGCATTTGCTTCTCACAGTAAAAGCGAGATTGAGCATTGCTCTGAATGCAGGGAGAGTTTCTTGAAACTGAAGCGTTCAATTTTACTCCACTGAGCATCCAGTATAATCCATTGAAAGGGCACTGTCCTTCAGGCCTTTCAGCTGGGCTGACAGCTGCCCACTGATTAATTGACAGGTTAAAAAGATTGATTCCACATGTCAGAGCTGTAACCCTGCCAGAACAATACGGCTGTCAATTGGGCTGTAAAACAGACGCTTACATTAACAGCCCTGACAGCAGCAGCACATGAACACATGCACCTGCCTTTATGGAGAGCCTAAACACACAGCCGGGCAAAGATTAATCATCTTGAAAGCAATGTTGTAGGATCAAATAAATGTTTCTGCAGTGGAAAAGTGGTGCAGCGCCGACTTGGCATGGAGTCCAGCTGCAGATGGTGCCCAGTGGGCAGCCGCGGAGGGCACGGGGACCTCAGGGGTGGGGTCTTGCAGTTGTCTTCAATGCTTGACTTATTATCTTGGCCACGTGTCCTCCCTTTCTCAGCCTACTCAGACTCGCACAGACACTGCATAAATATCTGCTGTGCAGAGCCCAGCTGTGTTCATCATTACTTGGCCTTCCCATGTACATGTGCAGACCCCTGTGGTGGCAGAGCCCTGACCCCTCTGACCCTCTCCCATGCTTCCACCGCGCAGGTGCCCACTCGCCTGCGAGCATGTTTCGGCACAGGTAGCCCAAAGCCCCCCCCAGGTGCCCTGGGCCACCGCGCTGCTCCTGGCTGGCCCAAGCAGATGGCACGGCTCAGGGCTGTGAGCGTGTTTCTGCCTCCGAACAAGCACTGCCCTGGGTGGCAGCGTGCTTCGGAGACCAGTGTGGGCTCAGGAAAGCAAAATGCTGAAGTAAATCACTTTTTCCTTTCTCGCTTACTTTCCTTATCAGCAAGATGTAACTCATTAATATCTATCATGCAGGGCTGTTTCCAGAGATCCTCAGCTGGAGCACATTTCAATAACCTGAAAGACTATTTTTCTGACATGCTTTGAAGCTGAGCAAACTGCAGTGAGTTAGAGACACTCGCGCTCGCTCAGGAGGTCGAGTCTGGGGCTGGGCGAGGGCTTGAGCTGGTGCCAGCGTTCCTTCGGTGGGTAAATGACCCCAACCCAGAGCATCTCAGGATGGAAAGTGTGCTGACACTGGCCCCGGTGCTCCCCACCCTGTATGCTGAGGAATGAAAAAACCCTCTGCAATCTGGAGAGATAAGGAGAGGTTGAGTCACAAGTGAGCTTGGCTTTGCCAGAAGACGTTTCAAAGCTTTTATGGTGAGATTCAATACAGATATACAGAGATCAATTATCTTAAAAGCAGCAAGGAGGTTCAGCAAATATTTCCAGCTTTAAACAGGTTTATTTCCATCTGCACTTATCTGTGCTATTTAAACTCCATTGCTTGCAGTTAATCTTTTGTAATGCAGCATAAGAGGGCTTATTTACTTTCTAATGACATCAATTGGCCATAAATATTAGACATCTAAGGTTCGCTGAAGCTGTAGGGACAGTTTTCCATTCCTACTTGACATTTGACTATTTGCAGTGCTTCCTTTCTGTTTGTTCTTGTGTGACTCACTTATCGGCTGTCATAGGCCCGTGTTCGATTTATTTAAATTGAATGAATAAGTACATTAGGCAAAGCTGTCAGGAGAAGAGAGAATGGGAACTCACGGGGATGAGTGATAAGTCAACAAGCTGCAAGGGAGATTCTTAGCAGAGCTGCACAAATCAAAGTGCTAAATAGGAGGAACAAAGACAGCACAGTGACACGATTCTGGTATGAGTGAAACTATAGATCTCAGGGTAAACAGGACCTACCGACCATAATCTATGGGACACAGTGAGACATTTGTTCTGCATGCCATATCCTCGGAGTAGGCATTGCCGTAAGCCAAAGCCTGGGAGCATTTTAACAATACTAATAGTTCCAAGAGTTATTATAGGATCAAAGACTCCAGACTATTATCTGCCACTAAGGTGGGAGTTGTGCAAATACCCAGATATCTCTGTACTTGGGAAGATAGTTTTTCTTTTTAATTTTCTTCATTGCTTAGTACTTAGCTGGACTAATTAATTGTGGAAAGCTCATATCACGGCCCTGCTGGAACTGTTTGCATTGAATATATTAGCGGTGATCTGAGAGAGGGAAAGATACCTCGAGTTATTTTGTCATTTTTAGATTATGGAAGTAATCTGCTTTGTGTGAGAGTGACAAAGTTGAAAGACGCCTTTTCAGGGGAACCATTTTGACCAGCTGGGCACCAGTGCTGGTGCTGCAGCAAACTTCTGGAAGACCTAGAGGTGCATCGCGAGCGTTACACTCGTTCTGCTTCTGCCATCGTTGAAGACCATGTCCCGTTTGATTACAGCAAATTTTCAACCCCTCTGCTCCCTTTGCCAAGCCTTGCGGTTGTGTTTTGTACAAATTCCGAGGGTCTGGGACAATCCTGGGTTTGAGCTGGAGCCACCCCGGTGCTCCAGATCCTTGGGAGCTGCCGGCTGGCTGCGGTGAGCCTGTGCTGACTAACCCCGGGGAAGGGGCTGCGCTCTGGGGGTCACCCAGCCCCTTTGCCCGGCTGTGCGGTGGCAAGTCTGAGTTGACAGTGATGGTTTATCTCGGGGAGGAGCTTGGAGAGCCCCATTCCTGCTCTTGCTTCAGCGTTCCTCTCCTCCAACATGCTTTTGTTTTTTACCTCCTAACCTTTGAACCCCAAAAAACCTTAATTGGCTGAACACAGTAAATCAGAGCTGACAGGAGTTGAATAGCAGCTGATTAAAATCATTTGTTTGCAAACTCAGCCAGCTGCAGACTCTTGCCTGCATGAGTTTGTGGCATTCCCTGCATTGCTCGCTCGCTCTCTTTCTTTTAAAGGAATTGCATCACATTTTTCTAATGCTTTGAAAATGAGATCTTCTTCTTGCCCCTCTTCCCGTCCCCGCAGAACGCCAGCCGTCCTTTTACAAGCCCAGCCTTGTTTATCTCCGGGGCCGCTTGTGAGATTCCCACAAAGCGGCGGAGCGCTCTCCGTTCTCGGTGCACAGGCCACATCTGGTTTGCTTTTGTTTGTGTTTGTTTTGCTTGTTTTTTCCAAAAAAAAAGCGGGGGGGGGGGGGGGGGGGGGGGGGGGGGGGGCTGGAATATTTAAACGCATAATTCCACATAGCCTGCCTGCTAATTGCACCCCTGGCCAAACCAGGTCATGAAATAGTTAGAAGATAGTTTTTAAATGCTGCTAAGGAAGCAGTGACCGGCTGGACAGAGAGGGACGCGAGAGCTGAAGGGCATCGCCTGTCTTCCGACAGTCCTGCAGGGCGTCCTGCAGCCTCCCATCCTGTGGGAAGCGTCAGGGTGCCGGGGGGTGGCACGGAGGAGGAAGAGCTCGATGCCCGACCCTGAGAGGTGACGGCTCGTTGGAGTGGCGTGGTGGGGACCTCTGCTTGCTGGCGGGGTCCTGGGTGACGGGCCGTGGTTAGTCCTTCCCCGGAGTGTGCTCTCCTCCCATGTCGGGCCACAAGCCATCCCTGAAAAATGCATCCTGGCTGCGAGTGCCATTCCCCGATCTGAGGCATCTACAGCCATATGCATCAAATTAAAACCAAATGCAAAATATAAATCTCCTTGCCATTCCTAGGAAAGGTTTCACATGACAACTACATTCCTGTGACACTTTCCATCTTATGTTTTACCGCACAGACTAACAGCTGTTTCCAAAACAAACCCTGAGTGATGAACAGACAAAATCTTGACTATTCGGGCAAAGTTGTTGTTGGAGCACCGGGGTTGTGCGTGAGCGGCCGGGGGGTCTGCCGGGTCCCACCGCGGCTGGCAGCACACAGGGTGCGGGCAGAGAGCGCACGTGCAGACCTGGCGCCTCGCTAGGGCTCTGCCAGCATGCTTTTTGGTCTTTTCTTCCCCACATAAACACATTGTGAACCAAGGAGTATAGGGTTTTGAAGAGGTAACCTGTCTTACAGAGTAGGCCTTATTCTGCCTTAAACTTTTCCAGGCTGAGAGAGGAATTTGGGTCATTACTTAATTAAGATTGCTGAAGCTTCCTTACTACTATTGTCATTTCTGCTGTACTTGGAGCTGACAGGCCCTTGGCGGTGGGAATTGTACAAGCACATACCAAGGAAGTGGCCCAACCCCTAATGAGTTTATAATCCTAAGTAACCCAGACCCATCTGAAATGAGAGTTTGTACCGATGAATCCACGTTCAGCGAGCGTGCGCACCTCGGGGCAGTGGCACACACATCCTGCCACAGGTACTGCTGCTCCTGGGGCCCGTCTGCCTAGGAATTGCCCCGTGTCATGCCGCAGCATCATGGACGCGTGCCGCAGCATCATGGACGCGTGCCGCAGCATCATGGATGTGTGCCGCAGTATCATGGACGTGTGCCGCAGCATCATGGACGCGTGCCGCAGCATCATGGATGCGTGCCGCAGCATCATGGACGCGTGCCGCAGCATCATGAATGCGTGCCGCAGCATCATGGACGCGTGCCGCAGCATCATGGACGCGTGCCGCAGCTCATGGACGCGTGCCGCAGCATCATGGACGCGTGCCGCAGCATCATGGACACGTGCCGCAGCCTGCCCAGAGCAGGTTTGCCCACCGGTGCCGCTAGGTGCCAGCTCCCGAACTCCCCATCCACCTTCGCTGGCGCGCAGGCGAGCAGCACGAGTTCCGAAAGCGGTTCCTTCTCTGGGAGGATGTTTACCTTCCACAGCCGCCTTTTCCTTACATTTAAACAGAAATGTTTCCTTTTGTAAACAGTTTACATTTCTGATTCCAGAGGTATCCAGCTTGCCAAAGCCACCAGTATTTGTCTCACTTTAAATGCATTTATATGCTAATGTAGACAGTCTCACCTGCTTGCAGACATACCACACGCAACTGTGTAGAAATTGCTCTTTTCTTGCTAGATTTACAAAATATGGCCATCAAACATCCTTTGGATTTATCTGCGTTAATCAAAATCTATACACTACCTAGTGCTGGTGTGATACAGACATTCCTGGTGATAAACCAGGCGCGCACACCTCTGGATTATCTGTCCAGACTTGACAAATTGGTGCCACGTTTGGAGGAGGAGGAGAGGGGAGGAAGGAAATGTAATTTCAAGGATACAGTTCTGTGTATGGCTGGACAGCGTTTCTCCCTTCTTTATTGCCTTTGGGATCATCTTACAACATTCTCTGTCCAAAGACTTCAGAGCACTTCACAGATATTACCTGATTACAATCTGCAGAGGTATGAAGTGCTTTTCCCAAGGTCAATCAGCCACTCATGGCAGAGTTTGTATAATCACTGCGATTTCCAGACTGCAGAGCCATTCAGTGTATAAAAGCCTCATCTCCTTTTCCTGGGGGAAGCAAGGTGATGCTCTCATCATGTCTAGACCTTTTCTGTGGAGGGGCAGGGAAGCAGCAGCTGCTGCTCGTGCAGGTGCTGGGGAGCTCGCGTCTCTCCGGGAACCCTCCCAAGGACCAGGGTACCACTGACGCAGCGGCCCGCAGCAAGGATGCCCTTGGCACCACTGACGGTGAGGGGAGCTTTGCTATCGATTCAGGATTTTTATGGCACGTCTCCATTGCCCATTTTGTCCTGTCTGTTCTCTTCTGCCCCTGTTGGCACCTTTTCCTGTTCCGCACAGCTCCCATTTCCTCGCTGCTGTCAAGAGAGTTGGAGAACACCAGCAGCCCCGCGCTTTGCTGGGCGGTGCTCACAAGCCATAGTGAAGCCTGTAGGCTTAAGAGGATGTACCTGGAATGCTTTTCTGTTGAAAACTGATGATTCAATGGCACAAAAAAGTTCCACGCCAACATGTAGGTTTTGATTTAACTTTTTTGAAAAAAACATTTTGCTTTTAAAATCCCCAAATCTTTCGTTTTGACTTTACCATTCTGTATTAAGGTCATATTGTAGTTGATACACCACAAAAGGATTAATTGTTTCAGTTGTAATGTAGTTACAGACACAGGCTTTCTGTTTAGATTTGGGACAATTACTCCTGTTTGAAACCTCAGAACTTCTCGTACAATAGAAACTCCATTTTTCAGCCAGCTTTAATAGTAACACCGTTGCACCAATATTAATCTTGAAAGGACGGTAGAAAACAGCAAATCGCTTGTGCCTAAGATTTAAAGAACAATGTCATCCCTAAACCACCTTCCTTCCTTTCAAGTTTTCAAGACTGAAAACTGACACTGGAAGGGAGAAAATTTAGACTCCTAGCAGACAAGTTGGACAACTTGCCAAATCATCCAGGGCCCAGTAAAGTTCAGCCTTATTCTTCTGGAAAATAATGATGGAAAATTCATTTAAGTATCATGTGTAGCTTTGCTGGGGTGGAGGAGGGAAGGGGCAAATTTAATTCAGACCCAGAACTCCCCTCGAACGGATGCTGAATGTAAACTTTAGCTGCATTTCTGTCAGACTTAATGGATTTCACTTATGGGAACTATAATAAACAGCTCATTATGGAGTCAGCTGCGGGAGCATTTTGAGCCCAATAGGGTCATTTGTTTTCCAAGGCAGAGTTAGTCTAAAGGGGGTGGACAGAATAAGCCAGTGTTTGAAGTGCCTATGTCAATACTTGAGGAGCAGTGACAAAGTGGTATTTTGGGTCTCCAGCAAAGGCCACTGTTGGGCTGGGGCACAGTGCTGAGCTCCCGGGGCTGACAGGGCTGCGGCTCGCGTTAGGCGGTGGGTGGCTGCTGGACACAGGGAAGCCAGTTCTCACAGAACAGATTTCAAGAAAATTGTTGTCATTAAAAATCCCAGCTCCCAGAGTCCTGCTATTGCATAAAAATCTGACCTCTTTTCTCTGTGTATGAGGAAGTTTCCATCCTTCATGCTTGAAGGGAAATTATGAGTCCCAAAAGCCAAAGAAAGCAACAGCAGAAAGGCGCTCCTCTTTGATTCCCGTGGTTTTAAGCCGCTGCCCAGGTTGGGGGAGGAGGGATGGCTGGTGGGGCAAAGGGACCCGGGTCGCCCCCCTCGGCTCCCCAGCGCAGGCTGCTGCCGCGGCTCGCAGGGAAGGAAGGTCTCCCCCCAGTAAACCAGGGACAGAAAAGCAGGTGGGCAGTGCTGGTACCTTCTGTGTCACTGGTGAATAACTAAGCCCGAGAGCCCCTGTGCCCTCCACCATCATGGGGCAAAAGGCATTTTCCCCGTCCTGGGAGGGGGCTGCAGGGTACGGCCAGCTGTGCCGGGGAGAGGGGAGCAACCGCCACGGGTCTGCTCTCTAATGAACTTCTTAAAAGACTGAATTTATAAGTCAATAAACATCTGCAGAGTAGAGGGCTTGGGATCCAAGTGCACCCTCTGGAGCAGATCTTCCCCTGCTCCACATCTGGTGGGGGGCGAGGCGAAGGGAGCAGGCATCTGCGGCCGAGGCAGCGGCTGGCTTTGTACTGCCATAAATCTCCTCCCCCGCACCATTAATCTGAGCCATCCCCTCGCCGGGATGAAGCCAGAGGACAGTGGTTTCAAACAGTATGACTGTCAAATTGCTCAGCACGCAATAAATCACACACAGCATCTTCCCTTTCATGTCTGCTCCGGCTGGGGGACTCACAGACACTTCTTAAACGCTTCCATACCCACAGAGATGCTCTCTGCTTGCCTGTGTGCTCTGCCTGGGCCCTGCGCCGGGAAACTTTTTGCCTCGACAGAGCAGAAAGTAAATCATTCGCAGAGGGAGCAAGGGGCAACTGGCTTGTAAGCATGGAAGGGGCTGGGAGAGGCATTTGCAGGTGCTGGCTGCGCTTGTCCTTGGGTCATTTGTGCATGTGCGCGTGCATAAGCATAGCCTCTTGCTCCTTCATGCAGGCAGAGAGCAAACTCACATGTTCGTGTCTCCTGTTAGTGCACATGGGTACCAGTGTGTGTGCGCACACATGTGTGCTCACTCACGTGTCTGCGACCGTCCCTGAAAGCTAAAAGCCTTTTTTTTTTTTTTTTTTTTTTTTTTTTGTCCCCCAGAGTAGAAACAAATACACTGCTTTGAGGAGCTGAGATGCAGGTTAGAGAGGATACCTCAGCTGAAGTGTGTGGTTGCTGGGCTGAAACACAAAATACACTGCTTTATTTTCATCCCTCATTGATGTTTTGGATTTGAAGAAATGGAGACAAAACCCTACCCTCCATTTTGGTGAAAGAAGAGCTGATTCTTGTGTCAGATCTGCTAGTTTTCACCCAGCAGCTTCTCTTGCTTGTTGATGGCCTCTGGCTCCTGTGGTGGATTTTTAGCCGCCTCTAGATGGCAAAGGACATGTTGGTAGAAGTACAGAGGATTGTTTCTTCAATTTTTCCTGCTAATAGTGCTAGGAAAAATAAAAATGCCTGTAAATTCAGGCTAGAAACCATACCGGTTAATAACTCTGTAATAAACCCCAAGACTGCAGCTTGTAAATGCCATTGCAGTTGCAGTTGTTGTTGTGAACACTTGGAAAGCCTCTGTTTTCCTTCCTGGCAAAATGATCTCCACTGTGTGATGACCCTTAAAACTTACTGGTTCTAGGAGATGACAGAAGAATTAAGTGCTTGGGGAAAAATAATTAGCTACAGTAAGAATAACCAGTCTTCATTATAGATTAGTTTATTTTTGAGTTTTATTCCTGAAGATGCTATTGATGTTTGACCAGCTTTTTTGAGGTCAGCCTCATAATTTCTCATCCCTTAATTACTACACCATTTGTTAAACCAATGAATGTTATTAATCAAAAGCAGCTAGGCGGTGGAATAGATACAGGTCACAGCAGTGTTACAGCCTTTCCAGAGGTGTTTCTGTGGCTGACCCGTGGCCACGTGCTTGTCAAGTCTTGTAGGTGTCTAAGGGAAGAAATTAGCCAAACTGAATGGATCCACTTCCACTCATCTGGTGGGAGAAAACTCCCTGGGCTGTCCCCGGGATGCTGCTGGGGCAGTGAGGACGCAGCATCCAGGCCTGGCTCTGCCAGGAGAAGGGGTGAATGTTTTCTCTGCCTCCTGGCCAGCTGCTTGTGATGCTCCTTGTGCTGACTCTGGCTGGCTGGAGCTGTGCCTGATTCTGCACCAGTTTTACAGGATCCACTCCTTTTGAGAAATGCTTCGCTCTGCTATGAGACTCAAAGCAATTTTAAATATTAATTAAGTCTCTCAGCTCTGTTCTGCAATGGTTGGTTACTGTTTATGTTACAGAGATAAAAACAAAGCAATGTTGACAAGAGCAGCGTGGTGGATTTGTGCCGGAGGCAGCAACAGAGCCGGGCTCCCGGGCTGATGGCTTTGGGCCACGAAAGCTTCCCACCTCCTGCGCTGGGAGCGGGGCTCTCCTGGCACCCCCCAGCCTCGGGGCCACTGCCGGGCTCGGTAGGGCAGCAGCTCCGCTCCCCTGGTTTCCAGCTCCATGATTGAGGAGCAGGAACTTATTCAGGTGAGATTTCTGAACTCCTGCTGCTGGTCCCCCTCACGTTCCTGGAGAGGCAAGTGTTCGCACACCTGCCCGAGTTGCAGCCGGACGTGGGTGCATCGAGCACCTGCATGCAAGCAGCGGCAGGAGCCGGGCACTGGCTTGCAGAGGCTGCCTCCCCGCAGCTCACGGCTCTTCAGGGCTGGGCACCTCTGGGAAACCAGCTTCTACTTGGGTGCTGCCACGGGGAGAGCCTGAGCCCGCTAGCGGCAGGACAAAGGAAGAAGCTGGGAGCCGAAGGGATGCTGCTGAGCTCCGCTCTGGTGCTGGGAAGGCAGCGGCGGTGAGCGAGAGCGCCCGGCTGGCTGCGATGTGAGCTCCAGAGCCTGATGTTCGAGGGCTCTCTCGGGCGGAATATATTTACCTTCTTTGTAGCTGGCTGTAACTCACATCCCTGCAAAGCACTCTGCCAATACAGCATTTGCTGATGTATAGCTACAGCCATTTTCGCTGTTTCCCTTACTCTGTCTCCGTATAGAATAATATGCGATTAATTGATTTTCTGTCGCTCTTTTAGTACGGAAAATTAATTTTGGAGCAACCTTGTTTTCTCAGGGTATGAATTCTCTACATGCAGAGTAATTCCACTCCTACATTATTCATGAGAGAAAATAGTGATGGAGTGTGTAACTGAGGCAGCCCCAAGGCCACAAACTGATAGTCTGCGTTACTGATACAACAATATTCCACTGATGCTTCTAAATAATTCACGGCTACAACTCAATTTGGCACCAGGCACACGGCTCAGGATGTGACTGGTGCAGAGGGGAGGAGAGACACCTTGGCAGGACACTTGGCTCCCGGCGAGAGCGCAGGACGGGGCCGCTGGCAAGGGGCCGGTGCTGCTAGGCAGCCAGAGCATCCCCCGCGCCTGCCCGGTGCCCAGGGACCACCGCACAGAGAGGGACCCAGCACCGGAGCGTCCTGCTGGCATCAGCGGGGTTTCCAGGGACCTGGAATCACAGCAGAAAAAAGGCTGGTGGGAGCACAGGGGGGTGCCTGAAGGGCCCAGCCCCCGCATTGCCAGGCGGGCGCAGGCAGCAGACGGGGCGTGCAGGGCTGGCAGGAGGTGGGTATCGGGGGAGGTGGCTCCTGCTCTGACTCGAGGGCATCCCCGCAGCCGCTAGCAGAGCTGGTGGGTGCCAGCTCCAGGTGAGCCGGCAGGGCTCTGCCAGTCAGAATTACTGCTGGAGGTGCTGGCTTTGGGGTGTAACAGCAGGCACATTCAACAGTGAGTGAGGGCAGGAGTGCCACGTCCCCATGAAGAACCGGTCAGGCAAGGATTTCTCCCAGTAGCAGGACCTACCAGGGAAGCCTGAAGTCTCCGGGGCTGTGCTGGGAGCTTCTTCATATGAATTATTTAAAACTACACAGTGCAAAACAGAGGCCATGCATGGGAAGTCTATTTCTGTGACAATTTGAGGATGGTACCCCAGGTTTCCAGGAGCTCCCCGTGCTCCTCTGCAGCTCATGTCTGAGACCCCCTGCGGCACCCAGCTATCCCTGCTCCGTGTGATGTGGCTGCTGCTGGTGACACTGGAGCTGTGAAAGGGAATGGGACAGAAGTGGGCAGCTGGTGGCAGCCAGCCAGAGCCACGTCCCCTGGCTCTCCTCCCTTCCTCAGCGGAGGCCAGGCTCCGCGCTCCCTGCCCTGCCGAGTAGCTGCAGGGCACCAAGCAGGAGCTTTATCCTGCGGTGGGAGCGAGGCGAGGGGCAGGTGCTGCTCTGAGGGGAGCCCCTGGAGCTGCGGCAGCCTTGCCGTGTGCCACGAAGGTGGCCTTTCCCTGCGGATGAAAGGGCTAATGGTGGCTGAGGGGCTGTGCGGGGCAGAGGCTGAGCGTTGCCCACCGCCGACAGCTTCTCTGGAGCTGATGTTCAAGCCTCCCCTGAGGTGGCAAAGCCATGTGTGACCTGGCCGGGGCTGCTGGGCGCAGCTCTGGGCTGCCGAGGGGGTTAACGGCATGGAGAGCACTTTCCATGTGAGTGGAAAATGGCAGGGGCCTTTGCTTCCCTCCTTCCCTGCCTCTGGCAGCGGCCGCGCCGAGCAGGTCCAGATGACGATGGAGTGAGTGAGAGCCTTGTCCTGGCACCGCTCTCCTTTTAGATTAATGACTTGCGATGAGATGCCTAAGTCACATATTGGGATTTTTCAACATGGAACTGTACCTGGCACCCTGCAGCCATTTATCACAGGGCTGCAGATGGAAGGCAGCGGCAGCAGGACTTGTGGAGGGCCAAGAAACACAGCTTCCCAGCCAGCCTGCTGGTGGGTTGGGGGGGATTTTTCTGGTGCGTGTGCTTGTGTGGGTTTTTTTAATCTAAAATGATAAATCTGATTTCTTCAGGATATTGGAACAGCTGCAGCTGACCTGGCTATTTATCTGACAGATCTTCAGGGTGTACGATAACAGCTCTTAGAGGATGGATGTGGTGCTATAAACTGTCCAGGCACAGAACATGATTAATGGGATTCACAGAGATAAACATATGGGGAGGAGAGCTCATGATCTAAGAAAATCCCATCCCTGGAATGGGAAACTGTTGGTGAGCTGAAGCTCTGCTGGAGATCGATGCTCCGTGGGTGCCAAGCCACCCACCTTGGGCTCCTCACCCGCTCCCACCCTGCGGGCGGCCGGGGCCTCGGCACGCCAGCGCGGCTGGCGCAGCTTGTACCGCACGGTGCAGAGGATGTTCGTACCTAATCGTGCAGCTGCTCTGCGCAGTGTGAGGTGGAGGCAACTGTTCCGCAGCATCTCACAGCTTTTATGGCCACTGCACTCAGACACTTCCCGGCTGCCATGCTGGCTCCCCAGCCCTCTGGGTTGCTCCTGTTGGACAGGCTGCCTGCCCCTTTGCAGGAGTGGAGAGCCACAGTGCTCCTCCTTCAGCCTCCAGTGTCTGTGCTGTTCCCCTCCCCACTGCTCCCGTGTACCTTGAAGTGACTTTTTTCCAGAGCTCCCCATGCGAGTGCACCTCAGTTAACGGCCCAGCTCTTCAGGGAGAAACTAGTTTGGTGAAAGTTGAAAAATCGATCTCTCTTACATTAGCTGGCACAGAAACTTGCAAGGAATTTACGCATCCAGCTAAGATGACATTCATTTCCTTGCCTGTTATTTTCTGATGTGGGCTTAAAAGCCTCCCCTCTCTCCCCAGCCTCTTTCTTCTGGCTGTCCCTGCAGACCTGCGGTTGCGTTCCTGGTACTCGCGGAGCATTTCAGAGGGCGTGCGGCTGGGAAGCAGGAGCAGAGAGTCCTGCTTCCTTCGGGATATCAAAGGGCGCTCACTGAACAGCTCTGGTGGGGAACACCGTGTAAAAGGGAGGGAGCAAAAGGAATCAAAACAGCCTTAGCGCAGAATTCTCACTGAAAGGGATGGATCAAATAAACACTGAGATTAATTAATCACTAATGGCATGGACTAAAGGTGACCCTTCAGCATTTACAGACTGAAGACAGCAGGGTCAGGACTGAAGAGCATTAATCTTACATTAGCAGAGCTCCATCCTTGCCAGAAGGGAGGAAGAAATCCCTTTGGTTCATGCAGAGGAAGCTGAAGCTTATTGCTTCCTGCCAGGTCCATGGCTGCATTTTTATGAAACACCTGCAATGAAAAAAAAAAAGAACATAAACCTCAGAAAATTAAACAGCTGCCCCAGAGGGCTGCAGCCCTGTGCCCAGGCCCAGCTCTCGCGCTGCTCCCCGCGGCCAGCAGCCCGCAGGTCAGGGGCCGGTGGCCACGCTCCGCGCGGTGGAGCCCAGCGAGGTTTTGTCGTTGGCTATTAATAACACTGGATCAATTACAGCAAGCAACTGGGAAAACGGATTTTGAAATCCTTCCTCTTTACTGCTGAAGTTCATGTGCATGTGCATGTGTAATGTTAGCAATACAAGCCACCAGAGATGAGCTATAAAAGGTGCTTTCTTTTGCCTCCAAATTTTGCTCTGTGGTTGCTCTGTAGCATGCACCAGACGCAGCAGCAACAGCACAAGGCCTATAACCTCTTTCCAAATGGTAATAAATCCCACAAGACCCTAACACACTTGTAATTTACAACTCTGCTAAAATGAACATTATTTCAAGCTAAGCGTATTCTCCGAGGTGCAGGAGGAATGTGGCAGCTTTCCTGCTGACAGTGGAGTTTCTTTTTTAAATGTCATGCATTCACTTTCATTACTTCCAAATAATTGCCCAAAAGATCAGCAGCCGGACGAACGAGAGCATTTTATACCGCTGTTAGTCAGTTCTATCATCGTAAAAAGCAGCTGCAGGGACCTGCTCTTGGGCATGGAGAGAAACCGCTGTCTGTTCCGTTCCTAGAGCCCACCGAAGACACGCGGTGGGCTTCGGGAGCAGAGCCGCTGCCCTGCTGTTTGCATGGGTAGAGAAAGATCCTTGAAATCAGTGAGGTTGGGGCGGGCAGTGTCGTGCCTAAGGCAGTCGTCTTCCTTTCTCTGAGGTTTTTTCATTGGCGTGAAACACTCTCCTTGCCATTTGGGGCTGTTTGCTGTGTTGTTGGGGACTTTTAGTGAACCATCCTTCGTAGGCAGCAAGAGCTGGCAACTTAACTCTGACAGTCAAATAGGCATTTTAGCCCTGGCCTGAGCTGGGATGCTGAAAGGCTGCTCAGCCGCCGCGGGGCATCACCCACCGTCCTTTCTGCCGGTCGGTCGCTTCAGAGCAGTTTTCCCAGCTTCCCGGTCTGGGAGGCTCCTGGGAGAACGGGGATGGGGGGCAGCCCCGGCACCGCAGCTGCCCTCTCCCCCTCCTCCTCCTCCTCCTCTTCCTCTCTCCGCATTTCTCGCAGGAACTGTCCAGAAACGTTGGCTGGTGGAGGCAGCCCCATGCTTTTTGCAGATCAGGTCCAAGACAAACTCCAGATCCTGACTGCGAAAGCTCTGTGGCCTGTAATGAAAGCCCTCAAGGAAAACTGTAAATGTAGGAGCTATTGGCAAAATTCAGATCTGGCCTTGGGCTGGAACCCCCTCTCCCACAGTGGGAGGTTTGAGCCTGGGTATTGGCACAGGCCTGTGTTTCAGTCTATCTCAAACAGCTGGAAAACAAGATCTTTTTAATCTAGACATGGATTTCTTCCTCCACTGCAAAGAGAAAAAGAAAGAGGGGGGCAGGAAACAAAAAGCAAAAGCTGTAATAAACCCCCTGGATGATGAGAAGTACGAAGGAGAAGTAGTAAGGAGCAAAAAACCAGTCCCACTGTTAATTATTCCGCAGCTTCTAGTCCAAGGCCTCATATCATTTGAGGCCTCAGAGCATTAGTAGAAAATGGTGTTCTTTTCTGGAAAAGAATTTTTGATTGACTTTTTGGCCAGCTCTGGCAGCTGTGCGAGAAGCCCTGGAGTCTGAAAACCCTCGTCTGATGTTGCACGACCAGGGCAGGGCTCCCTCCCGGCAGCCCCTCCGTGCAGCTCTGCCTTAGAAGGGTAGTGCCTTTTTATCAGAAAATAGATTTTTGTTGGAAAACCGTACTTCTGCTAGAAAATAAGCTGGTTTGGATGAAAACGCAAGGATTTAAATGAGTAAAGCAAAATGTTTTGAGTTTGACAACTATGGATTTCTAAAGGGAGAGGGAGGGAAAGGAATTCATCTGGTTTTAAGTTGCTTCTCTAAAACTCAGAAAATTCCTATGGAGGGAGTGTTTTCCAGATACGGGAAAACACTGGCTTGTCTCCTTGAGAAACCAGCCCCAGGATGACCCGCTCCACCTTACGATTTATTTCGTGTGTTTAGCGGCACTAAACGCACCCTGGCCTCTTGTCTTTGAGGGGGGACCAATGCCACGGTGCCGCTCTCCGCCGATGCCACCGGCACGGCATCAGTACCAATGACGGCACTCGTGGCGCGTTCCCTTGCCCCGTGGAGGCCTGGGCAGGCAGGCAGGCACGCCGCCATGCCCCCCGGCAGCTGGGAGCTGCTGACAACCCGGAGCGCTCCAGAGCCCAGGGGAAGGGGCTTCTCGGTCCATTACCCTGCTCCCCAGCCGCGTTGTGTGGGGCACCGCCGTGGCCCCGCCGCCTCGTGCCGTCCCCATGTGTCCCGCTGGGCTCGCAGCAGGGTTAAACCTAAACCCGTGGGAGGTGACGGGATCATCCCTCGCTCCCTGTTCCTGCTGTGGGACCCCAAGGGTTTCAATCTGAAACTCATCCAGGACACCCTGATGGGGTGAGGGGGTTGCGTCGTTGGCACCCCCTCAATGCATGGGGTGCAGAACCGCCGTGTCCCACACCCAGAGCCCCCAAAAGCCTGCGGAGAAGGCAGAGGCAGACCTCGCTTTCCTGGGACCCCCCCTGGAGCTGTCACTGCAGAAACGTGTCGGTTGTGTCTCCACGAGGTGCCAAGCAGATGGGGCCCAAGGGCTGCGCGGGCTTGTGCTCCGCTCCCGGCACCCGTGGGTATCTGGGGGGCTCGGAGGAGTGGGGCGGGTGAAGCCCGGGCCGAGCATCCCCTGTCAGGGGCTGGCAAAGCACAGTGCTTCAGCGCCTCGTGTCCTCTGCATAAATGCAATTTCCCTGAATGTCAGAGGAAAGCATTACAGATAACACACTGTGTGTGTCTCTGACCCAGTAAGTGCTGAAATCACAGATCTCATTATTCTGACATGATAGAATTTTTTTCCCTCCCCGCTGCAACCCTGCTGCTGTTGTTTTCCAGACTGCAGACATAATTGCCGAAGGTGCAAAGCCTCCACAGACAAATACGTCTTGCCTACTTCCCTAAATCTAGCAAAATGCCAGTTCTGTGTGTGCATAAGAAAACGCTTTCGGATCACGCTCGTAAGCAGCACGAATTTCCATAGAGTGCCAGTCAGTCCGGCTCACCTTTAGGGGCACGCGAGGCGGCGGAGCGGAGCAGGGGGACGCACTGAGCTCCCAGACGGTTCCCAGGCTTGAGGTTTCAAGGTGACAGTTGCCAACCGGCGCGTGCCATCGGGCGTGACACGGCTGAGGAGAGGAGCCCTTTAGAGAGCGGTCCCGGGCGTTCACTGCACTCGATCTCGAGCACAGGGATTGCAAGAAAGCAACCTCATCTGACAGGGCTGGGCAGCGAGGGACCCTGTCTCTGGCTGGTAGGGGCTTGTTGCAGCCGGCTTTGGGCTTCTGGGTGCCTTTACAAGACCAGGGACATGTAGGGGCAGTGAGGCCAGCAGTGATGTGAGCAGCCCTGGCACCAGCACCAGAGTAGCTGCATCCGAGCAGGGCTGCAGCTTGGCTCATGAGCTCTGTTAACAGGCGGCGCTTATTAGCTTGGGCACCGTCATGAGGCAAGTCTGCTTGCAGGGTCTGTGTGAGCATCCCTGCTCTGCACCCAGGGGTGCAGCTCCCCACACAGGTCTCGGCTTCCTGCTGCCCCCCCGGACCTGCAGAAGCCATGCTCAAGGCAGGGGTCCGCAGGGGACACCACAGCTTCTGGGAACCTTTCCACTCACGTGTTGAAGAAAGGCCATTTTTTTTTTTTGTTACTGCAAATTTAGTTAAAGAAAGGAAGATTCCCCCTAATCTCCACCACCTTTGCGATAATTTTCCTGTGATTTTCCTTTTAAATGGGTCAGATGAAAAGATCTCTTTGTAGCCTGGGTCTTGGAGAGAGAAAGGGGTGCTTGCAGGTCAGGTCAGGGACCCCTTTTCAGGGTCACCGTGGCTCTCTCCACAGGACTATCTTGCCTGACCAGAGGACGTTTTCTCACCTTTGTTTTCATCTTTCTGCCTGTTTGCTTATTTCACTTCTTTTGTGAAGTTACATTCCTCAGTGAACTATTTTTTATCAACTTCACGAATCCACCTTATTGGCAAGAACCCTAAATGGTTTTAATTGCAGCATCATTAGTTCAGCCATGCAGTAATGCAGCAATTAAGCACGGGCTTAAATGGAGGGGGTAGGGAGGAAGAGCTACAAAGTTTGCTGTTGAGCAGAAAGCGAGGATGAGGACCCCGAGGACCTTGGGCTGCAGAAGGCAGGCTGCTCCAGGGCAGAAATGCCATTAAGAGGATCTGCCAGGTGTGAAGTCCCAGCTGAGCCTGTCTTGCATACTCCTAGACTTAGGGACTTCCAAAGCACCTGCGTAGCACGCAGAGCTCAGCAGATGGTAGGCAAGGGGAGAAGGGTGAGTGTTAGCTTGAATTTTGAGTGGGTTTATGAGGATGCTGCATTCCTGCCCCTTTACTGCCACTTCTCTTCAGATATTTGTGAAGTGGCTTGTGGATCCTGGGTCAGGTGCTGGTGAGGGGGTGGCGTGTCTCTGAGCAAGGATGGGGTATGGGAGAGAGACGTGGATGCGCTGCCCAGAGTGGAAATGCCTCCTGGAAGCAGTTCTGCTCTGCAGGGGTGGACGCAACCACAGAGCTGAGAGGTGATATGTGTTGTCCTCATGCTGTCCCTTCTGTACAGGGTTTCAGAATGTCATCTCTGATCAGTAAGCAGAGATCAGAACCAATTCGTGTGATTAAAACCACCAGTGACATACTTTAAATGAAATGTGACAATGGAAAGGCAGCAATGAAGGTTCCTGGGACGCTGATGGGCTGAGAAACAGGATTGCGTAGAGGGTTCTTTACCGTAAACCAGTAAATCACTGAGATCAATAGACCTTCAGAGATAACTCAGATAGGGTTAAAAAGGAGAAGAGCAGAGGGTTAAATTAATCAGATAAATTGCTCACTGAAGAGTTTGGCCAGCTCCGGTCACCAGAGAGTGCGAGTCTAAAGAAATCCTAACAGAAACTCACAGATGTGTGCATTACCCTTCATCCACACAGACCCCAAAGTACTTAACAAATTTCATAGGCATCTATTTTTCTGACTTTTATCTTTGAAGTTCCTTCTGCAATTTGGGCTACTTCAATTACTGCAAGGGCACGAGGAGCTTGTGCACAGGATTGTCAAATGAGACAGGTGGTGTGAGGAGATGCAGTCTCCCAGTTTCAGCAGTGGTGGGGCCCAAGGAAGCCACCGGTGTGGGCTGCGCAGCCGCTCGCCATCATTAAAACTGCGTGGGGTCAAACGAAATCGGGTTAAATCCTCTAAAGAGTCGGGTAAAGCTCCTTGTCCCTAAACTGGCAGCGATTGCATTTCTGCTCGGGGTGGCGTTAGGCACCGAAATGGCCTCTCATGGTGCCGTTACACGCGGCTGCTCCGCAGGAGTGGACGAGGTGATGTTCCCATCGCTGCACGCTCTGACCGTGCCTGTGTTATCCTGCGGACCAGGGCGCAGGTCATCGATCCCCCGCCTCTGACCTCGCCTCCAGGAGGTGCCCAGTAAAACTGGGAGGACGATCTTTTTGTCTTGATGCCAGATCTCATTCTGTTTGCTGCCACGGCCTGGGGGAGGCTTTTCATGTACTTTATCCCTGCATCTCCCCGAGGTGCGATGGCCTTTGATAGCCCGACGGGAACACAGCCTGTGCTTTGCCTGCTAAACACCTTGCACAGCGCCCGAATGCTGGCGGAGCTTCCCAGAAGGAATTTCTCTCCGGCTCCCCAGGAGGTTTCAGCAGTCTAGTCTCTGTCCAAACAATGATTATTAAAGCCGTGTTCAAACACGCTGGTGTTTGCAGAGCTGTGCGGTGGGGGGTCAGAGGCAGCAGCAGGCAGGGTGGGGGCAGCCGGGTGTGTTGGGGGGGGTCTGCAGTTGGGGTTTCCCTCTACCCGAGTGCCGATGAGCATTACTAGCGCTCAGGCACGGTCAGTAACTTCAGTTATCGCATGCTCTCACACCAGTTATCCCATGCCCTCACACCAGTTATCCCATGCCCTCACGCTTCAGTTCCAACTGGGAAGGTCAGTGCCTCGGTCCAGCCGCCAGCACAGATCTGGTGGGGTCTAGACAGACCCAAGCCCTTGGCACAGCCTTCGCCTGTCCTCATGCTGTCCTGACTGTGAGGTAGCATTGTCATGTTAATGTTATAGCTGGGAAACTGAGGCACGGGGAGGTCTAGGGCGCAGGTCTCTCGATGTTCAGGTACTCAACTCCTGCTCAACGCTGACTTGGGTGGAGTCACTTGGACACTTGAGTGTCGGCGTGCTGGCACGTGTGGGTGCAGCCATTCAGGGATGCTGTCCAGGCCCTTCACAGCCCCCAGGGGCCCTGGGTGCTGCTCAGCTGCTGTCTCTGGGGGAGCCCAGCAGGCTCCTCTCCTCCCTGGAGATGGGAGGTCAGGCACCCAGGAGGACCTGGCTTGCCCTGCGTTTGGAGGAGCCCACTCCAGCAGGATCTGCAGAGCCTGCCTTTGCTCCACAAGGGACCTCTGCCCTGGCAAAGGTGTCTCTGTGCAAAGCTCTGACTTCAGATCTCCCTGGTTAGAAAAACACAGATATTCTCATTTTTAGCAGGGGTCCCTGCACGGCTGCAGAGGGAAGGAACTGCCGCTCTCTCCTTCGCCCGTCCCTGGCACCTGCCCCGCACCCAGCCTGGCTTCCCAGGCACCTCCACAGGGGAGCGGGTGGGAAAGCTCTGCTGGAGAAATGCACTTTGCAGGTCGGCCTGTTACCGTGCACAATGGAAATCTGGCGGCTGCATCCGCTGCTTAAGAGCCTTCCCCTTGTGCAATAACCTCTCATTATTTTTTAATGTTGTTGTAACTTTATGGCTTAATCAGTATTTGCAATTTGTTAGTAGTCCAGGCTGCAATAAAATTGTTTTCCAGGTACTGAAACATCCTATCAAGGTTTGTAAAGCAGTGGTTCTTAGTTTATCACACTCATAAAAAGCACTGGCAACTTGACAGATATAATAACTTTTTTTATCAAGTGTCTAATTTGAGAGGAAATTAAGCCATACATTACATGCCGATCTGAGCTGGAATTGGAAAAAGACCCAGCCACCCCTCTCCCCACCCCAGCGAGTTTCCTTTCTCATCCCAGCCTCTTCTGTACGGAAAAGACTATTTAAAGCTGGCCGTGCTTCTGCATTCGCTCTGCAGTATCCTCAGATTGTGTGTGTATTTTTACAGGGCACTGCACACTTAATAAAAAATTATTTATGTGGCCTGCATTGATGTCACAGCAGTGAAACAATACCTTTCCTTTACTGCAGCAGAGTGGTGATTTATACGAGTGCCTGGAAAAGCTTCCTCGAAATGCAGTGCAGATGCTCCAGGCCACTGTAACAGCCACTATATCCAGTTTACTTACGGGCCAAGATTTTTAAATCAGGCAGGTGATTCTGGATGCTTCCATTTATGGCATCCATCTCAGGGTGCCCAGGGGGGCTGGGACTTCACAGGCGCGAGAAAAGCCGGTCCTTCCCAGGCCTCTGAATAATTGCGGTTTTGTCCTCAGAATTCTGGGCACTCTAACATGGGATCTCCCCTGATCCCAGGTCCGTCTGCTCAGAAAAGCATCAGTGGTGTCTGCTTGGTAATTGCCCCAAAAGGCCGGTCCTTTGCCAGGCTGGTCGTGCTCCGGGGCCACATTCTGCTCTGTGCTTCACAATGTGCCCCCAGCCCTCATCCTGCTCCTCACACTGCACCTCTGCTGCGCTCGCCCCGCAGCAGCCATGGAGGGGAGAACACAGGCTGTCCTCAGGCACTCGTTGTCAGGGTAATTATTTTGGTGTTTAATTCCAGTACTGATTTTCCCCCGTTCCCATAAGCGGTACCAAAATGCCAATAAACCATCAAGCAACTAGCATGGATCACCCAGAGACAGCTCTCGAAAACAAGGCTTGGAAAGCAGCGCCCCATGTCCCGACGTCTCCGCCGGCTGCGCGCTGCAAAGTTTAAACACTTGCCGAGGCCAGGATGAATTTGTGCTGGAAGCCTGGAGTGAAAGTCAGATGCTGACTACAAGCCGCACACTGTATTTGTTTAAATTTTCATGCTAGCGAATGTCTGTGACACAGGAGACAGGTTTATGGAGAGCGAAAAAAAAATGTTGACAAATGGCCCAGTAATCAACTGGAA
The DNA here is from genome assembly GCF_017639655.2 of Falco naumanni. Taxonomy (NCBI): domain Eukaryota; kingdom Metazoa; phylum Chordata; class Aves; order Falconiformes; family Falconidae; genus Falco; species Falco naumanni. Next base: position 5,263,235 of record NC_054072.1, read on the forward strand.
CATGCAATAAATCATTGGAGTGCCAATAACACTTCCAGGAGCAGTTGCGAAAGGTCATTACGATGCCACCATGTATCATGCAGCGCCAAACAAAGCAAACAGAACATGTTGGGAATAGGATTATGGGAGAAGCATCTGTCAGTTCTAATTAAGAATTAACTGTGGATCCTATATAAAAAGATGTGTGGTTTATTCCTATCTCCCTCCTTTTCCCACTTAGCTCTCCATTTTTCCCTCTCCAAAATAAAACTCAATTACTTAAAAAAAAAAACCCTCTGTCATTTAATCTATTCAACAGCAGCAAAAATAACCCGATGTGACAAAAGAGTGAAGGCTGGAGGGGAGGGACAGGGTTCTCTCCGGCTTCTGCAGCCTCTGTAAGCGCATGGGAGGGCGGCTCAGATCCTGACCCAAATTGCCCGCAGTCCCAGAAGTTCATCGGCGACTCTGAACCACGTGCCTGCGATGGCTGCAGAAGGCAGAAAATGTACAAACCAAACCACTGCAGCCCCCTTTGGTGTGGATGAGGGGGGGAAACAGAGAGAGCTGGGAGGCTGAGACGCTGAAAAAAATTTGGCTACCAGCAGAAGAAAATGCAAGCTTAAATAAGTGATAGTAAAATAAAGTAGGAGAGTTAGAGAGAGTTGAAGGCCAACAGAGAAGAGGCACAGGGCAACCAGGTGACGTTCCCGCAGAGAGGACAAGGGTCTCTGCTCCGTTTCACGCCACGTCCTGCCCCCACAGGGCAGGCTGACGCTCAGGGGCATCCCCCCACCCCCTCACAGTTCTCCAGGATTTTATCCCCTCCAGCCCTTCACTGGCGCTGGTGGCCCTGGGTCTGGCCGCAGGCGACGGGAGGGATGGCTCTGACCTTGGCAAGCCCGGCCACGTGAGCAGCCCACCGCCATGGCCACGAGTGGCCCTCCCTGCGTAAGTGTCTCATAAATCCCCCCAGCACCTCCTTCCTTCCACCTGGCCTTCCCTCTCCTCCTTCAGGCTCCCCTTTCTCTCTCTCCCCATTAATCTGAGTTGCATTTTATCATGTGGGCACCTATCCCAGGGCTCCTGCTGAGAGGGCTATGCAACCAGCATGCTTTTCTTTATTATTATTATTTTTCCCTTTCTTCTCCTCTATATTTCCAGGCCTCTTTTCTGCTTAAGTTTGCATTTCTTCTTTTTCTTTCCTTTTTTTCTTTTCCTTTCTGCTGACTGAGACAAGACCGTGTCCTACTTCAACATCCCAGGATTTGTTACAACTTCAAGGTGCAGGTTTATGGCCACGGTTGTCCTGTTTATGGTACAGTTCTTCTTATGGGTTCTAATAAACTTTGTAGCTCCAGGGTGCTCTTAAATCCTGATATGAAAGATAGAGAAGAATCATTATTTAGTCCAACTAAATATAAGATGCTTCACCCTTGAAGGCTGAGGATAATGTTTCTTTCACAGGTGTGGAAAGACCCATAATTCCTGTGTATAGCAAGTGCAGCTGCAGGAAAAAATAATCATTTCTCCCCGTGGAAATAAGTGCGCTCCCCTCCTGTGGGATGGGGAGGAACAGTGCCAGCTGGGACAGGCACAACGGAAGAGGGACCCTTTAGCAGAGGGAAATAACGTTACAGCTCCGTAGACGGTGCAGTTAACTGAGAGGCATGGTTGGGTAGGAAACGCAGCCCCTGGCTGCAGGAAGCTGCTTGTCGTAGAAGGGGAAATCAGACGCGTCCCCCCGCAGGAGGAGGCAGCGCGATCCCTCGCCGCCCCGGTGGAACGCGTCCGAGTCTTTGCTCCCCTTGGAGCTGCAGGACACGACACGGTGTTACGCAGAGGCAGCAGCGACCTGGCTCCGTGACAAAGCACCGGCTGGGAATTCAATGGCAGAGGTGTCGCTCCGGCTGCACACGGCCCTCCTCACCCGAGTATGGGTTGGGGTGTCTTCAGCAAAAATTTAGAGGATGAGCTCAATGGTAAACAGAGCAGAGAGCTGAAGGCTGGCAGAGTGGCAGGCGGTGCGGTCCTGCGGCTGCAGGAGGGCCCTGTGGTGCATCCCTTGTGCCTCCTGTATGACCTTGGGCAGGCGGATTCACCGCGGGGGGCTGGCCCCTGCTCTCGGGCAGGGGCAGCAGCCCTGGTCCGGGTGGTCTTCCCAGGCTCTGGAGATAGACGGTTTGGTCCAGTGCTTGCACCGAGCAAGCCGAGCATTAGAGCCAAGCACTGGTGCATGACCACGGTGCATTTATCTGTCCGTGGGTCGGTGTGTCTGTCCGCCCAGGACAGCGCATCAGCTTAGTTACTTCAGGGGAACCCCTTTTCCGTTCTCTACCCTTCCCTTGGCTCTACCAGATCCTGTCTGGTCTCTCTCTTGTCTCTGGGAAGGAGAAAGGGCATCCAAGTATGTGAAAAGGACAAAATAATTTGCTTGATTGTTCTTTCCCCCAATGTGTATTTTTCCTCTTTAAGATTTCTGCGAAGCACCAGGAGCGTGCCGGAGGGGGCTGGGGGGGCTGGGACCCTCCGTTCCCAGCTGCACTTGTCACCAGAAGGATCAGGCATTTTTTTTCAGAAGTTGTCGTAGAACAACCTGTTATTTTGTTATAAAAATACATCAGACAACAACATAATCAAATTGTTATTTACTACACTGCCCTCCGAACTGGTCACCCAGTTACCATTTCTCTACAAACAGCTTGTTTTCCGTTAAATTTCTGGTTTTGTTCTTAAGTAAAATTACAGGTTGTTCGTAGGGGATGGAAAAGCAAATTGATGGAAGCTGCAAATGAACTTCCAATTAAACACACCTCTAGAGCCGGCGCTATTGATGATTAGGGTATGATGAGAGGAGGGCGAAATGGATTTAAAATTGTAACCTTGCAACTGCTGACGGTTCATTAAAATTAAAATCCTGTGTGAAGTGTAGGAGATGCCCTGTCGGTTGGCATGGCTGTCGAATTCTGCTCTCTCCATGGTAATCGCGGGGTTGCTGGCTGGAGAAGGTGCCTCTTGTTAAAATCCTTGGGTCAGAGCTGGAAAGAAGAATGTCCAGCCCACGTTGGTAGCTGATGCGTCTCTGCCTGCAAAGCGCTACAAGGGGCCTCAGTGTTGCTTGTCCTTCACATTCAAAGCAGACCTGTATGTATGTATGTATGTATGTATGTATGTATGTGCTTATAGCGGTACCCATGTGCACATCCAGGATGGGGTTACCCCAAGGGAGGAGCTTTCTGGGAGGTGTTTTGGGACCGTTGCTGAAGAATACTGTAGATTTTTGAGGGAGGATCGCAGCGATGCTAAAGCATGTCTTGGGACTTGCTCCCGGTTTCGCAGCAGGACGCAAGTCGGTGCCGAGGCTCCTACGGGGACACCCACGAGCCGCACCGACAGCCCGACTGCCGGCCCCGAGCTTGCAGCTCACCCGGCTCTCCAGCCAGGTACCAAGCACCGCTCAGAGCATCGGACAGGCTGCACCACCATTTTTTTCCTTTCTTTTATATATCATTTGTTGTCGCAGTTGTTCCTACTTGTGAATGACTGGTTCGGTGTCACTTCTGGCTTGGATCCGCCCGGCCGGTTTGGTCCCTCCCACAGGAAGCGCCCGGCGAACACAGCAGCGCTTAAACACAGAGACTGTCCATGAGGTCGTGGCAACAACGAGTCACCCCTGAACCGACGGACTGAAATAGCAACCTGCCAGGAAAGTTTCCTTTCCTGTCACTGATCCCGTGAACTGGTTACTCATATTTTCTGTGGTTCCCGCAGGCCTCCAGCATGGTCAGCCCCAGCCATCCCAGCCTTTAATAGATCCTCTCCCTCAGCAGCCAAAAGCAAGAAGGCAGCGCTGTCACTAAAATTTGGTTGTACTCACAAGTACAAATAATTGTTTTTAAAGACATCAAAAAGGCCACAGTATAAGACAACAGCCTGCTTGCTTATTCGGGTGTATGCAAATTTTTTACAAAGGGTGTGTTTCCCTAAGCTCTGGGTGTCCTTGGCACACACTGAAACACATTGCAAATGACACCCGAAGTGTGGACTGTAACAGAGCGGAGGGTACAAGCCAGGGCACAGGGAGCCTGCGTGCCCTCTTGCAACCTCAGGACGCAAAGACGACCTTTGCCACCAGGCTAAGGTGTGCTGGAAGGCTTGAGACCCTCCCAGAACGTGCCCTTCCAGTAGCCCCTGCGCAGTTATACCAAGCGGGCTCCTCCTCAGCAGATGTTCAAGACACAGCACTCGGGCTTACCCAGAGGAACTTCCAAAACAAACCATCTGGAAAAGAAAACAGCAAACTATTTGCAAGCTATTTCCCTCCTCCGCCTCTCCCCCCCCCCCCCCCCCCCCCCCCCCCGCCCAGCATCCCTGATCACAAAGTCACAGGGAAGGATTTGAGAGGACAGAGCGGAGCGCCAAAGCCAGGAACGGAAGGAGCGTGTCAGTGAAGAAATGTTCCCAGCAAGGCTGCAGCTGTTCTTGTAAAACATGGCAAGGCAGCGGGCTGGCACGGCGTGGCCCGGAGCTGGCGAGACACTGGCAGCTGCTGGGGCAGCCCCAGGGCTGAGCGGATCTGGTAGTTTTGCTGTGGGCAGCGGGAGCCAGGAGGACGCACAGGAGCTGGAGCTTTTCTCTCTTTGCTTTTCATCCCGGCTTCCTGCCACCTTAAAGAGGAGCCGCTAGCTTTAGCCCCCACATGGGAAAGTAACGTCAGGAAGGTTGGAGCTGAGCCGTGATTGCCCTCTGGCAGGTCCTGCGGTGCTGCGAGCTCTCTGGTTTCCCGCTAGCTATCTGCAGCTCTTCACACTGGTGTGCCGGGCAGCCAAAACGCAGTCATGCATTTTTCTTCCTTTTATTTCCAGAAACATGAGAGAAAGTGCTCGCTCCCACTGCAGGAGGGGACATGAGGACAATTTCTCTGGGAGCGGGTTCTGGGCTTCACCTCCTGCATCCAGTTCCAGCCTGAAGCAATGGCCGAGGCCCCTGCCAAAGGGCTGATGACTGCTCGTGAAAAGGGCCTGTCCCCTCTCACGTCCCTTCAGAGACTGGCCAAGCCCTGTGCAATGAGCATGGTGCACCTTGGTGTCCCCACGGACAGAGGGACAAGCCCGCCTGGCCTTGTCTGCCGCCAGTGTGAGAGCCACGCTCTCGCTCAGAGCTGGAGCAGTAAATCGCAGCAGGACCAAGATGGAACCTACTCCTCACGCCTCTTATAGCAGCCACGAGATCAACAGCATTTATTCTGCCCCTTGGCAGGTTCTAAATTCATGATGCTTTACGCCAGTGGCGAAATTTCACCACTAGCCATAACAGCGGGGCGGGTTCCTGCGCTCCGCAAGCGGAGCGTGAGTGCGTATATCCCCATTAGCGCTTCAGATAAGATGGTCCATTTATCCCCACTCTAAGTGCTCCGTTCCCAGGGTTTCGCACACCCGCGCCGTTAGTTCAGAGCAGCGTGCCCCACGCTTAGGGCCTGGCTCACCCACCGCCTTTGCTGCGCCCTCAAGTCGCCTTGGTCCTCCCTGGGGTAAGGTGCAGGCAGGAGCCAGGTGCCCGATGGTGCTGGGGGTGCTGCCTCTTCCCCGGCCTTTCCACCCCCTTCAGCACCTCGACACCCTCTTCCAGCTTTGGGAAAAGCGGAGACTGAACAGAGTGCTTTGGGCACTGTCCGCATACAGGATTATTACAATTACTATTAATAGTAATAAAAGTGCATTAGTTTTTGTAAGACTTTCCGTCACCTCTGGTGGGCACGTGAGAGCCCGTTACCGAGCAGGCTGCAATCCCAGTGTTACGCTGCTATTAGATTTTCTGCTTGAGGGAGGAAGATATATGGCAACAATTGAGGTAGGGAATGTGCATTGCTCCAGGAGCGCAGTGCAGCTCTGTCTGTGAAGGGCACATTTCTGTGTCAAAACCGCAGCGGGAAATAGGTGCGTGAATCGCGATGCAGCGTGTGTGTGTGAGCACATGTGTCCGTGGCCAGTGTTGGCATATATGTGCCACATAGGTGCATCCCTTCCCTCTCATCTTTTTGAGGATCTCTCTGGTCCTCTGGGGTCTCCCCTTTCCCGTCTTCCTGGAGAGCTTTCTGCACAGCCTAGGAAATTGGGTAATGAAAGCCGAGTCATACATTCCTGCTTTATGTTTCCAAAGAAGCAAGTGTGACTGTCAGGTTTACAAAAGATTGTTTATGTTCAGTGGCGTGAAATGGGGAGCGAGTGTGCGGAGCAGAGCGAGAGAAAGACTGCCCTGCCCGGGCTGACAGCACTGCATTCATCCTCCACGCTACAGCAGACAAAGCGCTGGTGCTGCCTGACAGGGGCCATAAATCACCGCTGGGAGATGCTGTACCTACAGCTTATACCATTCCAGATGACAAACACACAATAATCCACACAGCACAGCACTTTTTCTCCCCTCTCTCCCTCGGACTCGCTGGTGCTCAAGTGACGACAAGAGGCAGTGAGGAAACCTGCAAAGCCTGGAGGTCTCTGCGGGGACCAGGGGAAGGAGCAGGGGCAGTTGCCGATGCAAATACCATAAAGCCACATCTCACCAGAGCCACGAGTAACGGGGGCACCAGTTTGCAAAGGCCAAAGGGAGGGGGTGGCCAAGCAGGGGTGAATCCTGCCTTGCTCAGAGGGGTCCCGTTAGAAAGCCAACGCTTTCAACTTGCCGCTGCCCAGCAGGATGGGGCCGGGGCAGCTGTGAGGTAGCCGGAAACACCAGCAGCGCCCAGGGTTCTGCAGCAGCCTGCCGGGACCTGCGGGCAAGGCAGGCAGGGCCATGCTTCCATGCAACCTGGACGAGTCTTGCTGGTCTGTGCGCGGCTTCCACAGGGCCCACGTGCGCTGGGAGGGGTGGCCTCAGCTGCAGCTGCTGGGCTGGTTTTGGAGCCCTGACCTCGGCTTTCCCTGCAGAAGCCTCCCTGGGCTGTTTGCCCCAGGCAGTGGGTGAAAGTATCTTGGTCTGCGCGTGCCCAGTGCCAGCTGCGCCCAGCGCGGTAGGAGCTGGATGGCACCGCAGCTCCTCCAGCACGACCCCCAGCATCCCCACGGGGCTGTTAACAGCACCGTTTTAGGTTGCGCCCTGGGTGAAGCGGGTGCCGATGTCAGACGTGCCAGAAACACCCAGCGGCGCACTCAGGTCTCCAGCGCTTTCCCCACCGGAGGCGCGTTGAAGCTGTGATGCTGCCGGCTCTGCCGCATCACTTGGGCAGCTTTGCCCAGGTTCCTTCCTGATGTGAAAGTAGGAACATGATCTTCGGGGAAGGAGGCGATGAGAGGCAGGGAGGCAGATGCTCTGCCACCACCCTGGGCTGTAATTTGAAAAGGAAGGGAAAGGAAAGAGGTCTGTCTGGTTGGACAACCCTTAAATCAATGTATCCTAATTAACAAAAGATCTAATTCATCAAAGTGACAGCAACTCTATCTATACCACCTCCTTGCATGGGGGCTGCTGGGGGTTTAGGGTTGGGGGTTTTTCTCCCTTTCCTTTTCTGACAACTTTATCTTTCCCACACACATTTTTATTTTCCCTTTCGAGGGGAGAAGGACTGATAGTGAAGCTTTCCTTGGGAATGTGGCCATTTAATTGGCATTTTCTGCCTTGCCCCCAAAATAGAGAGATATGTCGGGGGAGCTGGGAAAGAGGGGTTATCTTACTGAAATGCGGGTCCGATTCCGAGGGAGAGGAAACCACTAAAAGGTGAGCAGAAGGGTACGTAGCTATGCATGCACAGTTTGGTCAGATCCTGCAAATCGGGATTATCCTCTGAAAATACCCCCAGCAGGAACCATGGTGGTGTGGGGATCTTGGCTTTCACTTGGAAAAGCAAACCCTGAGAGCTTGACAAGGCTGGATGACACCTTAAATCTTAAAGTGCATAAAAAGAAACCCAACTGTTTTGTTTTGTTTTAATATGTGAAGCCTCGTGGTTTGGGGGCTGGGAGAGCAGGATGCTGAATTGCCATATAAATACAAGGACCGTGTCATTTCAGAATTGCTCTGCTGTTCTCAGCGGGCTCGCTCTCAGGAAGAGTGAGGTTTGGACATGATATAGTAACACCAAAATAGTAATAATAGTAATGAATCCCCACTCAGCCACTCCTCCCTGCTGCAAGCACAGGAGCATAATATCCACGATGCAAAATGCGAGCCCTGTCTCGTGGGAAGAAGGAAGCTCAGAAGGTTGCTGGGGTAAAAAATCCCCAAAGCAAAGCAAAGCAAAGCAAAGCAAAGCAAACCAAACCAAACCAAAGCAAAGCAAAGCAAACCAAAGCAAACCAAACCAAACCAAACCAAACCAAACCAAGGCAGTCTGCCTCCAAAGCGCAACCGTGTTCGCAGCACCGGCGAACAGGAGATGAAAGGGCCATAAAATGGAGCCGTCATCTGAAGGCTGCACCAGCACATATATCCTGATGTGCCGGGAGTACTTGCTTCTCCTGTAGCCTAAACTTCTGATGAACCAACGTGCTTCAGAGCGCATTTATATGCAAAGGTGTATAATATGTCCCCTGTATCTAATTATCTGTCAACCTGAGGCAGTTTGTTTTCCAAATCGGCCTCTCGGCTGTGACTTTATGAGGTCGTAAAGAAAACGGTGCCACTCTCGCACTGGAGCGCCGGGAGAGCCTGGATCAACAAATTACCATCTTTAATGGTGTCTCCTCGCGCAAGCTCACACCCGTGCACAGCCAGCCCCAGCCCCGCAGCCCCCAGTCCCCTGCGCCCAGCCAGACAGGGCAGTGGTGGGCAGGGTCGGGGCTGACCCCCGTGCTGCCTGCACCGCCCATGCTGCCTGCGCTGCCCTCGCTGCCCGCTCGCCCTCCTCTGACCTCGGCGGACGCAGTGTGAAGTTTGGCAGGAGGCGGCGGTGAACTCCAGCCCGTCGGCTGTGAAAGCAACACTGCCGCCAGTGAAAGCCGAGCCACGGATTCCTCTGCCCACGCTGCTCCTGTGATTAATGATAGAAAGGAATTAAAAAGAAGGAGAAAAAAAAGAGAGAGGGAGAGGGGAGGGGAGCGGGTCAACAGCTGAGTGCAAGGCAAGTCGCTAGACAGGGAGTAATTAAGATACTTGGGTAAATATGATTAATAAGCTCAAACTGGCAGGGTGTGCAGTAAACAAGGGCTAACCAGATGGTACCCTTTCCTTTCTGACAATGCTGCAAGCTTTGTAAAAATAGGAAGGAAGGCTCTGGATCCTCCCAGCACTCTGGCTCCAGGAGGAGGGAGCATTCAGCACGGGGCCAGGGCAGTGAATCACCTTTTAGGAATGAGAGACATTTCCCCCTTCAACACATCCCCATCAGGGCCGGCTGAAAATAAATGGCTGTTCTGGCAGTGCCAGCCACCCGTGCCATGGGGCCCAATCCGGCGCCTTGCTCAGGCTGGGGCTGAGCTTTGGTGAGACCCTCCGCCTGCCCTTGGCAGCGTGCGGGCAGTGGGGAGAGCCCTTGTGCGGGTCTCCCAGCACCCCATCTCCGGCTGCAACAATCCCGTTAGGAGCGCCCTGCCCAGAGCCTTCTGCGCTGCAGGAGCTGGTGCTGGGCGCCGCCGGGACCCCTCGCTCCTCCCTTCCAGCCAGAGCAGGTGGCTCGCTCCTGGCAAGAGCTGGGCAGAAATTTCCCTGCAAAACACTTCTCTGTCAGAAGATGCCATTTCGCCAAAGGTGAAACATTTGCGGAAATGCACTGATTTTGATGAAATTGCATTTGGAAAGAAAAATCAAAGGAGAAAATCATTTCGATAAGGCCAGAGCATTTCAGTTTGACCTTTTATGAATTAAATGGCATAGGGTTTTTTCCATTTCAAAAAGCATTTTGTTTCAATGTACTACATATATATATATATATCTCTGTAAGAACTATTGAAACCAGAATTAAATGTTGTGATTATCCCACCACGTGATGATAGATTTCCCCCACTGCAATATTGCAAGAAGTTAAGCCCAAATACCCTTCTGCTTTGAAACAGGGAAGGGAAGTCAGAGAAATGAAAGAAGCCTGGTTCTTCGGCCACCCTGCCGCTGGGACGTGCTGCCAGTGGCCACATCCCCGCTGGGGCTGCCAGCTCCAGGGCTGGGGAGCGGGCCCCTCGGGCCGTGCTGCTTCCCCCCGCCGGGCAAAGGGACCATCTGCACAGTCCTTGGCCTCCGCACACCTGCCTCGTCTTCCCAAGGTGCCCAGAGCAGAAGGGATGCTCGTATCTCTCGCTGCTATCTGTTTTCAGTTGACTATTTACTGTCCACTGCTTGGAAAATAAAAAATTAGCCAAGTAGCCCCAGGTATTAATAACAGATTAAATCAGCACTTAGCTTTCGGCTTCCTCTGGACAAGGATTCTCTTTTTTTTCCCAGATGAAAAGTTCCCAGTGATAATGAGAGCAGTAAATGTTTTATCTTTACAGGGAGACAGGCAGAACAACGGGCGCAGGAGGAAATCTCTGAATCACAAAGATGTCACCCAAGGAGCGGCGTGCCACCAGTCTCTGTTCAGCGCTGTGTTTTCCTGCAATGTACCATTTTCACTGCACGTAAGTTGTCTCATTATTGTACTCAACTTCTCCTGGGCAAGGAGGCTGTCCCTTGGCTGTGCCATAGACCCAGAGTGTCACTTCTGAGCTCGCTGGGACTCACCTTTCCTTGCCAAATAATAACGCCGTGGCGGCTGCCGCATTGCTGTGCAGCATCCGCAGGGCAGGGGCTGTCGCTGCCTGTCGGCGTGGTCCATGCTGAACACGCCACCATGCTGAACACCCCAGCACTGTGGCTGGCGAGGGCCTGCGGATGCTTCCCGCTGTGAAAAATGAAGTGAGACTTTGTTGGGAGGCTTCGAGGTACAGCGAGGCTGCGGGAATAGCCAGTGGCTCGGCGGAGGTGGGGTAGGGATTAAAGATAAAGAAGAAATTTCAGCTCATTGGCAGGGCACATATTTTTCCAATATAAAAGCAAATGGGGGAACCCTTAAATAAATTGACTCTATAAAAACGTCCTTTTGTATTACTGCCTCACCTTTTCAGGGGGAAAACACCAAGTTTTATTTTCATGGCTTCCGAATAAAAATATCATTGCTGCTTCATAATTTCAGAGAACCAACAAGCAGTCCATAGCTATTTAAAATACACAGGCCCCCCTCGGTACCCACCATCCGCCCGGCTGCAGGAGCAGCTGCCACGTAATTACAAGTCCTCGTCACAAGTGCGGAGAAACAAGTTGTGGCATTTAGGAAAGGTCTGCAAAAATAGGTGTCAGACCTTAACTAATAGTGATTGTCCTTCCATTCTGCTGTAATTTACATTTAATTCACACATTTCATTTCCATTTAAAATATGATTACAGTGTTTTGAAGCACATCTCACCTGTCCCCTCCGATTATGGCAGAATGAAAATAACACGAAGCAGCAGGAGCGAGGCTGGCTGCCCCAGGTCTTGGCTGCGGGATGGTAAACACATGGTGCCGTTCTCTGAGCTGGGGAAAGGGACAGAGAAGAATTCCGAAAACATCACCCGAGCAGGTACGGAGGGACATCCATGGACACACAGCCCTGCTGGTTCTCGCTGCAGGGCTTTAGGCACCGGCAAACAGAGGAAATGAATAGTGCCAACAGAGCGAGCTGGGGTGCAGAGGGCATGACTCTCTAGGCTGTGTTTTTCCATGTTTTTTCATGGAATACAGAGGCTTATCCTTGTGGCATGCTGGCGTGGCATGCAGACATGTAACTTTGTAAGAAAAAGCGGTATCTGGGCATCTGGTACAGCCCACTGCGAAACAGAGCCACAGGCTATCCTGGGAGAGTGCAACCAGTGCCTGGGGAGCAACACCATGAGCTGCTCATTTGCGAGGAGCTGGTTTAAGTCCAGGCCTGCTCAGTGGGAGCTGGGCGAGGGAGCCTGGTCCTGAGCAGTATTGCATCCGGCAAGTTTCTATAGAAATACGACGTTAAATGTGGAGCTGAATCTGGCTGGGAATTAGTACTCCATAATTTATATCCTGGAGTTTGCTTTTTGTAAGTCCAAGCAATTTAAGCCGCTCAGTTTCATTTCAGGTACCACTGCGCTTTTCTCTGCCTCTCACTATCGCCCAGCTCTCCCTGCTCAGGGTTCTCAACAATTTTTTTCCTTGAAGCTCGTTTCCCACAGATTTCAAAATAGGAGGATGTGAGGGAGGGACTAATAAGACCAAGTTTCTGGGTTTTGCTTACACTTTATTTCTACTTCAGCATCATCTGCAGCGACAGCTCAGCTTGGCACGAGGCTTTCTTATTGTTGCTGCAACAGGCGATGGATTCCTGTGCCTGCGGGCTGGGCATCTGCCCAGCCCAGTAGCAATCGAATGGGCTGAAGGGGCATGTGCCCAAGCAGGAGCACTGCTCTGCAAAGCATGTGCCAGTCCAGCATCCACTGTAATCCCTCCCCGAGGGGACGGTGCCGGTCCCCAGGGGGACCGCAGTGCTCTCACATGCATCCTCTGGGTACCAGCCACCACCGGATTCCCCAGGGCTCAGCGTCACGGAGCACACGGGAGCACGTGGCAGCTGCAGCTCGAGGCTGTTCCCTGCTGCACAGAGGCGTGGGCTGTATTTGAACACCTCCCGCTCCAGGCAGGCAAGGTGATGGAGGGGAGATGGGCAGTGGTGTTTCACTGGGAGGTTACAGTGGTTTTTGACCTCCGTCTGAATTCCAGCACAACGTTCGGTGCTGCCGGAGCGCCCGTTTCGGTTTTGTGTCTGCCTTCCTGCCGGGCAGCTCCGGCACACCACCGGTCACTCTGGTTCGCTGACGGAACTTGCCTTTCTCTTCCCTCCTCCCTTCTAAATGAATTTAGACACACAGAAGCTCTTCTGTGGAGAAGGAAAAGCAGGTCCTTGCCCTTGGCAGCCTGAGAAGAGGAAGTTTTACCCTCTCGTGGAGCAGATGCACCATGGGGATGAAATCCCCCCTGCAGAATTCTTCGTAAAACCTGCGCTCTATTTAAGCCATCAAAGCAGGGATTCAGTGGGACAGAAGAGGAGCACAGGCAGTGTGGTATCTGTAGCAGTCAGGTGCTGTTGCAGAGACTGGCCTGGCCTGATCTTGAAAGAAATTTTAATTTCTCCAGCGTGCAAAGCTCATTCGTGCTGCCAGGCTGAGTCTCCCCGCGCTCGGTCTCAGCAGTACATATCCCAGTGTTGATCTGAAGTGCTGCAGGGGATGGTGCTGGGGCCCTTCTCCAGCCAGGATTCATCCCAGACAGCATCCTGGAGGTGGAAGCTGCTTTGTAAAGTGCTTTTTACCAGGACAAAGGGAGAAAGTCACCAAGAGAAGGGGGACCCTCCCTGGGGAGGGAGCCATCCCTCCCGCATTTGAGGACAGAAGTGTCCCAGGGGAAATCTTGACATGCTTACAGTCTGCTGTGTTAGTTGTAGGACTTGTTTATTTGTGTAGCTCGCTGAAGCGCTGTCACAGCAAGGAAAGGACACTTGGCTTCTCTCTGCCCTGGCTGTAAGTGCTGCCATTGCGCTCGAAGAGAGCGGGAGCTCGGCCCAATGCTTCCTGCTGTTCCAGCCATGCACCAGTGCGGGGGCCTGGTGTGTACCTGCCTGGAGGCATCAAATAATACGTCTTTGGCAGCAAGGCAGTGAAATCCTGCAAACCAAGTACTCGCTGAGTAACGTTTCACCTGAGCACGCTGAAACCAGCACAACTCTTTGCAGCAGCTTCCATAGGGTTTGGAAGAGTCTGCAGGCTTTTCTGCAACCTGGCTGCCTCTCTTAAATTTACGCCTCAGGCACCCAGGTGAGGAGTACCCTGAAATGAAGGCACCTCTTCATCGCCCAGCAAACCCTCGACGCATTGTGCTCGTGACATCGCTGCCTCTGCTTCTGCATCTGGGGCAGTTTCCATCCTCCTCATCCATCTAGGAGAGGCAATGGCCTGGCTGCACCCACCCTGCCCGAGGGGACCCTGTGCGGCTGCTTGCTCCCCCGAGGAATGAATCAAGTGGGAAATACAGGTTTCTGAACATCAACATCCCTCCCATGGATCAGAAGTTCCCAGGACCTGCACAAGCGCAGTACAAAGCGCCAAAGATGCTGCCCAGAAATGGGAACAGCCAAAAACACTTCCAGTGCCGCCCCCGTCGGGGCTCACTGAAGGAAAAGTTTACCTCCTCCTGCAGAGGTCTTTCAGAAGATTTTTTAAGCACAAAAACTCTTGCCTAGAAAATAAATCAGGCTCACCCTCCCCACCATGTCCTCATCCCACATCTCCCCCGCGCTGCGCCCACCCCCAGAGCACCAAAAAGGCACAGACGCGCTGATTAATATCTGCTACGTGTAGGGGAAAACAACAACCCCGTAAACAGTATTATTAACCCATGGGCTGGCAATAAATCAGTGTGAGAAGGTGACCTCAGCAATGCTGGAGTAATCCTGCGTGTCAGGGTAAATTTATGAGGCCAATTTTATTGGCCTGTATGACCCAGGCTCCTTGGAGATGTCTCAGTAACAAATCCAATCCATATCATTTATTAGCTTTGTACAGTGTCAGCTCTAAGCATAGGAGGGATCCCATTAAAACGTATTGCTCCCTCTGCAAAAGATGGGCGCAAATAAGCTGTTGGATAATTGTCAGCTGCAAGGAGCCCCCGATTAAGAAATTGCTCATTGCAGATCTGCTCGTGGGTCCATAAAGCTCCCTGGAGGTGGGGGCGCCGGGGTTTGGGTGGGCACCGTCTGCCTGTGTGGGAGGCAGGCAGGGTTTAGCCATGGGAGCAGAGGTGCTGGGCTCTGGGGAGTTCCCAGCGGAGTCCCGCTCTCCCCCCAGCCCCCCCCCACGTGCTGGATGAGGAGCTGGGGGCCCTGGGGGCTGCTGACCTGCCGGGAGCCAGGGAAGGTGCAGGGACCACGGGGTTGCAGCGGGAGGTGCAGGGATGCGACAGCGCAGGCATCTTGCGAATGCATCCCAGACGGTGCTGCGGCGCGGGGGGCGGCGAGACGATTTTGAAGTTGACGGTGGCTGAACCCCCTCCTTGAAGGCAGGAGACCGCTGGTGGGAGGGGAGGGACCTGTGGCCGGGCCCCGCGGGCAGCGCCAAGAAAAAGCTCCGTTTCGGCAGCCGCTCGCAGACCTGGCGGTGACGTGCGTCGTGCCCAGCACACTGGTGACGGGAGCAATCACGCCTTCGCACCAGCACCTCCAGGGTCTGATCTCTGTTGGCTAACCAGAGTCTGGTGGAGGCAGTTTAAGTCTGTTTGACTGTCCCTGTCATCATAAGGTTTACGGATGGTTAATTTATTCTTTATAGCACAGTCATTGATGGCTGTTAAATCACAAATGAGAGCCAATAAAGGGTGAATTGCAGCTGAAATTACACTGTTTATATGACAGCAGAGTGCTGGCTAAAAGATTCATATGCCGCTGATGAAGTACGTTATAAATTTTAATTACCATAGTTTGTACAAATGACATGTTTGAAATGCTATTGAGTAATGTGACCCTGATAATGAAACTATAAAATAAATCATTAACTTTCTGAATGAGCTTTTTTATTTCCATGCTACATGAAGTAAACTTTCCAATTTATTCCATTGCAGCCTTCTTCTGAAAAAAAGTGCAGAGAGGAGAGTCGCTCACCACCCCCTCCACCCTGAGGGACACTGACAAGCAGACCAAAGGAGGGATGAGTGGGACCATGTTGGAAAAGAAGTCAGAAGCCTGGCCAAAACCAGCCAGAGCCCTCAAACTGCTCATGGTTTCACCCCGGCTAATACAGAATGATGCCTTGCTCCTGCAGCTGCAACCAGCTTAGCTGAGGAAGCGCAGAGATAAAAGCAGCGCTTGAGAACCAGCTCTGAAGAGCCATAAAAATCACAAGCACAGAAGAGAGAAAATCTCCATTAAAGTCAGAGCATAATTATAACTCACTCATTGGCTGGGGGCTTTGCAGCCCCAGTTGCTGGAGATCCCCCTGCCCTCCGCCGGGAGCTCCCTGGATCTGCCAGGGCTTTGAAGCAAGAGCGAGGGTGCCTGAGCCCCCGGCTGCTCGGCACAGAAGCGGAGATAATTCCCTGGATGAGGGTGATGAGACAAGTTTCGGCCCAGCAAGGGATTTCTTTGAAGCCTGCCTGGGGAAGGAGGCGCAGACCGGGCAGTTACCGACACAGCATGCTGCAGTCTAGCTCCGCTCGCTCGGGGAAAGAGGATGATGCTTCCTAAACCCTTCTGGAATGACACTCGTACCAGGTTGTTACCTTATTATATTGCCATAGAGTATTTTTTAAGGGATACAGGGCACGAAACAAGATGGGAGTGCAACAGAGCTGCTTTCTCGTCCCTTTGCAGAGGGGTGCTCCAAACACGAAAGTGCTCGCTGTGCTCCTTGTCCCGAGTACTGGGGTCACCCATCCCCCCGAGTCGGGGCAGTTGGCTCCCCCTGGCCCCCCGGAAAATCCACCAGGTCTGGGGCTCTCTGCCAGCACCGCTGGCTTCTTTCTCATCTCCTTAATTCAGTTGGACTCTTTGCACACCTCGGGTTGAATGTGAACCTTTCCCTTTCCCCAGCTTTCTCACACTGTAAACAAACAACGTATCTGCCTCACATGGCAAACAAAAGGCAATAACAGGAGTCTCCAAATCAGTGGCAGGGAGAGGAGGGGCAAAAGGGACCCGTGACATTTTCAGGCTGTGGGGATGCAGCAGAAGGTTGTGATGTCAAGTACTGTGCAGCAGTTGTGTTTCAAGAGATGGGGTAATTTATGACCCATAGTAACGTTTGTGGTTCTTTGTGTGGAGGTAGAGATGGATCTTATTCTTCAGGGCATCAGCTGCTGGTCCCTGGGGTCCCTGCGTGCCAGGGAGTCCCTGTCCACAGAAACTGGTGGACCCGTGGCTGGGTGCATCACGTCCAGTGCTGGCTGACTCCCCCTGCCCATCCTCTTCCCTGGAGCCGCCTCTCTCCGCATCTCTGCCCCGAGCTGCTCCTTACCAGAGGACACATGCAATGAGTTCGGGTCCTGCCGAGTGTCAGGGTTAAGTGGGGCAAAGCATGTCTGCCGGACAGGCGGCCGGCGTGGGTGCCCGCTGCTGGCACGGGGCCGGCCAAGCCCGCTGGCCCCCATGGCACGGCCGCCAACTGCAAAGGCCAGAGCACCCCATCACCTCTCACCGCAGACCTCGCTGGGCCTTTTTTCCTCCCCAAAAGTGTTTGGAGTTGAAGGGCTTTTAACGCCTGCTTTTGTCTTATCAGCCAGACCGAAAATATTTCCAAGCAGGCTGCTCATGCCGCACTACTTACCATTAAAAGAAAGGACCACATTATTGCTGTTATAAACCATTGATTAAGGTTTATAATAGCAATAATCCCCTCGAAATTCATTGTTACTGCAGTTAATGACCAGTTTATTAGAGCGTTAACCATCCTTGGCAATGGGCTGAGTCGTTTAATGCTGGTAACGACCAATTTCTCAAGGGTTATTGCTTAAATAACAAGCCTTTGTTAGATATATGTTCAACCACCAGATACTGCTCCAGCTGGAACCTTCTCCTGTGAAATAATTGTTAATTATTTCCTCCAAGTTTTGCCACCATGCTTCAAAGTTTTTGATGGAAAGGGTTGCTGAGGGTGCAGAGCATCAGAGATGCTGAGACCGGGCAAAGCGAGGGGGAGCAGCCGGAGATGTGTGAGGCAGCACCCAGAGGGAGGTGGGTGTAGGACTTGTGGTTGATGTATTTTTTCCTTTTCTGGCACCCGAGACTGCCCCAGCCCTGGGCCTGTCCAGCCCAGCCACCCACGGGGCTCTGCAGAGGCACCGGCTCAGGTCGGAAGCAGCAAAGCTTCCAATGCCGAGCCCCGGACTCCCGGGCATCGCGGCGAGCCACCCAAGAAGGGTGAGAGAAACCAAAGCTTTCCCTCCCTTCTTCTTTTACATTAATATGATCTGAACATTTCATCGCGTTAACTGTCCTATCGTGCCACGTTAGTATCATCCTTCTAACAGCGCTCATTTTGCCTGACATGCTATGAAAGGTACAGATACAATTACCCTTTAATTGTGTCCTATTAGCAAAAATAAATACTGATACAGTGTGAGGTTGACACAAAACGATGGCAAATCCCTGGGAACGGGATCGGACTCCTGGTGCCCGGAGAGTGCCCAGAAGCCTGCACGCGTCGAGACAAGTGTTGGCCAGGCTGGTGCGCTGAGCAGGAGGGTGGTCGCTGCCTGGGCTTCTGTGCCGGCGCTCGGCAGGGGCTGTGCTGGCTGTGCCACCAGCCGTGCGGGGACACCCCGGCCGTGGCATCAGTGGGGATGAAAGGAGGCTGAAATGCCGTGATCTGCTCACTCTCTGCCGCTCACCCCAGATGCCTAATCTCTAGTGGCTTTAACAGGCTTTTTGATGATTTTGCTATGAAAAAAAAGTATCCCCGCATCACCCCCATGAAATTACATTTCCATAGCAAATTAAATTTCCAACTTTCCTGATTCTCTTTAAGGAACAGAAAGGAGATCTGAAGTTGGGGGCTTAGATGAAGCCTGGACGGTGCTGGGTTTGGTCTTGGTGTTCCCCTCCCTCCTTTCGCTTTGTTCCTGAGTTTATGGGGTCTTTGAGGTGTCACCAAAAAGAACAAGGAAGAGGGAAGGAGGGATTACTCCAAAACCTGGGAAAAGTGTAAGTCCTGGTTTTGGCAGTGAGATTCTGATCTTCTCCTGTGATGCTTCAGGCTCTTCCAGTACCTGAGGAAGCAGGATTCTGCCCGAAATAAATCACAAAGTGGAAAATACAAAACCGAAAAACTTTGAATATTTTTCCCCCTCTGCTGGAAGGAGTTACCAGTTTCTGACTGCTTCCGCCACCAGCCCAAACTGCTCGCTGATGCCCGGCGGCTTTGGAATGGGCCCTGGCTGGGAAAAGCAGGAGGCGGCCGAGCTTCGCCGGCAAAGCCGGGCTGGGTCTGTCTCTGGTCCCTGTCACAACTGCTGTGGGGATTTGTGCGAGCATCCGTGTTATTTTAGAGATAATGTGAGCAGAGTGGAGCATGTCACAGGATAATGGTCTCCTGCTGCTAGGCTGTTCTTGGCATTTATCAAAAAATGACACCAGAGGGAATATGCTCAAGGGAACCGAGGTGTCGATTCGATGACTGCTATTTCATGATAAAAGTTAACAGAAATAAAAATGAATCAGTCACAAAACAGCTTATTTATAGCTGTGCCCAGCCCAGAAGGGGATCCCTGGGAAAGACAGGGCAGAGGTGCTGGCCGTGCACACCTGCGCCGGCATCGCGCTGCCGGGAGGAGCAACACGGTACCTTCCCCACCATTCCCAGGAGGAGCGGTGGTACCTTCCCCACCATTCCCAGGAGGAGCGGTGGTACCTTCCCCACCATTCCCAGGAGGAGTGGTGGTACCTTCCCCACCATTCCCAGGAGGAGCGGTGGTACCTTCCCCACCATTCCCAGGAGGAGCGGTGGTACCTTCCCCACCATTCCCAGGAGGAGCGGTGGTACCTTCCCCACCATTCCCAGGAGGAGCGGTGGTACCTTCCCCACCATTCCCAGGAGGAGCGGTGGTACCTTCCCCACCATTCCCAGGAGGAGCGGTCATACCTTCCCCACCATTCCCAGGAGGAGCGGTGGTACCTTCCCCACCATTCCCGGGAGCGGTCGTACCTTCCCCACCATTCCTGGTGGGCAGTGCAGGGACTGGTGCTCATGCAGAGTGGGAGGGGAGGGCTGGGGGATGAAATCATTTGAGGTTGCTCAAACCAGGCTAATTTTCTGGCTCCTGGAGCAGGATTTGAGCAAGCACAGGACAGCAGGGTGGGGGTGATGTCCCGTGCTCCTCTTCCCCATCTGTCTGTGCTGCTCTGCCCTCGAGCTGCCCAACCAGGCAGTGCTGCCCCCAAAAGTACCCCCAGATGAAACAAAACTGGGTGGCATCCCCTGGATTTCACACATTCTCCCTCCTTCTCTGTGTCTTAGCACATAGAAGCCCAAAGCGTTTTGCACAATGCTTACAAAACAAAACACTTCCGGTGTTTTGCCTAAAAGCAAATATTTTGAGCAAAATGTTTCAGCGTTGCCTGTGTTTATCCATCACCGTAGGGGTGGTCCCTGGACAGAGCTGTGACCCCGTGCTGGGCTCAGCTCTGGTGACCCAAGTCCCAGACCCAGGGGATGCAGATGGAGCCCGGCTTCCCTGAGCCTGGAGCACTTTGAGGGTCTTGTTCCCTCGGGAGGGGGGTGGGGGGGGGGGGGTGGGGTGTGGATACCAGGTCTCTTGCTGGCTGTTTGCTTTCAGCAGGCTGTACCCGAGGGAGCTGGGCGGGCGGGCTCGGGGGGCAGAGCATGCCAGGCAGGGACCGTGCATTTGGGGGTCCCAATGTACCAGCCCAGCAGGTTGTACACCTGCAGGAGCCTGTAGTGATGTTCGTGGCCTGGGACTTCTGGTGAGATGCTAGGGGGAGGAGGAAAAAAGGGCAGAACATTAAAAAAAAACCCAGGCAGCCTTTGCTGTAGTGGCTAAAATGTCTAATCATAGGTCTGGTATTAAATTAAATATCCTGGCTAAACCAGTCTCATCGTGGATATTGCACTAAGTTAAACACACAGCTATTTCAGGCAAGGTGGGGGCTGGGTTTCCACACCCGCCCATCAAAGGCACCCTAAAGCTAAAAGCTTCCACTTTATCAAGGTGAACAAATTAATCGGCTAATTGTTGGTGGGGCCAAGTTCTGGTGTGTTTCCAGTGGGATGGTCTGTTTTTGTTATCTCAGCTGTGGGCAGGGAGGAGAGGAGGAGGAGGGAGGCAGAAGAAGGGCACTGCAGCACCTGGGCTGTTGGCCCGCCGCGCAATGGGAAACAACAGGGGCCACAGGGGACGCGTCGCTCTTTTCCACCTACATGTTATTCCAGCCATAAATCCGAGTGACCAGCTTGAACTTTTCTCAATTGACATGTTTACAAGGGAAGTCCACATTTGACAGGAAAATTAAGCATATCAATCACTTAACGAGCTCGTTAATGAATGGCTCTCAGATCTCTCTGATTTTGTGCCTGGTAGCACAATTTATTGATCAAGCATGCCTTCGGCCGCAGCCAGATGTTGCCGTGCCTTGATCCTGGGAGCCGGGACAGCCCTGGCCAGGGTTTAGCGAGAGGTCATTTTCTCCAGCAGACCCCAGGTTGCCTTTTCTGTCTTCTGTTTTCTCTTTCTTTCTCTCCCTTTTCCCCCCACCAGAACAAAGAGAGCAGATGCGGGCTCGGGGCCCCTCACACCCACTCAGACATATGGAAGCGATCTCCTCTGTCTTTGTAATTACACAGGAGCTTGCTTTTCAATGGCTCTGGGTTTTATTGCACAGAAACCAACCTATTCCTACATAAAACATTTTTACAGCTTCTCCTCTAGGGGCTCCTTGGCGAGGACCTGTCAGGTATGAAAGCACGCAGGACCCCCTGGCAGCCAGCCGGGCGAAGCGGGGACCCCCGGGGTCCCCCGGCAGGAGCACGCGGCGACCGGGGACAGCGCGGGAGGCAGAGGGAGAAAAGCTAAGGTGAGGTGTCACAGTGGAAAGATGGGAGCCAGATCCCCCAGTAAAACCTAACCACTTTTGAAAGGCAGCAGAGAACGCAAAATAATCCTCAAACCTTAATGAGACCCGTAAGTAAACCCTGGCTGTATTTGCCTTCCCGGCCCTGGATGTGCCTGAAATCCCACCTGGGAATGTGTTTGTAAAAGCCCCGTTTGTCTGAACATCTCAAAGACACTCCTGAGGTTGCAGTGGGACGGAGGATGCTCACAGCTGTTTCTCTGTGGCCGGCCATGGCAGCGGGGTGCAGGACGCTCACTCCTGTTTTCTCCACTGGGGATATGAGCTCAGAGTCACCACGTTTCAGCTCTGCAGGGAAACTTTGCATGTCCCATGTCCCGGCTGCGGGCACTGACCCAAGCCCAGCAGCCGCGGGGAGGGTACGCTGGTGGTACTCGCTGTGCCAGGCACAGCCTTGCCTTGCCCTGGGTCAGGGTGAGGTGAGAAGCAGCCCCCACAGACAGCCCCGTGTGTACGTGCCGATGGACGGTGACAGTGACGGCTGAACAACCCATCCATCCCCCCCAGGATCTGTACTAGCTCATGTAGTAAAGTCTGCTTTGGATATACTATCGGCTTGTTTCAGGAGGGCTTAGTAAAACAATGGAAGAGTTACTCTGCAATCTAATGGAGTAAAAAAAAAAATATCCTATAGTGCATCATGAATAGTCCAAAATGCAAAGATGACAATTTAAGTGTTTAAAATGTACTCAAGGTAATTCCAAACAAATTTTAAAGCCATTTCAGACTATAAAACCCCTCAGCTAAATCATTGGTTATATGGTGGCGGTGCTTATGTTGCAAAATATCCCCAGCATGAAAGGGAAAGTTTAAAAAATTGCCGGTTAATCCTTATAAATTACTTATTAGTATTGCAAAGCTGGAGCTGGAGGAGCCTTCCAAGTGAAGGCCGTGCTGTTTGGTCACTTCTTGCCCGGCTCTGTGAGGAGCACTTGGGGGCTGGCTTTGATTTGTTGGGCTCTGCGAAGGCATTGATGTGCTTCCAGAGCGTTGCATCAGCGCTGATGTCATGGCACGGCTCTGGCTTCATCCCTCCCGCTCCTGCGAGAGCCTCCCCCTCCTCCTGGCCATTTCAAGGAAGCCACAAAGCTCGGGCTGTCCCTGCTGCAGCCACCCTGAGGGCTCTCGCAATCCCTCTCAGCAGCTGGGGGGAGTTGCCCCCCAGGGAGAGCCGTAGCTGCAGGGAAGGGTGGGCTCAGGTCCCCCAGTGCTGCACCCCAGTGCAGGGGGGGGGGGGGGGCAGGGCCCCCAGCGCCCCTCGGCCACCCGCCGTGGGGCTGGTTGATGTCTCACGAAATGTGATTTATTCTGGGCCATTGCTGCAGCCCCCGCCTGCCAGAGGGGCAGTCACTGGCGGCTCTCGGCTACATCGCAGCAATGCAAATCCTTTTGCTGGGTGTCCATGTTTCACACCCTGCCAATGGATTAAACCCACCGGGAAGCGGTGAAGTGCATGCAAAGAAAATAAAACTTTATTCCCTTCCCTGTGCTTCTGGGCTCCTAACTTTTCTCCTGTGTGTTTGTGCCCTGATTTGAGAAAGCGACACAATCTCGCTCGCTCGCTCTTCTCTCGCTCTTTTCCTTTCACCAAACAGATGTAACTATTTATTCCTTATGTCCCAGTTTTCCTGTAATTTCATAAAGTGCAAATTTGCTGTCCTGCTCCCAAATGCCGAGTCGGTGGTTTGTCATAACAGTCATCAGTAACTGTCGCTTTCTGCCTGGGGCTTAATTAACCCACTCTCTCATTAGCATGTCCATGCAGTTGTAAGGAATGAAAGCCTGATTATTTTCTACAACAGTCGCAGCCAATTACTGCACTGAAATGGAACCACATTAATCAAATCTTTAGTACAGTGGCAAATTCAGAGATATCAGATTGCAAAAGACTGCAAACCTAATATGTCACTGTCAGCGGAGCTACGCAGGCATTTAGCGAATTGCATTAAATAGATGGCTTCGCTGAAACCGCATGAATTTAATATGTGATGGGATCTGGAAGCTATTAGTGTGACATGGCAAAGTACTGGGAGCTTGGCAGCTCTGGACTTTATCCATGAGCTCAGGAAACTCGTGTAAAAACTTGTGTGTGTGCGTGTGTGTGTAGCAAAACGTCTCGCCTGCTTAAGAGAAAGGCACGGACGTGCACTAGCGGGAGCACAAGCAGAACGGTGCCTAGTCCCTAACCAGTTTACAGACAGTCGTTGCTGCTGGTTTACACTGGAGCAGAGCTCAGGGCTGGAGGGGGTCGGCGCACCAGGCTGGAGGGGAAGGGGGAACACGAGCCGCGGCCACGTGCAGGAGCTGCTCTTGCTCGCCAGGCTGGGCTCGAAGCCTGCGCTTCGAGGGGCACTGAGGGGCAGCAGGGCACGGCACGGCTGCTGCAATAAACCATCTACAGGGGAATCCCAGGCACGGAAATAATCTGTGCGGAAATTACCGGCCATCACTGGTTTTACAGTGCTTTGTGTGCAGAAGCGTGTCCCCGAACACTCCACCGACATCCCGAGCTGGGCTCTAGGGCCAGGGGAGCTGCGGGAGGGGGGATGCTCTCCCCAGGGACCTCTGCAACCTCACCAGGGATTTCCTGCTGCCAACCCCTTTCTCGGCAGCTCAGCTCCGTCCACCCGGCAAAGTCCTGCTCGCTCCAGCTGGATGTGCCTCCTGCTCTGCTCCCGCTCCCCTTGCCTTGCCTTGGCTGTGTTCGCCTTGTCCCTGCCAGAGGTGTCAGCCCTTGCTCAGCCGGTGCCTCGGGCTCTCCCTGCTTCTCCCGACTGACTGCAGAAGCTCCCGGTGGAAATTCATCCTCTTCCTCTTTCCCGGCAACATCTTGCGCTGTCTTTGCTTCAAAGGCCACACAGCTGAGGGTGCCAGTGCTGTTACAACAGCAACGAGTCGGCCTCTGCTCCAGCATGAGCTAAGAGGCATTTTCTGTCTCTGCTCAGAGGTATTTTCCACCCCTGCTCTTAGTGAGCCCATGAATTCATTTACTTTCCTCTGCCTTCTACACATTCCCCAGCACCTGGACACGCTGCGTTTTGCAGGTCTGGAGAAACGACAGCGAAGGGACATGGGAGCGTCGGGGGGGAGAGGCGCACTCCAAAGCACTGCCCGGCCGCAGTTTGGGGAGGGGGGGCACAGCCTGGGTGTCCCGCTGCCCTCCGGCTCCTCGTGCACTCCCCTGACCCAAGCCCCCTCCCTTGCCCAGCGGCCGGGGCAGTGGCAGGTGGCGGCTCCCCCGCTCTGCCCGGGTCCAGCGCAGCAGGTGGCTGCAGCCCCGCTGCTATGGGAGAGGCGAGAGAACGAGGAGGGTTTTTCAAAGCAACGTTCAAGGGCTCCATTTGTAAATCTTTCCAGGTTCCCAAACAGCGGCTGTGGGGAAACTCACGCTGGCTCCGGGTTGCTGCAAAGCTTGACGGGAAACCGAGATTTATGCCCTATTTTAATCGGCTTAATCCTTGCTTTGCCGGGCTCAAATCACAGCAGCCTTCTGCGCCTTCGTGGGCTTCACCTCGACGGCGTTAAATATCCCTGGCAGCCTGGAAGCAAGGCAGACCCACTGAAGGGACTCGCCAGCACCGCCTGCCGTGGTGGGCGCATGCCCCCCGTGCCCACGCGGGACCACGAGCCTCTCTGTGCGCCGGCGGCGCGGGGACAGCGGTAGACGCTGACAGCTCTGACTGATGAGTCTCAATAGTCAGGGTCTGCTCTTACACAAACTGCCTTCATCAGCAACTTGCTGCTGCCACCAGTTAATCTTCTTGCAAAAGGTACACTCCCGGTACATTTGTACGTTTCCTCTCCCAGTAACCTAATCTACCATCTAGTTTATGCATACATGCTCTGAGGGGTTATATATATATATATATGTGTGTGTGTGTGTGTGTGTGTGTGTGTGTGTTTTTTCTAAGCAATCAATCTGTGCGGCTGGGAGCTGCAACTGAATTTAAATACCAGGGTTTTCATTATCTCCCAACACCGGAGAAAGAAAGGAGGGAGAGTGACATTGGAAATAGAGGGAAATAAATTCCAATTTCTTGAACAATACATTTGAAGGTGTGCATATTTCTGCAACCTTATAATGCCTAGTGTATTACACAAAATCTTTTTCTGCAGTAGGAATATATTGAAAAGTAGATTGCAGAGTCCCTTCGACTGCATTTTTGCTGTTGTGATGCATCTGAGTAGTCTAGAGATGGTTCATAGGATCAGCACTGTGTTGCCTTTTGAAGACCCCCCAAAGAGACGTGGATCCTGCTCTGCCACGTAGCTACGACGTGGACTGAGAGATGTCCCCACCAGGAGACAGACCTGAAACACGGGGAGGGGGGCGGGAGTGGAGAGGAGGGGGAAGCGGCAGTTATTTGCCCAGGGTAGTGCGGAGCCAGGAGCAGAACTGGAGGCAGGGAATTCCCCAGAGCTGCCCGACAACCCTGTTCCCAAATCCACATTACGCAGGGAACTGAAGGCGACTGCTCGGGGGACTGGTGACGCTTCCAGGACCTGGTAGCTTCATTCCAACGAGCTTGGGACAGGCCATGTTTGCTCCTCAAATTTCAGTCGGGAAAAGAGATAAATGATTCCTGGGTTGGGTTATCTGAGATTCTTGCACCATAAGAGCAGCCCCCCCAGTGCATGGATTAATTAGCTACAGGATGCAAATGCCCTCGTGCAATAAATCACTCGATCACTCCTCCTGCGGTACCTGTGGTTATGGCTCAGTGGGGTGGTGGTGCCCCGGGTGGTGTGGGGGAGCCCTGCCCAGGGTTCAGCCCCCCCAGGGGGACCAGCCCACCACTTTGGCACGGCGATGTCTCCAGGCTGAACCGCAGAACTGACACCCAGCTGCAGGCAGCTGCGGCCAGTCCAGCGCCGCTGGCCAGGTGCCCTGGGGCTCTTAAGGGGCTTCGGCTCCCACCCTGTGGGGCTCCCACTGGAAAGGGCGCCCCAGAACCGTGCTTTGTGCCACGCACCCCTCCAGCCCCGTTGGTCCCCACCTGTCATCTGCTTTGTAGGCGGTAACCGCAGCAGGGCCAGCAGCGAAGCAATGCCCAGCAAAGAGAACGGGTGATGGATCTCCTCCAATGCATCTCCTCCAGCACAAGCAGCACCGTGCTGGCGGCAGCTTTTCCATCCCACCTGCAGAGCCGTGCCTCGTGGGCTGATCCTCATCCCTCTGCCCCACAGCCAGCTCCCCAGGGGCACAAACCCCTTCACACCCACCGCCAGAGCCCAGCCTGGGGGGAGGCACGCCGTTCAACTTGCATTTGCCCTTATTTTCTGTTGTAACCAAGAGAAGGAGAGTGACGCACTCCGTGCTGCCCTGGGCACAGTCCCTGTGCATCAGTGGGGTCTCCTGGGGGGTCCTGGGGACCCTCTGCTACGCTCAGCACCCACAGGGGCTTAACTCTCTCTCACTTACGGTTACATCCACATGCTAAGCAAACATCTCCCAGTCCTCCAGCAAACCCCTGGTTTAGTAATACTGAGTTTTCAGCCACAGTTTTTCTCTTTCAGTATCGCTGGTGGGATGTTGGGTTTGGAGAAGATTATTTGGACTTAAAAGGATTTGTGGTTTATTCTACATTTATGCAGCGTCTGTTACTGGGGTTGGCTCACATGTGCAGAGAGCCACAGCACCTACAGCTTCCCAAATTTTTAGATTTCTGATCCCTAAGCAAATAATGTGTTAGTCGTGTCTTATCCCTACCCCCAAAGCAGTATCTTCTGCTGCACTTGTCCAGTTTTAAAGACTCGACTTCCCTCCCTTGAGGTGCTACAAGAGTCGAATGGATTTGCTGCAGCAGGAGCTCTGTAGGGGGAACCTCTTCTGCGTCAGTTAAAATTTCCAGTGTTGGAAAAGCACAAAAAGCACTCCAGGGCTCAGGCAAGTTTCAGGGCAAGTTTGAGAGGAGTCTCACCTAGCAAAATCAAAGCAAAATCCCAGTCCTGCGGAACCCCCTGCCCGTGCACGCCTGGCTCCCACACGTGAGTGTGTGAACCCATGGCCGGACCCACGCTGGCTGCAGCCCGGGGACAGGGACATGGGACATGGGACATGTTCGGTTCACGGCCAGGCTCCTCTCTTGCGCTAAATACAGCCAGAAGGCCGGGTCAGCGTGCTCGGTCACATAAATCATCTGACGTTTTGACTGTGTGTGTGTGATAAAGCAGCTCGGAGCAAGAGCTCTGGCCACTAAATCACGGCGCCCTGTGCGGGGCCGGGTGATCCCAGCGGCATCCTACGAGCAGGTCCCAGCGGGATGTGTCCTCGGCCAGGGACATTGTCCTGCCTTCGTCCGCCCTGCCTGAATGGCCCTTTTGCAGAGGGGGAAGAAATTTGAATTGCGCCCCAAGAAATGCCCCTCATTTGTCTTTCCTCCTCCGTCGCCCCGCTGTAAGGGACTGTTCAGCAGGAGCGGGAGAGGACGGTGCCTGCAGGGCAGCAAGCGGGGGGCGTGCGGGGGGTGCCTCTTCCGAGCCCTGCGCCCAGGCTCTGGGCAGCCCCCGGAGCTGTAACATTAAATAAACTTGGTGCAGGCAGCGCTGAGACCCCGCGGGACAGGAATTATTTCATTCCTTGGTCCTGTACAAGTGGCTGGACCCACCTGCGGGGACAGTCCCGCTTCCCAGGGGATGCGACGGTGCCGGGGGCAGGACCACACGCAGTGCATGGGGCTGGGGGTGCGCATCAGCCAGAGACCCCATCCCATGCTCCTTCTCCTTTTGGCGCAGGTTCCCTGGCCTCTTTGGCACGAGGCCTCTCTCTTCCTCCCTTGTTTCCTTTTTTTCTTTTTTTTTTTTTTCCTCCCAGGGAGAATTGTACGGAGACTGATGGTTTTATTTTACATGAATCACTGATGATCTAACAAATTAATTACCTGCTCGCTCCTTCCCTCCTGTGTGAGGTCATGGAGGCTGGGTGGGGGCAGCCCATCGCCCCCCGCTCGGTGGCATCATAGCTCCTGCTTTAAAGACCAGAGACAAATGTCAAAATCGCCAGTTTAGGTTAAAATCAGATTTAAATGTCTCTTACTAAACACAGAGGCACACAAACTCAATATGTCATCTTTAATGGTTCAGAACAAAGCCTAGAAAAATTGTGTCCCAGTACACAGGAATTTTATAACCTTTGATATATAGCTTTCATTATTAGCAATAATTTCTGTAACTGCATCCGGATTCACAGGAACACATATTGTATAATAATTCTGCTTTTTTTGACTTGCTCCTGGTCCCCGCAGGTGGCTGCCCCTGCAGACACACACCCCCCCCCAGCCCCAGGCCGGCTGCCCTGGGCAGCGCTGCCCCAGCCCTTCGTCCTCCTCTTCTGCCTTCTACAAAAACAGGCTTTTGTTGTCTTTTTCGTTCCTCTACTTTTTGGTTTGGGGCCAACACCCACTTCTCCCTCCCCCACTCTTGTCATGATATTAAAATCTAATTACCCAGACAACTCTCTTCACCTAAGTCATCAACAGGCCCAATTATTTCTGCGCCGTGCACAGCCCCCCATGTATGCACACACAAGCACACACATAAAGCAACAAACAATAAAAAGGCGTTCGCTAACCTCCGCCTTTTTTCACAGTCAGGCTTCAAGTTCACATGTGAATTTATGCCAGTTTTGACATTAGCAGGAAAAATTAACAGTTCTCACAAAAAAAAAAAAAAAAAAGAAACTTGCACAAAAGAGGTTTTGTGTTTCAAGCAGAATAAATTATAGTGTGATGTTATTAAAACACTTAGTTGTTAAGTTGCCAAGAAAATCCAGTATATTCACACGGACTCGAGGACCTGTCTCCATGCAAAGTAATTAAATTAGATTTATGGGCTGCATTACATCAGTGTTTGATAGTTCATTTTTCCTTTCTTCATATTTTGTCCTGCTTTATTAGAGCATGTGACAGATGGTAAAAATAGTGTGAAGTTTCTTGGCCCTGTGCTAAATCCCCCTTCGGTAGTATATCTCTCTTCTGTCAGTTCTCCCCAGTGATGATAAATTAACCTCTCCTCTTCTATCCCAAGTGTGGCAGTAAAGCACTCTTTGACACAGCACTATCACTTTATCTTAATCTGTGCTGTTCTAGGGGTGGGGTGGGGAAGGAAGCGAAAGGGAGATGATGCAATCGCTACCACAAGTTTAAAAAAAAAAAAAAAAAAAAAAAAAGAAAAGATTTATTGTGTCCAAAAAAAAGGAGGAGAAAAAAAAAGGAAAGGCAGTAATAGTGCTGATTTATAGAATCTGCTTTGTTGCGTGTATGTATATGTGTGTGTGTATACAGACATATGTATCTGCCCCTTCGCAGCTTCCCCTCTTGCCACAGGTTGGAGGGACGAGGCTGGTTGTTGATTTACTGACATCTGGACCCCTCGGGTCCCCAGGCGCCCTCGCCCACCGCTGCCCTGTCATTCCTCCAGCCGGTCGATGGACAGAGGCTCTTCTCCTCCAGCGAGATGGAGTTATTTATCTCCTGGTCGCCTGCTTGCTGCTTTTACAGCAGGCAGCGTGACCCTCAGCCCTGTCCTGGCCAGGGTCCCGGGACCCTCCCGTGTCCCCTGCCGTGTCCCCCCCAGGGCTGGGGGCCGCAGGTGGCTCCTGCGCTCCAGGGGGGAGCTTTGCCAGGCGAGCCCCAAGCAGGGCCCTGTGGGCTTTTGGAGCACCGGGGTAGTAATTAAGTGCAATGAACTCACGAAGTTCCTTCTAGTGAGACAGAGCGGGAGCCGCGGGTATTTTCAGTGAGTGCAGCGGGCAGGGCAGAGGCGGTGAGTGAGGGGGAAAACTGGCACCGGGAGGTGTAAGGGGAGAAAGCCCTTCCCCGGGGACCCCCCGCTGTCCCTGTGGTAGCGAGCTGTGGCATTCATCGTGTCAGATATGGCAGCACTTGATGTATGGAGGTAGAAACGTAGTGCTATCCCTAAATTTAAAGTACTGAGACAAACGGAACCAGCCTGCAGCTACCTCTGGGTGCAGCCCGCCCTGCCGCTGCCCGGCTCGGGAGGCACAGCCCAGCTCCTGCTATTTCAGGAGTCAGAGACCTCGGCTTTCTCCCGAACTAAAGATCTCCTAATACAGGAAAGATCTGGGGGATTGACCGTGTGTGGGTAACTCCTTGCTTGCCAGGGATTAAGGCTGCCGCTGGAAGTCACTTGGCACGTTGTATATGAACAGGCACCTTCGCGATGCCCAGTTGCAGCACAAAAATGGAACTGGTGCACCGAGCAGCTACATGGAGCGGCGGCGCGGGCGGTGTGTGCTCCCCAGTCCGGCAGGGCATCCCCGGCGGGACCGTTTCATACAGCCCGTTGTGTTAAACGCTCGCTCTGAAGCCGAGTCAGGCTGCTTCCCCCCCTGATGCCGTATCCCTCCATCCGCCATTTAACCCCCCATTCCTGCCTGTACGGGGACCGTTTGCTGTGCATCTTTCTTTCCTCCTCTGCCAGGTTTCAACTCGAAGGGATCGACTGAAGTGTTTAGTCACCTGGACTGTAACTAAAGATGACGGCGCATCCCTCACAGGCGAGGCTGTCGCTGCTCCGAGCATCTTCCCGCAGCCCTGAGGCAGGAGACGTGAGTGGCAGCGCCCGGTCCCAGCTCGCCGGGGCTCACGAAGCAGGGTGACCCTGCTCCTGACAGAGGGTCACACAAGTGTGACAGAGTTGGGGGAGCAGAGCAGGGTTCACATGCACATGGCTCCCAGGTCACCCCTCCTGTCACCCCCGTGCCTGCTGGTCCCCAGAGGGGGCTGCAGCCCAGACGCCGAGCAGGGCAGCTGCCGTAGGGTCACCATGGTCTGTTAGAGCAAGACCTTAAAGGCCCAGCTATAGAATTTTTAATTCGTAGATCAATAACCAGATAATACTAATGGTGGTGTCGATGCAACTTAAACCCCTTAGGAAAAATTCTGGTGTAGTGGGCGCAGCGATTCGCAGCTCACAGAATAACGGGAATGGGGGAAACACAGGACCAGCCTGAGTCTTCGGGTGAAACGCACCCCAGAGCCTGAGCTTCCTCCGGACACGCTCCATGGTCCGCCAGGACCCAGGGCCCGCCTGGCTGTGTCACCAAGCCTGGAACTTGAGAGCTCAAGGCTCTTCTGGTTTTCAAGAAAAAAAATAAGGCTTTAAAAAGATGTCCCTTTCATAAATAAAAGCCGAAGCCCCTGCAGCCCCAAACTGGTTTGTGCTTAAAAGGAAGACACCGATCAATTTGTTGTTGTCATCAGCACAAATATATTAAAATAGCAGCTGGCACCCACGTCTCACGTCAAGCTCTGGACTAATAAGGAGCAGAGGGACTGTCCCAGAGAGTTTACAGGGCAAATAGGCTGCAGGTGGCGATGACAGTGGGATTAACCCTGTCCCCACCCGTCCAACTTCAGGCGGGTCAGTGTGACATGCCTCCTGCGGTGCGGGCACCCCGCCGAGGGTGTATTTAAAATGAAAACAAAAACCCCAATGAAACCAAACCCTCAGCTGTGCCTGCAGCTCTCCCTGGGAAAGACTTGGTGATGGGAGGCAGTGACAAGTGCCATTGCACTGTGGCAGGGGGGTGTCACAGTGGTTGGTGGCATTGCACTGCGGCACAGAGTCACAGCAATGGGTGGCATTGCACTGTGGCATGGGAGCGTCACAGCGACAGGTGGCATTGCACTGCGGCATGGGGGGTCACAGTGACAGGTGGCATTGCACTGCGGCATGGGGGGTCACAGCAATGGGTGGCATTGCACTGTGGCATGGGGGGTCACAGTGATGGGTGGCACTGCATTGTGTCACGGGGGCGTCACAGCAGTGGGTGGCATTGCACTGCAGCATGGGGGGTCACAGGGATGGGTGGCATTGCATTGTGTCACGGGGGCATCACAGCAGTGGGTGGCATTGCACTGCGGCACAGAGGTCACAGTGATGGGTGGCATTGCATTGTGTCACAGGGGCGTCACAGCAGTGGGTGGCATTGCACTGCGGCACAGAGGTCACAGTGATGGGTGGCACTGCACTGCGGCACGGGGGTCACAGTGATGGGTGGCATTGCATTGTGTCACGGGGGCATCACAGCAGTGGGTGGCATTGCACTGCGGCACAGAGGTCACAGTGATGGGTGGCACTGCACTGCGGCATGGGGGTCACAGGGATGGGTGGCATTGCACTGCAGCACCAGGACACTTGATACGACCTCAGGTGAGAATAACGGTTTGCAGACCCGACCATCGTGTCCGTCAGACCCTGCACGCTGCCGTTCCAGCCCCCATCCTGCCAGGCAGAAATAGGGGCAGAAACAACCCACGAGCTCATGCAGGGGCTGAAGCACGTTTTGGGGTGCGCTGTGCTCCCCTGGGCGCTGCCAAGCAGGGGGACCTCTGCCACCCAGCCCTGCACCACTCAGGCCTGCAGGTCTAAGCGCATTAAGTAGCCAATCACACTGCATTACGAGCCCAAGTAATGCTTATCATTAAACCTGTAATTTATTTCTTCTGTATTTCATAAAATGTGAAATATTACCACTCGTCGGGTGCCCAGAGAGAACGGGGATGCTCCATTAAGTTCGACACTGCTCCTCCATAAGATGCAGTAATTATATGCGGCTTTTTTTACTGCTAAGTTCCTACTTGCAGATGCTAACAAAAGAAATAAGCTTTTAATCCAAACATAATTAATATGAATTACCTCCACAGTACACCCTGGCTTTGCACCATTAAACTTAATTTTTGTTTTGCATGATAATTGTGTTATCATTACCATTTATAGGAGAACTGAGGGACCTTCACTTTGTTTTCAGCCAAGACCAAAGGCACTAGAAATGGCTATCGGCGGGCTCGCTGCCCACACGGGCCGGGGGAATTCCTGCCCTTGGCTTTGGCTTTGCTGTGGTCGGTCTGGGCGGGTGGGTTACACAGCTCCCGTCATGCCGTCCCAGCAGGCAGGTGGTGGGATCGGGGTGCAACGCTCCACCGCTGTGCCTGGGCTCTGCAGGCACCGGTGCAGCCGTGCAGCCCCTGCCACCCGCGGCTCTGCGGGGCCACCCGCACTCCCTGTGACAAGGGATGGGTTGTCCCCAGGAGCTCTGGAT
The DNA here is from genome assembly GCF_017639655.2 of Falco naumanni. Lineage (NCBI taxonomy): Eukaryota > Metazoa > Chordata > Aves > Falconiformes > Falconidae > Falco > Falco naumanni. The sequence continues at coordinate 5,296,880 of NC_054072.1, forward strand.
GCTCACCCGTGCCAGGTGCGGGAGCAGGCAGCGGTGTGGGCAGGGCAGAGCAGGAGGGCTGGGAACACTCCATGGACAGCGAATAAATTTCCCGTCTTTGGGACACAGCAAGAGCTGGTGCTCGGACCACAGACCAGGATGCCAAAGCCTCCCCACGCACCCCAGAAACGCCTGGCACAGGGTCCAACATGCGTTGGAAAAGCAGCGTCAGCGAGCCCAGCAGGAAAGTGGGGTCTCACCCTGCAGCCCCCAGGCCCGGGGGGCTGCCTGCAGTCCCACCGCTAATTAACCACCCAGCCCTGTGCGATGAGTTTGTGCAGTCACATTTCAGGAAAGAGGGAGATGAAATCAAGTCCCGTAATTATTTATTGAAATTACAGCCCCTGTCGAGGACTGAATTACTGCAGACTCCATTAGCTGGCTCGCTGTGTATGGGAGAGAGGGAATGAGAAAGTGATGGATGAGAAAGACAGAGAGAATTTTTAAAAATAAAAGGGAAAAAAATGAGAGAAAGAAAGGGCAGAGGGAGGGGAGAAGGGCCCTCCCCTGACCTGCCTTCTCGCTGCCCAAGCGGCTCCAGAGCCGCGGTGCCCGGTGGTGCCAGCTCGCCCCGGGGCCAGGCGCGTTGCGCTGGCACAGCACCTTGGGGCTGGGGTCTTGGGGGAGAGGCGAGCTTGCTTGGGGAGAACCAGAAGTCACCTGCAGACCGGTGACCAAGGGCAGCCAGATGCCCCTCCGAGGGTGACTTAGTCTTGCTGGCAGTTCTGGGTTTGGGGTTTTAAACACGTGTGATGCATTAGCAGGAAAATGAGAAGTTCGGGTGGACAGGGAACCCCCCGTGCCTCTCCTCGCCTGGCTGACCTTGCTCAGCACCCTCACCGCAGGCTCCAGGGAGATGGGTCAGCTTCGGGCACTGCCAGACATGAGGGTGGGCACTGCCAGGGAGCCCTGCCGTGGTGCTGGGGGGGCACAGGGAGACCAGCCGGCTGCTTTGTGGCTGGGGCCTGAGAGGAGGGAGGGGAGTGATGGAGGATGCAGCTGGGGCTATCAAAGTCACTGGCCAAGAGCAGGGATAAACAAATGCAAAGAAATTACACTGCTGAACCCGAGGAAGAGGTGGCTGTCACTTAAAAGTTTTCTCTGCAGTTGTCTGTAATCACTACTTTGAATGATTACATAAATATATTAATTACACTAATTAATTTGCCCAGAAAAGAGGCTTCAGTAGCTGGAGACAGCAGGTATCTGAAGGAAAGCATGAGCATCATTTTGTAGGCAGTGCATTCTCGGCAAATTCCTTAATTAGGGCTGCTCTCTGACACTGAAGTTCGGTCCAGGGATGAGTCTTTAAAAAAAAGAACATCTCAATGCAAAACATTTTAGGAAACATGAAGAGATCTAACAGGAGCCTAATTAACGGGCAGTCTGGAAACAGCCACCTGGTGCCTGAGCCCACCCAGCGCGGCGCTGGCGGGGTGTCCTGCCTGGCCGGGGCCAGACCGGGAGCGGGACCCGCACCAGGGTGCAGGGTGGGCACCAGGGTGCTGCACGAACAGCCCCTGGGGATTAAAGCCTCAAGGGACAGCGCAGGAGGTGACATGCAGAATACCTGGTGGTCCCCTGAGCTGCCCAGCGCTGGCATCCCCGGGGTGCTGGGAGCAGACTGGACCGATGCCTGCGGATGGGCAGCCAAACGGCGCAGCCCAGGGGAAGCCCAGCAAATGTTTCCTCGCGTCTAAAGTCACGGTCGTTCTGCAAAAGCAGGGTCAGCTGCCCCCGGCTAAGGGCAAACCCAAACTCCCCTGCCCTCTGGCCTGCCCTTCTCTCCTGCCTTGTTTGCTTTCCACTCCATGCCGGCTTTTCAAAGGCCATTTTTAGATGGAGCAAGTGATGCACAAGCCACTGTGCCCCTCATCCCCTTCCTAACCTGCCTCCTGATAATAATGAGCCCAGACACTTTTATTATCATTATTAATTAGCACTTTCAAGCAATGGAATTAAATCAATATGGTGGACTGAAACTAATTTTAACAAGCCATTGAGATCAATCATCAGGACTTTTATCTACATAAATGCCACTAAACTCAGCTCGTTAGTGTAACATTAGCTGGAAAAGGGGAGGGGGGGAAGAGAAGGGAGACTGGCGGGGTTTTAATTAGGAAGACATAAACCATGCCACAATTTTTCTTCTTTGATTTGCTTTTAATCTCGTCCATGAGCTCTCCTGGTGCCCTGGCTGATTATCACTCTCTTCACCTCCTCTCAGGAAGCAAAGGCAGCAGGAAGGAGAACAGAGGGAGTGGGAGAGGACAAACCCAAGGAGAGGTGCCTGGCCATGGTGGCTCTGCAGAGCTGCTTGCCCTTCCCACACTTGTATGGGATGCTGCGGGACTGAGAGAGCTGTGTCGGGATGCAGGGTGCTGCAGGATGCTGCGGGGCTGAGCTGTGCCGGGACGCAGGGTGCTGTGGGATGCTGCATCGGGACACAGGATACTGTGGTGCAGTGTCCCCTGCACTGGGGACCTTGCCGTGGCATTTTACCAGCCTGTTCCTTCCCTGACCCACATCTCCCCCAGCACCTCTGAGATGTGACTTCCATCCTCTTGCTGCTCCCTGGACCCGAAGCAGAGGGCGGTTTGCCATGCAGGGCTCCTGCCACAGCCCAGGTTTGGGGCCTGGAGGTCACTGGTGTCCCATTGAAGCTAGGGGAGGCAGTGGAGGAGGGGAGTGGGAGGGTGATGCCATTGATCACCAGAGCACCTTACTAAGGGGCTTTGCTGTGGTCAAAGCAGCCCAAAATAGAGGAAAAAGAAGGAAGTTCCTTGCAAAACTCCAGAGTCGTCTTCTTTCCTTTGAGGACTAGGAGTTGGTGGTGGGGTGAGGATCTGTGGAGCCTCTTTCAGGGCTATACAGTTGTCAGGGCTGGGATCAGTGGGCTGGGAATGGGGCTGGGGGCAGCTCTCCTCTGCTCAGCGCCCCGCAGAGCTGCGTAGGTGGGCAGGGGGGCAGGGCAGAGCTGCCCCCCTTGTGCCCCAGTCCTGCCCAGTGTGGCTGGAGAGGCACCTTCCTGCTGTCCCTCGGAGGGCTGTGCTCTGCCCTGCTGTGTCTGACGGCCCTCGGAGCTCAGCGTTCAGCAGGAATTTTCAATTCCTTTAGTTCCAGACACACTCTGAGCTTGGACCAACAGTAACATAAACCCTCCGGAACTCAGGTTTGAATCAGATGTCATATATTTTGGTTTCTTCTGCAAAACGGAGAGCTTCAAACGTTTCCTCCTTTCTGGGAAGCCAGATTGCTCCACCACAGGCTGATTGTTGTTTTCCTCTTCCACTTAGAAGTAGGTAGGAAATAAATCCAGGGCCTCTGGGATGGCAAGTGGGTTTCTGGCTTTTTAAAGCCACCTTTTGTTGATCTTCCGTCTCCCTGGGATGGCCCAACCCTGCCAGTCCCTGATCTAACGCGATGCAGGAGGCCTCTGGCTCCCCCAAGCCCACCTTTGCCTCCCCCCTCCCTCTGGCACGGCTCAAGCCTGGCTGCTTCTGGCATGATCAAAGCCATTGCCACTCGGCAGCCCCTGCTGCAGACGTGTCTGTGTGTGTGGGCTGCGCACACAGGCCAGGTTTAAAAACCTCTTAAACTTCTCATTAACGAAGCTCGAGTAAGTGGCCAGACTTCGGCGGAGCTGTGCTGGTTTACACCACAGGAGGATAGGTCCCCCAGTGTCATCTTTCCCGATGTCTCTGCCAAACCTTCCTGTGAAATATGACAGATGCACTAGAAAATATTTCCTTTTTGTTTGCTGGATGGGTAATAACTTGCCTTAGAGACAGTCTTTATAGTCAGCACAAAAGTAATTTACCTACATGCAGCGCAACCAGATTGCAATAAATCTGCCACTCTCCAGCCCCGCTGAACGCCGTGCCTGCCCGCGCCTCCCGGGGACCGGCACAGAGGGTGCTGTGCCCCTCGCCCATCCCCTCCCGCCACCACCCCCGGCCCAGCACTGCCAGCTCCCAACCAGAGTTAATGTTTGCAAGCCCCCAAAAAAATAAATAAATGGGATGGAGAGCACCACAATGGCAGCGGGGCCCTAAATCACAAAGCCTTGCCTGTCAGCCAATTTCTCTGCAGAAAGCTCTTAGCAGTTAATTTCTGGCTAATTTATTATCCTTCGGCTTAGCCCTACAGCACCATTAGCAGTACACTGACACAACTGAGTGAAATATTGTCTAATTTATTATCTTATTACTCCTCTGGAACAGGATCAATTAATTACCCATTAAAGTATTTCAGTTGCAGAGATTTATTAGGGGACTCGGCGTTTTAACAGATGATTAGTTATATATGTTTGTTTGCCTGAGGAGCGCAGACTAGCAAATGACTGGAGGGGAAGGGGAAAGACACCGAGTCGGGAGGTAGCTAATGGATCTTTTCTTGACTCTCTGAAAATGGAGCAGTCAATGACAAGAATTATCGACTCATTCACTTGCGGTTTTGAGATAACCATATGTACAGGGAGAGAGAGGGGGCGAAGGGAAAGGGGAGAAAAAAAGCCTCACTCAACTGCTTTTTCCATTCAATAAATTTGCTTCAGAATATATTGGATTGGGGTTTGATGGCTATTTCGTGTTTTGCAGAGTGCTGACACTGGTATGATTCAGTAATTATTGTTTCTTTTAAGTTATTGCTGTAATTTTGCTTTCTAAGATCCCAATCAATTCCCGCCTCTCAAGGGCACGCTTGAAAAGCGATATTTGAAAACAGCCCTCTGATAGATTGTGCCGTTAGACAGTGGCTGAGACAAATAGCCTAATCTGGCACAAATTAGCTTGGCTTCCACAGATAGTTTTATACAGCAATGTAAATTATATTGTCAGGGCCAGTCACTTTCCTGCTTAGAGTGCAGCTAACAAGAAGCCATGGAGACATTACTGGTGCTGCCGCGCTCCCAGGGCTGCTGCAAAGCCGTCTGCGAGCCAGGCTGCGCAGGAGCGCTGGCGCAGGCACGATGCCACCCCGGACCCACCGCCCCGCTTCTCCCAGGGGAGCACCGGCATCGCCGCCCCGCAGCACCGGGGGGCTGGCACCGGGGGGAGGGGGGCGCGGGGGTGCTGGCGGCCGCCCTTGCCTTACGCAGCCGGATCAATAGTTCCTATTTGCTCACCACACTTCTTTGGGCTGGATGAGACGCGCGTTAACCCCAGACGTAACTGATGGGGACGGAGGCGTGGTGATGCCCAGCCCCTCGGGGGGCTGCCTGCGGACAGGCAGCTGCAGGCTGCCATGCTCTCCTCCGCGCCCACCCGCAGCCCCCGGCGGGGCCGGGACCCCTCGGATGGTGGTGGAGGAGGCTGGTTCTTGACTCACGTGGGACATACCGCCTCCACTTTGCTATCTCCTCACTGGAAGCAGCCCTGGAGTGCGTCACTGTGCCAGCTGCAGGCACAGGGGAACGGCACCGTGGAGTGGAGACCCCAGCCCTGCCCAAGCTGGGGCTCCCCAGCCACCTGCGGTGCTGGAAAGCCAAGCCCAGCACGAAGGTACCCCCCATCGGTCCTCCACACATCAGCCTGGGAGCAGCCACGGGAGCAGGCAAAGCCAAATTTCCCCCGCTGGCAGCAGAAACTCATTTTTGATCCTGCTGTCTCTTCAGCTTGAGACTGAATGAAATTAGGATGGGCTTAAGTGAGAGGGGAAAGCAGGCTGAGCAAATTGAAATGGAGGGAGAAGTAGAATAATCTGGAACCACTGTCACAGCATAAGAGCCACGTCAGGTGCAAACAGGCTGAAAAGCATCACAAAAAGATGTATTTTTTTGCAACTGTTAGCTAACCCATGGAATTCATCACTGCAAGATATCACAGACGACCTGAGCAGCATGAAAATGGGATGTTTAGACAACGAAGCGGGTACATAGCCATTTAATGAGACAGGTTCAATTTAAATCGAGTTATAAGGGATCCGAATCTTGTTTTAAGGCATAAGCAAACCACAAGCTAGGGGAGACAGGAGGCTCTGCATGCCGCAGCTACGTGGTCTCCAGGGCATGTTCCCAGGGCTCCTCGCCTCTCACCCCCAAGGTGGGATCCTGGGTTCCGAAATCCTTACTGGAGAAAAGCAGATGGAAACGTGGCCAGGCTACGTGGGCTGGTGAGGTGGAGGGGCTCACACACCTGCCCAGCCGCTTGGTCCTGGCTGAGGAGCTCCTTGGTCTCGGATCACACGTCCACGATGTGCCTAAGCTGACCTGAAGCAGGTTGTCTCATCCCATAATAGAGAGATAGCTGTGTCAGGAGTGAATCTGTGACTTTAGGGAAAGAAAAAAGCAAGGAACGGCTCCCGCCAGGCTCTGCAGGAGCAGATGGAGGATGCACTTGGCTGCAGCGAGAGCCGCAGGCCCTTCTTAACCTTGCAAATGGCTTCTGTACCAGGAGGGATAGGTTAGTTCAGGCTTGGAGAGCTCCGTCTCCTGAGGAAAAGCTTCTTAATTTTCACTTCACCCTCTTCAGACCAGCAGTTTAGCACAGGGACTTGAGGGTAGAGTTGACAACTGCAGTGACAATGCCGAGACAGAGCAGGGAAGCAGCCACCATGCCCATCCAGTTAGCAATTATCCGATAATACTGGAAAGATACTTATTTGGAAATACAGCCCCAAGGGATGCAGAGGAATTCATTAAAAACGAGGAACAGGGAGGAGAGAGTGGCTTTGGAGACCTTTTAGCTCTGCTGAGCTGGTCTGAATTTCCTCCAAATTCAATTGAAACAAGCCATGGTCTCCTCAGTCACCTGCATGACATGAGTTCGTGCATTCTCAGCCCACTTCCCACTGGGAGAGGTGCTTGCTGGAGGAGATACAGCAGTATATGTGATGGCATGTTCTGCTTGAGGAGTCCAGAGGCTCCTTAAACCTCTTCCCAGAGTCTCCAGAAATGATCGGAGCCCAGTAGAGGAATGGCAGACGTGGTCTTAGTCTGGCGTCTCCTCAAAGCTCAAGGAGCCAGTGGTTTGGGAGGACAAGTCAGCCTCTGTGGGAGGAACAGGAGATGTAGGACAACCCCAACCCACATCACCCTGGAGTCCCCACTGACCGGAGCACCCCTGGGAAAAGCCTTTTCCTTTCCCATTTGCTGACTCTGTGTCTCAGCCCACTCCCTCCACTTGAATCTGCAGACAAAGCCAGAAACAAGCAGGGTTTAATCTAGCACAGGGACTGGTTAGTCATAGGCACTTGCTTTCAAGTGGTGCCAGCTTGGTGGTGTGATGGGTGAGCCCCAAAAGCAACCTGGCATTAACTCATGCCCCAAAGGGCGTTCCAGTGGTTTGGGTGCTGCATTCCTTCGGCTCTCATGCAAACACCCGTGTTTTCGTGTCGGAGCCTGCCTCGTAGGCACTAACGAGCAGCACCCCCAGCTGAGAACCATGCTCCAAACTGCAGTTAGTTTTACAACGTTGGTAGTAAACATCTCTGCAGGTGGGGTTCATCTTGCTTGTCTTCAGCTGTCAACAGGAGACATCTCCATCTGCACTCGTCACCCCAGGCTCCATTTAGACAGAGGAAAATAAGTGTTTGCAGGGATTTGTCTGCCCTATTTCAGACACCTCTGACTCAGCCTGCAAGCGTGGCTTTTCCCCATGGGTTACACAGGGAGCTTTGAGCACTGAGGGTAGGTCAGCAATGCAGGTGACCACGTTTGGTCCACCTGGGATGCCACACTCATGGAGACTGCTGCAAAGGAGGGACATGCAGGCAGCAGCAACAGCCTCCATGCTTCCAGCTGGAGTGCAGCACAAGTGTGGCTGGTTCCCAGTTTCCAGTGCTTTTTACACTGGGAAGCCGCTGGGCAGGGGCACAGCCACCGGCTGCCCCTGTCTTGTTTAGCTCTGTGTTGCTCACGGGGGGAGTCTTTGCAGGTCACCTTCTCATCTCCTCCTTGCACTCACAGAAATCAATGTTCTAATTTGCCAGAGCGCAACAAAACAACTGTGATGGCTGGAGCAGAAATAGTATCATATTCCTAAAGGCTCTGCGCCAGCAGTGGGGCTGGTTGTGGTACAGAGCTTCCCTCTGGCAGGCCACGACGCTCCCGCATGGCTCAGGGGAGCTTGGGAGGCACGGATTCAGGCAGGCAGTGGGCTGATCCTCTGCACCCAGCCTGCGACACGCTCCTGTCCTGGGGAGACCCACTGCCTGCTAGGAGCAATTCAGCCAGGATGAACGACTGGGGCAGCGGTCCCAACCCATCTCTTAAACCTCCATCGGTGAGCGGCGCTGGTCCTGCCTGCCCCCTCCCCAACGCACACACTCCTTTGCTCTGAGGTTATTGCACCAGCACGCAGAGGTTCCCATCCACGCTGGACCTGCAGAGCAGAGAAGCAGCATCCCCGGCTGTGAAACCGAGACGCATCGTCACCCAGAGACTTGCCCAAGGTTGGCCAAGAGAGCTGCGGCGGAGCCAGGAGCTGAGCCCAGACCCGTCCCACCACCGCCTGCTGCCTTCACCTCAAAGCTGTCCTGTCTTTTTGCTGGTGCAATTCTCGTTCCTCTTCCAGCAGCTGAGTAATGGCTTTGGAAAGATGACACTGCACTGATTTAGGGGCTTGACCTTGGGAGTGCTCCTGAAAAGCTGCGGTTTCCTGAGCACAGCTTCACATTGCCTTTTATGAACACTTTACAGGTTACATGTATATTTGGGTATCTAGCAAACGGGTAGAAAAAAAAAATAAAAAATATGCATGCAAGAGAGAAAGAAGGAATGGAAAAAAAAAAAAAACCTTTTATATCTCCAGGCTGCCTTCAGCAACAGCATTCCTAAATAGGAGAGGTTAAATATACTGCTGCCATTACACTCTACAAGGAACACATTCCATAAAAACGAAGGTGCCGTAAATTATACAAATATGATGCTAACAAGCCAGGAAATGCACTGCTAATGAGGTCAGCTATAGAACTCCCGCAGTGCTGCAAATCATGTGCCAATCCAGCACAGGAGGTACAGGAGCAGCCCTGGGTCAGCATTTTCTGAGCGCATTTGTAACCCGCTGTTCGGCGAATAGTTATACAGGTAGATAAAAATCCTCCTCCTCTCCTTGTTTATGTGTCAAATAACCAAGGCACCAGACAATCACGCTTTGCATTAATGTACCTTGCTATTATGCCTATTGTTCTGTGGCGAAGAGTGGACAATTAGTCACTCCAATGTACAAATATTGGTTACAGTTTGGAAGCATACATGCTTTTGTGTTCCTATCAGACTCGCTCCTAGAGGAATTACACATGCTGGCACCAAGGGGTTTTTTAGTTTCCTTGTACATACCGTATTTGCTAAAGCTCTTAAAAAAAAAAAAAAATCAAATAAACATGTTGGCGGCAGCTAAGTTATTTGCTCATTCAGCCTTCCTCCCCTGTTCGGCAGTGGGACAATAAACATGTTGAAATGTGACATTTAGGAACCAAAACAAGAAACCTGCCCAAAAATTCTGAGCTTGAAAAACAAGCTCAACCCCCTTTGGAGTGTTTCATCCCAGAATTGGAGGTGAAGCCCCCCAGGCGGCAAGCCTGGCATCGCTGCCACCTTGGCCGAGGGCAGGAAGGGGCTCAGATGCTCGTGGTGGCCGGGCGTACACCTGCAGCTCCGACCTTCAGATGGGAGCGATGCTCTCCATCGGAGCAACACAAGCAGCTGAGATAATTTTGCCATTTCTGCTAAGCTCTGCTACTGCTGTGAGCCAGGCAGAGAGCATCACAGCGGCGGGGGGTGCCCAGAGCCAAGGCCGCTGCGCTGTCGTGGTCCAGAGCCTCTTCTCCTGTGCACCACAGCAAACAGAAACACCCAGAAATAGCACTTGTCCCCACAGGGCAAGCCCGGGGCTGGGCTGCACAAGGCATTCCCATGGCAAACCCTGACTATAGGCTTCCTCAGGCATCAGCTCTTCCCTACCCAGCTCTGAGCAGCAGAACTCAGGAGTTCGAGCTCTGGCCCGCCGCCGAGTGCACCCCGAGGTGCTGCCCGGGGACGGGGGTCCCAGCACAGTCGCCCCCGTTTCTCCCAGCAGGTGCAGCCGTGGCAGGGAGCACCCTGGTACGAGTTCGGCGCGTCCCAGAAGCGTTTGCCTTTGCTCACGCCGACATGCAGCCGCCGGCAGCGATGCTGCTGGGGCTGGGGCGGTGGGAGATGCTGGGGGGGGGATCAGGTGCTTATAGCAGATAAATGCTGACAGTCCCGGAGCTGTGGGCCCGGCTCGGGCAAAGTATGAAATATGCATTTCTGCCTTTCATTTCCATATGGTTTTTATGGGTCCTCCATGCAGAAACAAGAGCAAAAGCCTCATTCAGAAGCCTCCCAGCTTGGCAGATTTATTACCAAATTAAGGAAGGAGGAAGCACATCAGCTGTCTGGCCCAGGTAGAGGGGATTATCTCTGCTTGAGAGGAACCAGACAAAGCCATGGCTTGAACTCAGAAGGCTTCCCATCACGTCCAATAAAGACTGTGAAGTTCGGAGTGCCTGAGATGAGCTCTGTGGCAAAGCAGCCTTTTTGTGCTGACAGTTTAAGTGGCTGCTTGGCCACCTGAGAGCCACCCATGGCGAGGTCCCTGCCCGGGCTCCTCGGGCAGGGGCGAGCCGGGAGCCGGGAGCTCTGCTCTTGTTGTTTCTTCTCATGCAAATAACTGTTGCAAGCAGAAACGCATTTCTATATTTAATAAGCTGGATATTTACGTTAACTAAATAGCAGCTAATTATGAAAACATACTTAAGAGTCTGAGCAATTAAGCAATAATATATTACATAGTTATCAAGCCTCCAATACACATGTCCTTAATAATCAAAATATTAATATGCAGCTAGTCTTCTATTATACAGCAACTCTGCTATTATACAGAGTGCGTCCTATTACTGCCAAATTAAATGCATAGTTAGGCGAATTTAGGACACTTAATTTAATGTGTTCCCAAGAGTTCACTATGGCAGATTCTGCAAGACAGGCCTCTATCTAGGTAGCACAGAATTCCTGGAATTGCTCTTTACTCCAAAGCCACATGGCTTTATTTGCTCACAGGGCCATGGTTAACCCGTTCAAGGCAGCACATTGCTAGGGAAGCAGCTAATTCCCGGGCTGTGCTCTTGAGGACCAAGAAAAGCTGCCACCAAGAAGGAAAGAATGGCATGCAATGGGCTTTTTAATGGGTTGCAATGGAAACGAGGTAAAGATACTGTAAAGCAGAGCAGGAGCTGAAGATGAATGGAAAGAAAGCAAGTGGGGAAAGTAGTAGGCACCTGCCAGTATTGTCCCAAACACGTAATTTTTGTTTGCCCAGTTGCCAGGCTCACAGTCCGGGGACTGAGCTGATGGACGCCTGTCAACTCAAACTCTGATTTTTTCCCCCAGTATAAACACTGGTTGTATCTAGGCATTCAGTCGTGGAGGGGGAGAGGGTGCTAAATCCTCGTGTAAATCCCTGCTATACAAATCCTCAGGGAGTGCTTCCCCTTGTGCGCTTCCCCCACGGCTCTTTGAGAGCCGCTGCACCCAGTGCCCGGGGGAAGGTGCTGCCAGGGGAGCCGTGGGGGTGCAGAGCCCGGGGGGTGCCGGGCACAGGGCACCAGGCTCCTGTCCCAGGGCAGAAGGATGTTGTGTTCTGTTCTGTGGGGCTTTTCAATTGAAACACAACAGGCCTCAGTCTTCATCACTTTACACGTGTTTCTTGAGTGCAAAATGGGTGTGAAATGTAAACAGGCTGATTGGGGACCAATTTACACCTGGGTCTGCATTGAAATAAATAAGGATGGGCAGAGGAGAGCCTGGGTTTGGGGTGTCCCTGTGATGGTGGGGAGGAGGAAAGGTGAGTTCCTCTGCTGTGAGGCTCTTTTAATTCAAATAATCTCAAACTTTAGAACGTGGACTTGCATCTGTGCTTGTTCTGTTGTCTTCAAAATGCCTGTGGTTGGTTGGGGAGCTGCTGGTGTTCCCTGTCCAGCAACTACATTTCTCAAGAGCTGGATGTTAGTGGGGGCTGCAGAGTGAGCGGTGGGAGACAAGCTGGCATCTCTCCCCAGCGTACCTGCCTGCTGTCTGGGTGGCAAACTGGTACATACTGGCCCCTTAGGGAATGAAGCTGGTGCTTCTGAGCTGTGCCTGGGTCCCGGGTGACCTGTGGTGTGCTGGCCCCAGTTTCCCTGTTAACGTGCTCTTCCACCAGGGATGTGATTAAGGGGGAAGCCCCTGTGGGTGTCCAGTCTGGGGTTTTATTTTTTAGGGGGAGGATTCCTCCCTCTGTGCTGCTGGTGTCGGGTTGGTAAACCACAAAATGCCCTTTTTCTCCTGTTCCCCAGCTAGCACAGACCCCTGTGGAGGGGGAGCAGGCTGCAGTGCAGAGCTGGCACGTGGGATGGGGGGCGCAGGCTGCGGAGAGGTACGACCCAAAATCAAAAGTGCCCTCCTCCCCGTGCCCCCCTTGCAGAGGAGCTGCCTGCCCACTGCTGCTCGTGGTCATATGTTTTTAAGGCCTTATCTGCCATATGGCTTCCAGTTGGGATGATTTATGGGGTGAGGAAAGCATACTGATAAATTTTACGGCTGGGCCCTGTGCAGACTGGGGGTATCAACAGCCCAATCCAGACAGCCCTAATGGAAACTGCCGGCACCGAAGAGCAAGGCGTTATTTATGACTGTCTGTAATGCCACTGCTGGAAATTTATTATCACTTTTGCCGGGCAGGCTGGAGCTGCAGCATGGCTGGGGGAGGAAGGGGAACACGGAGGGGAGAGGGCAAGGTGGGCACTTGTTGGGGGATGCACAGGGGAAGTGGAGCAGAGCGATGGCGTGAGCGAGCCGGGGGGCTCGGCAGAGCTTTGCCTTGGGGCAGGGACGGGGTGTAAGCTGCCCCGGGCTGGTCCTCAGCCAGCTGCTCCGAAAGCTTCGCATCCCTGGTGGCACCAAGGCCCTGAGCGGAACGGGATGGCTGCGAGGGTACCTTCCCAAGCTGGCATCTGGGGCTGGCAGCGGGGCTTGGGGGATGCAGGCCAGCAGTGGTCCCCAGCCTCGCTGCCTGCTCGCAGCATTGGGGCTGGGGGGGTGTGGAGGCCGAAGGGCACCTGGGAGATCCATGGGGAGCAGCAGCCCCAAGAAGGAGCCTGGGAAGCTGAACCCCTAACGGCTGCTGCCGGGCTGGGAATGTAGGGGATAAATCAGGGAGGCAGTGCGGAGGGATGTGAAATGCTGGTCCCCCCTCTTCTCAGCCAATGCTACATTTGCTGGAGGAATGAAAAAAATAATAAATTTAAAAAAAAATTAAAAGGGAGCAGCTATAAAATCTAGATACTAATAAAATGTTCCAGGAAGATGAATTCTTCCGATATAATGGTGATCCCTGATACTGAAATGTTCCACAAATACATTTTCATAGCCCCACTCAGTATTATTTGTAGATCTTTTTGCAACCCTTGTCAACAAATTCCTGATAAAAAGGAGACACTTTGCTGTGTGCTAAAGCTATGAATTTAAGAAGTGTCAACTGGTCCTTATTTATGGCGCAATCTTTGGCTTTCTCATTTTACTGATGTGGTTTGGTGCAGACTTGCTTCTTCACTCACACGCTCTCCCCTCCTTGCTCCCCAGTTTGGGATATTAATACTGCAGCTGTCTCGGGGAGAGCGCTGACTTTCTCAAGGTGCAGAGAAGTTATGCTCTGCAGACGGATCTCTCCAAGGAGGAAAATCTATCAAGGGGAGGGGGAAAAACCGCCTTGGCAAACACAGAAATTCTCCCGGTGTTGTTAGGCAATGCCGGTGTTTGCTCAAGCCGCCTGGACAATGGGTGAGGAAGCGGCTGGTTAAATAGAAACGAAATCCCTGGGGAATGGGATGGAGGGAGCAGGGAGGGGAAGGTCGGGAGGGGGGACCTGTGGGGCTCCTCGCCCGTGTGAGGCACGGGGCTGGGTGCTCGCTGGCACGGCTTGTGCCCTCCCTTCCGCACACGGCTAGAAATGGGTGAAACTGCTCAGAATCCTGCCTGGAAATGTGGGTGTTCCCCAGGGGAGTTCTGGGGTGCCTGGGGTGGGCAGGCATGGCTTGGAGGGCAGCAGGACTGCGATGGGAGGTGTTAAGTGGTGGCCGCCTCCGGAGCGAAGCGGGGAGGCGCCGGGCAAGAGGGGGGCTCCTCTGACGGCACACTGCAGAGGATGAAGTCGTCAAACTCATTTCTTGGCTGAGTTTTGCCAGAAGTTTCCAGCTCAAAGACTGTGTTGGGTGTCCAGGTGACCAATAAATACCGGTTTGCCTTGGGAGAGCCGCCTTGCCTGGCTGTAACTCGTGCTGGGGGCCTGAATTTCCCTTAGAAGTCCTATCGCGGGGTTGATTTAGGTTCCTCTGGTGAGTCTGCAGCACTGAGCAACGTTCCTGTGACTCACAGCTTCGCCTCAGGCTCACCCTCCCACAAATGCTCCATCCAGGACTAATAAAGGAGGCTGTGTAAAGCTGGGGGTCTTGGGAAAATCTTTTCCGGTACAAATCCATGTACAAATCAACAACAGATTATTCAGAGTTTTTGCTTGGAGGGGTGGTGACAGTAGTTCCTAAAATAACTGTTCATAGGAAGTCAGGCTTTGCGAGTTTGCTTGCGGAGAGCTGTGGGATGGAGGAGAGGCCCCGCGGAGCTGGGTGAGGGGCTGCGTTTCCATCTCCCCACTGGAGACCCTGCCGGGGAGCCCCCTGAGGCCTGTCGGCTGCAACTGGGGTGCAGCCCTGTACCGGTGCCCTCCAGCTGTGCCCGCGGCTCCTGCTCTCCCTGGCACAAGCAGGCGTTGCAGTTGGGAGCGATGGCTGGGGCAGGAGGAAGGATGCTGCGGCACATGCCTTTGGTGGCGGCCTGAGGCTCCCGATGCTCAGCGGGTCCATTGCAGGGCTGCTGGCATGCGGGGCTGCAGGGGGGCACTCATGGAGGGGGAGGCTGGGCTGTGACAGGTCTGAAGGAGGCAGGAGCCCCAGCTGCCTCCAGCGCTTCCCTGAATTCCCTTTAGTTTGTGCTCGGCTTCCCCAGTAGCCTGCTCCAGACACGGGCCACCAGGCTGGAACCAGGAGCCGGCTGCGGTGACCAGCTCAGGGTGCCCAAGCAACAAACCTGGCTCAGGGAGGAGTTTTCTACATGGAAACCTGAGGCAAAAAGATACGTTCTGGGTCAACAAGTCCTTTGCTCTCATGAGCATCATCTCCTTTTCATGCATCCCTTACTCTTCCCCAAAAGGAGATGGGGTCTGTCACTGGTCGCTGGGCTGGAGATCCCCGCTCCCGCTCCCTGGGCAGCATGGCTCTGCCTGGCCAAGGAGGCTCCGAGCATCCCGGGGCACATGGAGCCACGGGCACCGCTCTCCCCTGCTGTGCTGCAGCCACGGCCGTGATCTTCCCACTCACATGAATGAACTGGGAGTGCTGGGATTCCTAGGGACGAAGGACCAGCAAGCACAGCCTGATTTCTCCCGTGCTTGCGGAGATGCTTGGGTTCCTCAGGGACAATTAGCTCCCAGTTTGCAGATTCTGTTTTAACTATGGCACATGTTCATAATTTAAGCTCTTTACAATGGTGCTTGGTTAACACTGGAGCCTGCTCCCTGCTGCCCATACCTTTTGTTTGGGTGATTTACTATTCCTCTGTGCCCCTCTGCCCACTGAAATTCATAACGGCTTTCACACAGCAATAGAAAGCTCGTAATTATAGCTATGTCTCGTAGTGCCATTGGAGCTAAAGGGCCTGCTGGCACTTTCTTTTAACAGGAATCCAGCTCCCAGCTGGAATGAAATTTGCCCTGCTGACGGGGTCTTTTTATTAGTTTGTTTGAGCCCTTATTAAAAAAATGCTCTAGTTTTTGGCAGCGATGGTCCGGTATATTCCACCTTCAAGTCTCCTGTGCTCAGACTCAGAGTTTTCAAAGGAGTCTTGGGAGTTCAGCTCAGCAGCGCCCGGGCACTTCACCCCAGCCAGCGAGTGTTGCCCTCGGGCTGTTGCTGCCCGGGACAGTGATACCGTTTGTTTGCTTTTTATAAGAGAGGTTTATTTTTAATTATTCAAAGTCGCCTAGGCAAACGTGCAAGGAATCAGGTATAACCCAATAAAAGTGTGCTGTTTAGGTGCTTGGTGATCTGCAGACCTTGCTATCCACTGCAGCTTTCCCCCCTGCCCCCCCCCCCCCCGTAACTCCGTTTGTGTTTCCTAAAAGGAGGTAGCTGCCTTCATGCAGTGAAATGTCACCTCGGAGTGATGGAGGCGTGGGGTACCAGCATCCACCCCCCAGTGCTGCTGCCTGCAGCAGGGATGGGGTCTCAAGGACATTTGCTGGTGGGAAAGGACTGTCCCCTGCTCCTGTCAGCTCCTGCGTGGGGGTGCCTCAAACCACAGCGGAGCAGGGTCCTGCAAAATGCACAGCCAGGGTGAGCAGACAGGGCGACAGGGGAGGGAGGAGGAGGAAGGATGGGAAAAGATGGGTGGCAAGAAGGTGTTCACAGGGTGGGTGAGAGAGGTGATGCTTGGGGAGACGCTGCAATTTTGTTTTCAGCCTCCTGTGTTTTTGTCAGGTGACCTCAGTCAGTATTTGAGCAGCTCTTAGGAGCCACCAGAGGTGATGGATGTCCCAGGTTACCGGCACATTGGGGGTGGGCAGGGGGCTGGTGTTCCAAGAGCCTCCCCCAGCCACCCCAGAGGAGCTCAAACCCCATTGTGTTTCTGGGGGTTTGTTCCTTGCCTCTCCCAGTGAGTGGGATGTCATGGAAGGTACATGTGTGGGGTGCAGGTTTCTCCGGAGGGACCCCTCTGGGGAGAAGCAGAGGTATCTATGGGGTATTAAACCCCAGAGCTGCTGCAGGTGCCCAGGCACTTCCCTCCCCTTACAGTCCCGACACATCCCTGCTCAGGCACTTACTAGCAACCAGAGAGTCCCTCTGCCTTATTTTCAGCCTCTCTGTTGCTGCTGCCAGCTAGTCCTCACAGGATCCCCAGCCCAGGCACCCCTCTTGTGCAAGCCTGCAGGGTTAACCGTGAGCATTGAGCCAGGGGACGTGAAGAATCCGGTTACAGGGAAGGATATGGAACCATGAGACTACTTCCAAAAATAGAGAGAAAGACCAAAATAGTGGGTCACGAATCTCAAATGCAGAAAGCAGGTCCAGCATCGCAGCAGGGGGACACATGCTTTTGATGTGCCAGCCATGCTGTAGCGGAGCTCAGAATACAGCATGCAGATGGGCTGTGGCTCTGCTCATGTTCCACATCAAGTTTCAAGGTGTAAATTCCCATCAAGAAACTGGCTGAAAGGAGAAGCATGTCATCTGATCTCTGCGCAACGAATTTACAAGAAGGGATCTCACACAGGCACGGTGGGATCATCGTAACTAAGTTGGAGAATATTCCTGGTAGCAGGTGACAGGAGAGAGCCCTGCTCTTTGCTGCATGCTTGCACTGCAAAATCCTAGAGGGATTTTATGAGTTTCCTGAAAGTTTCAATGGCGAAAGGCTAACTGGGAGAATCTTGGGAGTTTCTTAGGGCAGTTCAGCATTTGTGGGTAAAATAGTGACAAGAGTGGGTCCAGAGTGGCTGCAGGGGGGTGGCAGCCGCCGGGGTTGCCCCTTCCCTGCTCCTGCGCTGAGTCCTGGTGCTGTTGGTGGCAGAGTGGGGCTCTCTGTGCGGGCACGTTTTTCTCACATAGCTTCCTCATCAGCCCAGTCTATGGAAACTTATTCCTAAACTATGCTCCAGGAGGATGCAGATGCATCACTTATAGCTTTGTGGCAAGGCCTTTTATTCATGGGGGTTAGCCAAAATGCTTCATATTTAAGAACTTGATCCTCTGGAACGGCATCATCTTCTCGGTGTTGTCTGTGTATGATGAGGGAAAGCAGAGACTAATAGTTCTGTGAATTCCTCTCTTGATTGGAAATGCTGGGTCTTTGTTAGTACTTGTAGTTGAAGGCAATTGCTATGTGTTAAACAGGGACTACAGCATGTATTTATTTACCTCTAAAGGGTTTTATTGCTTCCACACACACATTCTTTGCTGATTCAAACATCCTGAAAGCAAAGCTATGTGTGTGCCAGTGCTCTGCAAACTAAAGGGCCGGTTCTTGCAAGGTTTTCCTGCTCTGGTGACGGCTCCAGGGTCAGCTCACAAAAAGAAGGTCATTCAAAAGACAAGTGATGTTTAGAAACTGATAACCACTGGGTTCTGCTGAAAGGGATTTGATTTCCCCATCTAAAAGGAGATCCTTGATTAGTGACTGATGGGGCAACTTCAAAAGCTCATGGGGTCTGGCTGAGATAAGCATTCAAACCTGGGATGCTCCTTCCCAAAGCCTCTTTGATCTGGAATTAAAGCTGGAAATCTTGCAGGCTTTATTGTGAGATTTCCAGTGTTTTTAATGACGCACCAGGCACAATAGGATCCACCTGGCTTTTCCTCTCCAGCCAGCAGTGAACTGGCAGGCTGTGGCTTTAGCTGTGGCTTTCCAGAGGTGAGAAGGGCTTCAGCTCCTGCAGCGGAGCGTGGCCCCAAAGCCCTTTTTGAGGGCTGAGGGGAAGTAAACCAGCCAAACCCCAGTGCTTTAGGGTGAGTGGCACCCAGCGGGGCTGACCCTCGCCATGGCTCGTGGTTCCAGAGCCAGGTTTGCTCATAGCCAGCGGTACAGAGGGACTTTGATGTGCTCGTTGCTGCCCTGGGGTCAGTTGGAACCGCAGCCTTTGCTGCTGGTCCAAGGCGCTGGGCTTTCCTGGGGGTCACCAGTGTGCGCCGGCTAGCAGCCTGCACCAGGCGGCTCACTGCAGGCTTCTGAAGGGACGCCTGCCCCTGGCTCCCCAGCCGAGCCAGGCATTTGCGCAGGGTCTATTTGCAGTTACTCCGCAGTTACGGTTTCCCAAAGCGCCATCACAAGGCACGCATCGGGCTGAGAGCTGAGTCTCTCTTCTCATCCACTCCAAAAGCAAACACTGGCAGGGTGCTGCTAGTCCCGACCTTGTTTTTAAGCATCAAATGTGTCACACCTGGAAGTAATTAGAATGAATTTTTACTAATTCATAGCTAATTGCACAATTACTCTTCTATGAAAGATTCAGCTCTCGAAAGACACTTCAACACACAAAATAAGTTTCTCCAAATGTGGCTTGAAGAAAGAGCATGAAAACATTAGGCTGGATCCAAAACATTATTTTCTTTTCAAATTAAGTAATTCTTTCTGAATATATTTCAGAATGGTCAGAGCTGGCAGGGACAGTTTCACCAGTAGTTTCCAAAGGGGAGAGCTGGGGGGGGACCTGTGTGAGCTGTGTTCCCGGGATGCACGAGCCCAGGAACTGCCTTCCCCGTTGCACAGCATCCCTGGCTCCTCCAGATGGACAGCAAGAGCTCGACTTGGCGCTGGCCATGCTCTCTGCTCCTTGTGAAGGACAACCAAGCTCCCAGGACCAGTGCTCACACCTCTGCTTTGGGTGGCATCGCAGCAAAGCAGTTTCTGGCAGCCCCCCAGGCTCAGCCCGGCAGCCCCCGGTGCTGCAGGGACCACCTGGGCTGGCAGCAGGCGCGCGGGGAGCCCTGCCGATGCGCAGACTCCGCCGACCCACTTTGACGAGTTGCTTGATGCGGTGTCTATATCTCCTGCGTGTTTGCAAATGATGTTTACTATTTAATAAGATGTGATGAGACTGTTCTGATACTTCAAAGGCAGCTGACAGTTTTGTTAGAAATAATCAAGGAACTTTTGGACAATTACGGTGAAGGCTTTGACAGCAAAAAAACGCATAAACCTTGTAACTGTAACTAGCACCAAAGTCAAAGATTCTTCCCTGGAAACAACTTGAATATTCATTTTATCCATTAAGCGTCGCTTTTTTATTTATTTATTTTTATTCCGTGCTTTTTTATGTCACTTTTCTTCCTTCATGCCCAGGAGAGCTCTTTTCTTGTATCAAGATGTGAATCTTCCCACCTTCTTGAACTTCCTCAGCTCCAAACAGGCAGATGGCTTTCGGTGCTGTGCCGTCTCCCTGGCTGTCTGTCTCCTGCGGCAAGTGGCAGGGGAACACCCTTGTAGTCCCTATTTTACAGATTTCTGATGGGACCAAGAAACTCCAAGACCTCTGGAAGCCCTTCCGGAGCCACGGCAGCATGGCAACGGGTGGGATCTGGTCAACAGGAAAAATTTCGAGTGACTTCCTGGGGATGGGGTTGGACCTGGGAAATGAAAAGTATCAGTAATTCAGCCAGGATCGGAGAAACTTAAATATCTCTTGAAAGCATCTGACCAAGCAGGTGAATGAGAATGAAAACCAGCTGAGCTCTTCCTCTGGGTCATCCAATATGCTGATTTCCCCTAATATTGATTGATGTTTACCTTATAGACATATTGTCAAGCAGACGCACAGGGCTTTTTTCCAGTGGGCGTTCAGGGAGAGTGTTTCATTTAATCACAAACCTTCCATCACTCAAGCCAGTAAGAAGGAAATTTGATAATATGGACGTAAAACTAAAGCCACTGATCTAATTAGACTTCTGCGTGGTATTAGCGGGAACACGCAGTGACAGGTCACTAACGTGCTCAGGTGAGAATTACGCAGACGACGAGGCTTTTGCAGCAGGACCAGCACCTCTTGTTATCCTGTTAGCAAAGCCGAGGCAGCAAAATTGCTAATGGGAGAAAACTTTCAGGTTGTGTTAGATCAGCCCTGCCTGTGCTGTGACACCGTGGAGGAATGGGGGAATGGGCATGACAAGGTATCGCTGTCTCTTGCCGGGGGCCAAGCCCCATCTCCAGGGGCACCCCCAGCCAGGGGGCTCACTGGGGGGCTCTGAGCTTCTTGCACGCTCGGTTTGGCTGGTGTACAGTGTGCGCATCCTCTTTCCTGTTTCCATCCCGATCACGTCCCGTGCTCATGGTCCTGTTGAGCTCGCGCCCCCGCCCCCCAGCTCCTCTGGGCAGGCGGGACTGGCCATGCATGAACCCCCACCTCCTGCCTGCTCCAGCCTGGCCAGCATCCTCAGTAGTCACTCAGAAAAGTAATTGGCCAAAGATTATTCTGTGTAATTGAATGGCAGGGGCTTTGTATACCAAACAGGGACTTGTCTTTGTCAAAAAGTCTTTACAAAGTATCCAGCTCCGGGTGTCAGGGAGGACAAGTTTTTTAATCATGTTAAAATGATTTATTTAAACATCAAGCCATGTCACCTCACTTCCTTTCATTTTTCAAACTGTTTGTGTTTTTTCTGGATGATAAATTTATCTTCAGACAGCCTCAATATGACTAATTAACTTTGAAATATAAGAACCAGATGTGTGAGCTGGAGAGCTTTCTGAACTCATGCCAGGCATTTTTTTTCTTCTTCTCTTTTCCCTCTCCCTTTCCCTGCTGCCTGCACCGAAATCACATCGGAGACACCCACGGCACATGGAAAAACCCAGTTAGCCAGGCGGACAGCCCCTCTGCCCCAGCCCAGGTCACATTTTGCCACCCAGGATGGTTTCTGGGCTGGCCGGGAGCCGGGGCGCAGGACGGAGTGCCCCTGTACCTGCTGTAATGATGCTCAGTGCGGAAAGCAAGCTGCCACCATTCATTTGCCACATGAAAGGAAATCAAGGCTGGATGTGACATAAAGTAATTTCTTTAAAAAAAATCCTCCCGTGTGAAGTGGGTTTTCCCCTTCTGTTTTCATGAGATGATCACTCTAAGCCAAAGAAGGGAAACATTTATGTACCGTTTAATTAAGCAAAGCCTCTCAGCTTAATTTGTCTCTCTGTGATGTGGGGTCTCGTCCCCATCGCAGGCACGAGGGGCAGGAGGGCCAGACCCCCGGGCGAGGAGGGGAGCGGCCAGGCAGTGCGGCCGGTGGCCGGCTCCCAGCCACGGTGTCACCTGCTGTTCCTGCTGCACCGGCACACGCTGCCCCCCAAAACCAGCCCCAAAGCCGGAGCGGGCAGGGGGCTGCCCTGTGTGGGGGCACCACGGTGCTGGGGCAGCACCCAGCCCCCCCAGGAGAGAAGGGAAAAGGGGAACAAGCGCTCGATGGCAGCGTGCTGCTGTCCGCAGAGGCACAGATAGTGAGGACAGTAAATAATGGTCTTTGCCTCTCTCGTGTACTTTGCTTGACAAAACACTCGTTAATCACAAAATGTGCTGAAACTGATGGCAGCGAGGGCTGGCGCTGGTTCACTTTCTGTTCTGGAGAGCTGTCCCATTTCAAAAGCCATGGATAAATACCAGGTTTCAGTTTAAAATTAATTTTTATTTCACAGCTTAATTGGGCACGTGTAATAAGCAGAATAAGGGCACAGTGTAAAGGCTGGAGCTGATCCGAGGCACTGGGACAGGCTCGGGACTAGGGAGAGGAATTCCGAGGTGATGGTGCTGCTCGAGCTCTGCCCAGCTCAGGAAGGGAAAATTAGTTTTCTTGGATCTGGTGATGGGAAAACCCTTCCCTGCCCAGAGCCGCAGGCTGGGGCAGCATCTCTCCGCAGTGCTAACGAGCCCTCCAACTAACGTGGCTGGTGCGAGATGCACGGGATGTGACGGAGAGGTTCCCAGAAATCCTGGGATGTGCCAGTACCTCTGAACAGCCCCGGGCTGTCTCTGCCGGGAGCTTCCCAGGTTGAGAGCGACCCCAGCAGCTCCAGGGGACCAAGGGTGATGGAACAGGACCGTTTTCTGCCCCTTCTTGGGGCTTTCTTGTCTTCAGACAGGCACGTTGTGAAGCTGCAGCGAGGAATTGCCCAGCTCCGTTCCTGTGGTCCTGCCGGGGCCGGCAGCAACGTGCAGCCCCTGCCTCACACCAGGTCCCCACGTCACTGGGGGAGCGACATCACCCATCAAGCAAACTTCAACAAATGTCTTTTCAGCCAAAACAGATTTTTCAAACAAAGTGTAAATATTCATGTAAAAATGTTGATTTCAGTGGAAATTTTCCTGATCTTCTTGGAACTGGTAATCAAAATAATGTTTTTTAAATTGCTTTTTTTAAAGACTTTTTTTTTTTTTTTTAAGTTTTCATTTCAACAACCCTGAATTTATTCCATGGAAAAACTTCAGTCAAAATTATTGGGTTGGTGTGTTAAAGGAGATGGCTGCCATCTTTTAACCGCTTCCAGCACATGGTCTTTACAACCGTGCCTCCCATTCGCTCCTGCCTTCATCAGTGAGAGCACAAATGGCTGGCAAGGTCAATTTTTTTAATTACAGCTTTCCAGGGCTGATTAAGCACTGCATATCTGTGCGCACACACACGCACGATTCCTGCTGCGTCTCTGCTGAACGCCACGGTCAGGAGGGTGGCACAAACCTGCTCCCGTCTGCGCCGGCTCCGAGATGCTCGGTGGGGTCTGTGGGCTTCATCCCGCGGAGTTTGCACACCCGGCACCCGTGGAGGTACCCTGGGCAGCACTGGGGCCTGGGCAGCGGCTGACTCGCGTCCACATCCAAAGGAAAATCGTAAGGATGCCGGCAGCCGGTCACACAGGAACAGCAGCTGACACGAGCAACACCATAAGGAAAACCAAGCGGATCCATGGCATTGCCTGGCGCGAGGCAGCCCGGGGACTCTCCTGCTGGGCTTCCCTTCACTCTGGCCAGACGAAACGCTCCGTCCGGAGGCTGCGGGGAGGGGAGGGATGCTGGGGGCTGGAGAGGGGACGGGGAGGGCAGTCGGTGGCAGGAGCGGGAGCCCACCGAGGGCATTGCCCTCCGAGCCGCCTCGGCAGCACCGCGCACGGCTGGTTAGGGCGATAATGGAACACTTAAAACACAACAGCATTAAAAAATGAGCTGAACTTTCCCCTCCCCATCCCTCGGCTGTGCCCTAAATACACATAACAAGCAGGAAAGCCGGCTCGGTGCGAGCGAGGAGCCATCAGCCGATGTTGACAGCCTTGATGTCTTGGCGGGCAGGATCCAACAGCATCTCCCACTGTATGGCGCTAGATATTTAATAAAGTAAAACCCCCAGGATCAAGAAGGCTGCAGTCCCTCCCAGCTCCTTTCTTCTGCTTTGCTCGAGCTCTTTCAAGCCTGCCTCCCGTCTCTCTCCAGAAAATCCTTTCATGCCTCCCTCACCAGACTGACATTTTGACAAGTTGCCACGAGTGACATCTGATTTGTACAAATTTCAAGACTAATAAATCTACCTGTCAAAGCGGAAACTTTAAAAGGAGCTAAGCCCAGCGGGTATAGTTTAACAGAACTCAAGTTGATGAAACTGTAGGATGGAGAAATTATATCTGTCACAATCCACCCACATTAGTTCTGTAGAGATGTTGGCAACTGAAACAAACGTCTTTCACAGCCTCGAAAAAAAGGGGAAAAAAATAAAAGGAGACTGTTAATACTGTGAGTAACAAGTAACAGTTCTATTTGTAAACTAGAAAATTTATTTATTTAATTTTTAATTTGCTTGTAGACACACCAGAGAGGGAGCGACCCTCCCTGCTCCTGCACGTCGCTGGCAGCCCTGGCCCCTGGTCAGCCCCAGGGACATGGCACAAGGTCCCTGCGCTCTGGGCCCCCTGCGCTCACGGGCACCTCGCTGTAGTTATGACAACGTGAGGACGAGCCAGCGCGGATGCTCTTGAGACCACAGCATTGGTTGAGGCCACGGGACTTGGTGCCATCCCACTGGATCCAACAGGAAACCCTCTCGGTGCAGCCCCCTCCATGGCCTGAGCCCATCGCATCACCCCCAGCCCTCCTTTTTTTGCTGGCATTTTATTCTCTTCTCTCTGCCACCCGCGCCGGGAGCCTGGCACACATGAGCGCACTGCCTCTGCCAGACTTACCTCCCATCTACAAACCTGAAACTTTCTGAGGGCTCTGCTCAACTCCCCCCCACCCCCATTTGTGGTTCATTTCCCCAGGAGGCTGCAGACACCTGCAGCGGAGGGAGCTGGTGTGGGAGCAGAGCACAGGCTTCCCTGAGGAGCTCCATCCCCGCAGGGTCGGTGCAGAGGGGCTGCGGGGCTGCAGGAAAGGGACTCAGCCCCCTTCCCATTCCCCCCCCCACCCCAGACCCAGGGGCTCGGACCTCAGGGCTGAAACTTCTTACTCGTGCAGAGTTACAAAGGGGGCTGGTGTTGGAAGAGGAGGTGAGGAAAGCACCCAGGCACACCAGGGGAAGGAGATGCAGTCTCGTACCCAGCTGGATTTCCTTTCTTGTTGCATCTTCTCTTTGAGACACACAGACATGAGCAGCCAGTTCATTCTGCCTGTTGGAAAGAGATTGATTTTGAAAGTCACATATCGAGTGAAACTCCTGTAGCCACATCTGCAGCACTGAGAGTGTCTTCAGGTGTATCAAATGACTGAATGAAGCCTCTGAGCTGATGATTTATGGCAGCTGGTTTGGTTATAACTTGCCCATCTCCTTTCATTATAGAGGAGACTGGAGTGTTAGCTCGTTCTGCTTGCATCCCATCTGCCAAGAGACTCCCTGCTTTCTCCCCAGCCTGCAGTATTGCTGCCTCACCCAGCGAGGATGTGCTGGCGCTGCACAGAGAGAAGACAAGTGCCGCCACTGGTCTCCTTTGCCTGGTGGGGGCTCGCTCCTACTCCCCCAACTTCTGCAGGGGAGGCACGCAAAAGCAGCGCTGCCCTTTGGCACAGCACAGCTCCGGGTAGACCCTGTGCAGCTCCGTAGCCTGCCGAAGCTCGTTTGAATCCCGCTTCAAGTGATGCCCAGGCTTTGTGCGGGTCCTCTGCTCCTCGTGAGTAAAACACGTCTTTTAAGTTTTAATCACAGCTGGTGTTTCTGAGCACCGGGGCCCCTGGCGAGGCGGGGAGCAGCAGCGGTGCCAAAGGGTGCCCACCCCAAAGCCCAGCTGGCCCCACATCTGTCTCCAGCCTGGCAGCAGCAGCAGCTGCGGGGGGAGCTGAATGGGAACAGGGTGTTATGGACCCCCGGGTTCTGGCCGTCAGTCATGTATGGATGGCTGGGGAAGTCAAGCATTGCTAGCAAAGTAGCATCGACCCGTGGACACGATGCAGCGCAGAGCAGTGCCCTGTTGGGTAGCACAAAGGCAGCGTGCGGTGGGGACGGGCACGCACACCGACACCAGTTCCCGCGTTCAGGAACACGCTAGCTTTTTTCCTTGAGGCAGCAAGCCTGGTGAAGGTGCTGCAGGCAGCTCCCTGCAGGGCACATCGCTCAGGGCTTGCTCTCCTACCCGTGCTTCTCGCCCAGGGCTGCTGCCGGTGGAGAGACCCCCGGACAGGGGCTGCCCACCTCAGCCTCCTGAGTGCCTCTGGCAGCCGCAGCCCTGGCCAGGAGCCCGCTGCCCATCAGCGCGTCGCAGCCCCTCCACACCGGCCAGGGAATGTTTGCAGCCGGCTCCGGGTCGGCCGCAGACCAGGAGCAGCTGCAAGGAGGAAAGGGCACGGTGGGGCCGCTGGGCTGTGCCCCGATAACTCATGGCGGAGCAGTCGAGGACAGCTGCCACCCCACGCCAGAGCTGCCGCTTCCCAAAGCAGCCGCTCGCCAGTCCCACCAGCGGACCAAATCCTGCAGGCGAGCTGGGCAGGTGGGTGCTCAGGACCCGGACCTCTCCCACTCAGCTCCTGCCAGCTCAGAGCCATCGGTCCCCAGCCAAAACCCCGACTGCAGAGCCAGGACGGGCTGCGGTGGCCAGGCTCGCCAGCTGGCTGAGGCTCCCCGGCACGGGTCGGACAGCGCTGGCGACGCAGACCGGCCCCCGCCGTGAGACCCCCAGCTTTGGTCCTGCTCCTAAAGAGGTCAGCAGGAGCTCTCACATTTTGCAGACTGGCATTTCCATGGGATGAAGCAATTACCACGCAACTAGTAAATCCTGCTCCTCATCACTCTGACCACTGGAGCATCTCACAGGGCTGAGAATCTCTGGAAGGATTCCGAAACCTCAGCTCTGCACAAATGTTTTCCAGCACAGTAACAGCCATGGATCATCCCGAGCCATTCCTTACTTCCAGCAAGTCTTATTTAGAGATGAGATTCCATGGAGAACCAGTCGGTATATTTGTTTTCCTCTAGATACACAGCTGCAGAAGCAAGCCATGCAGGAAGTTTATTAAGCTTGGTTAATTTTCTAATAGCTGCAGCAGTGATGGATGTAAGCCATGCTGTCTTCCAGCTCAACTTGAAAGTAAAATAAAAATAATCATGCTGATGGGAAAATATATTTCTTGTAGCTAAGGAAGATAATATATGATATGTGAGTACCTGCCAAGCATCTCCTCTCTGGTAACGTTCCCATGTACTGGAGCGGGGTCGCTGTGTGCTTTCCCAGCCACCATATCCTGGGCATTTTAGTATCAACAACCCGCCAATGTTTTGGTTGGGGTTTTTTTCAACATCTGTATTATTTCTAAGGTAATTCCTGTTTCAAGGGCTGAGTTGCGGTGAAGACCAAATAGCGAGGCTCTGCTCCTGCACGCTGCTGGCCCGGGGTGGGCACCCAGCAGGCGGGCGCTGCCGTGGCTGCCGGCTTTGGAGCCAGTTCCCACTTGCAGCTCTTCCAGCCGGGAGAGGAGGCCCCAGCTGAGGGCTTGGGTTTGGCCGGCGTGAGGAATTGCCTTCCAGCAATTTCTGCCATGAACCCAAGCACTTGCTGCCATTTATCCCAGCTCTTGGAGGCAGGCTGTGCTGGTGACCCTCAGCCATCTCTCACTGGGGCTCAGCCCTGGGTTGGGCAGCCCCTGGGGGGGACGACCTGCACCCCTCTCCCTCGGGTCAGATCCAGCCTTCATCACCCTCTGGCCTAGAGTCGCCCATTTGCATTGAATGGCATCCCAAAATCCCTCGCTGAGAAAACCACAGCACGCAGGGAGTATCCAAGAAGAATTTAACTCACTTCTCTGCGATAAACTCTGGTTAGGGGGATTACAACTGTTTACCCAAGAAGTAAATATTGCTCAGCGCGTAACTGCCGCCAGATCGGAGGGCTCATGGCTGCAGGCAATGCTGCGGCACACCCGGCCCCGCCGCTGCCGTGCAGGGAATAAGGTAGGAACAAGGATGACCCCGCGTTGCCGCAGGGCTGCCCGGCGCCCAGGTGAGGTGTTTCTGTGCCGGCTCTGGCCGATGCGATGTGCTGAGCTCAGCTAACGCGATGGGCCGGGTGGGGGGCGGCAGGCCGAGCCTGGCAGGTTAATTCTGTTACACTTCTTCCATTGCTCCATACCCCTTCCGCAGCATGTGACACCTGTGTGTCTTGGCAGCGAAATTCAGCGTGGTAAGGAAAAGTTTTCCTCTTTCCTACTAACACCTTGTGGCTGACACTGGTTTCGATATCCAGCTGGGCATTTTACACTAACATCTATACAATTTAACAGATTGCAGCACCGATGCCGCCGCCGGGCACTGCTGCCCGTGCCCCAGCCCCGCACCTTTGCCTGACTGCTGGCCCTTCCCCTTGGGATAAAGCCTGGCGTGTTCATGCCACTTTGCGCGTCTCTTTAGGGGAAGATGCTGTGAACCTGCGTCTGCTCCGAGGTTTCTTAGTGCCGTGTTCACTGCGCTGTCCCG
Source organism: Falco naumanni (assembly GCF_017639655.2). Lineage (NCBI taxonomy): Eukaryota > Metazoa > Chordata > Aves > Falconiformes > Falconidae > Falco > Falco naumanni. Next base: position 5,325,389 of record NC_054072.1, read on the forward strand.
CCTCGCCGCCTGTCTGTGCAAGGGCAGCAGCCAGCTGCCCCTGGCTCCCACAGGATTTGCCCCGCTCCGAGCTCGGACCATCCCGCTGTCACGTTATGGGGGCTTCAGGGGCTCTTAGGGGCTGCTGCCACACGTGTAAGCCCGAGTACTAAGGTGCTGCACGTCTGTTACCATCGGCATGGGAGCTCGCGTACGCTCGCAGCGCCCACATCACCGCACTGAAAAGCAACACATGGGCTGGAAAATGAGGTGGAATTACCACATCCAGCACTGCTCCCGCATAATCCCGACCTGCCTCTGGTGCTTCTCTGAAGCACACCAGGCCTCCTCAGCTGCAATAACGGAGGGCACGCCAAGGTGGACCTTCTGTGAAGAACAATCGCAGCCTCCCATGTACAAATACTTCCAACAAAATTTATGCTGCGCTTTATCTTCGCGGGGAGCGGAGGGGGGTGCGGGACGCTGCCCCGCTAATTTTCGATCTCCGCCGAGGCTGGCTGGGGAGGCGAGCCGATCCCTACAGGCAGCAGCTATGCACATCTGCATGGATGGCAGAAGAAGACAGATAGACCCCGTTGTCTTTCTAATTCCCATTCCCTTTGTAATGTGAGGGCTCCCCTCCTCGCCTGGTGTGCTTATCTCCCCTCCAGGTTTCAAAGCCACGCTAATCATATCCATCACACGACTCACATTAGCAAGGCAAGCTCCAGGCTGTCACCGCACCTCATGTGCAGGCATATGTTCCAGCGAAGGGCCGAGTGATTTAGAGGGGACCATTCACATGCACAGTCATCGCTTCAAATAAACAGGCTGAGAGTTTAATGATTTCAAGGTAAAGCTCTTTTATTAAGACAACACAGGGAACTTTTTTCAACCACAGCTGACATCACTATAATAAATCACCATCATGTCTTGTGGGATTGAAAAAGCCAAAATACTGTCAGAACTGATTTTTCTGGCTACTCATGCCTCCAGAACAAACCATGTGTTTTTAATCAACAAATCTTTGTTTTGCATTTCTAAGACCCTAGCACTCTTTAAATAGTTAGCATTTACCAGAGGGATATTTTAAATTCAACACACTGCTTCCTTACTGAAGAGATTAGGAAACAGGACACCACATTACAGACTTACTGGGCTTGTCCGGGCTTTTGGAAATTTGTTTTTGTTATATTCATGCAGTACAGAGAAGGGCTTTCCCATACTTGTCTCTAGGTTCATTAGGCCTTTTCTCTCCCCAAAATCAGGACATTTACGGCTTGTATGAGTCAAACCGTCTACTGAGACCTCATGAAAACCCTCCCTGTCTGAAGCTAGGAAAAGTAATGGAAATAACACCACACCCAGGGAGGTTCCCGAAGCCCCTGGAAGCCCGCAGCAGTAAGTACCTCTTTGCCCATCATGCAGGCATCCTTGCACCCGTTATCCTTCACCCAGCCAAGGGGTACGGTCCAAGCATCGCCCCGGCTGTCCCTGCTCTCACCTGGTGGCCGATGCCAGCGCTGCTTGTTCATGCCCGGGATGTGCCAGGGTTTACCGCTGTGATTCCCCCCCTACCAGCAGTGTGATCCGGGGGGGCTCACCTCCCTGCTCCGGTTTCAAGGTCAGGCTGAAAGCGGAGACGTGGGGATCCTCTTTCACGCCACGCAGGAACCCCTCCTGCTCCAGCAAATAAACGCGACATGCTCTGCCTGCTTGGCACAAATGTCAGGGCTGAGAATAAACACGGGCCCGGGCCCAGGCGCAAAGGTGCCCATGCCAATCAACCCGCCATGAGCGGGCAGGGGCAGCAGCATGCCGGGGTGCTGCTGCCGGGGCACTGCCAGGGTCCCTGGGGGGCAAAGGGGCAGGGGCAAGGTGAGCGAGCTGTGCTGGGGTGCTGTGAGAGGGTCCCTGCAGGACAGGACCCCCATGGGCGGATCTGGACCCAGTTCCCTGCATGTTGCATGACGGCTTTGGTTTGGAAACCCTGATGGGAAGGGGCTGGGTGACCCAGACCCTTGTCCCCAGGGGGACACCTTGCAGTGCTGCTGCCCAGGCGTGCACCCTGGGTGGCTGCCCACGCTCCTCCCGGTGCCTCTGGTTGTGCTCGGCTTGTGGCACATGGTCACAGGGCCACCGGTGCGGGCTGTCAGCGGGATGGTGAGAGTGGGGACAGGTGGGGACACCACCCAGGGCACCCCCAGCCTCAGCTCCCACCATCGCAGGGTGCGACCTTGCCAACAGCCCTTTGGACTGGGCTGGAACGGGCCGAGGGGGACAAGGTGACCTTCTCCAGAGCCAGCTCCATAGCAGTGGTGGGGCTGAGCATCCCCACCACTCCCTTGGACACTTCTCCAGGATGATAGGGAGACCTCAGGGCCCCCCATGTGCCCCTCGGATCAGGCATGAACTTTCCCCTTTGGACGAACTATTGGCCCTGGCACCTCCTGGGCTGACCCCGGGGCCAGCGGCCGAGCCCCCCCCTCCCACACACAGCCCCCTCCCCGCCTTGCAGACCCCCTGTGGGTGGCATAAAAGCGAACTGGGCACACAGATTGCTCTGACACCCTCCCACGCAGCCGGGCGAGATCAAAGCTTGCGCCGGGAATCAAAGCATGTGACAGGCAGGTGTCCGTCCCCCTCGACAGGGCCGCGATTAATCACAGGGTCTGTCCCACAAGGAGATCAAACCGGGCCTCCTGCTGGCTGTTGGTTAAAGCCTGCCTTCAAGTTACCCTAATTAAAGTTTTCTCTTCGCCTCCCCCGTGTTTGCCCGGCTGACTGCTGTCCCATGACCGCCCCTTTCACTCCCCAAGACAAAGGCTGCTGTGAGGCGCTGGGGCAGCTCCGGCCCCAGCCATGCTTCGCCAGCCCTTTCTCCCTGGCAGGCTGTGCCTTCCCCCCGGCAGGGCTCAGCCCCCCCAAGCCCTGCGCCCACCGGGGCAGCGGGCGCTCCCGCCACCCCAGGCACAACCGGGGCAGCCTCACCTTCCTCTGCTTTCCCGGACATTTTGAGTGTATTTCTTCCTAAAGAGGTAGAATCAGCTGAAAAGCGTCTTTTCAAATATTTGCAGAAGCGCTGGGTACGTGGGGCAGTGGCGGGACCCAGAGGGACCCCTCGCACTAAAGGCTCCTCTCCATCCCCCTTCCCAAGGTTCTTGTCTCGCTGCAGCACCAGTAGCGGCATTTTGATGGGAAGGCGAAGGAAATGGGTCCCTCCAGCAACACTTTGCTTTGATGTGTTTCAGGGTTGCATAAAGGCAACCCAGGGGAGAACCAAACTCTTTCTGTAACCAAAAACTGGGGAGGGGGGGGGGGTTAAATGCACATTTTAGACATGTGACATAACGAAGAAGTTTTAAGGTTTTCTTTTCCCCTTGAATGTGCACATTATTTTACTCACACAAGGAGCGAAGAAAAAAAGAAAGGAAAAAATCACAGGGTTTCACTGAGAAGCCGCTTGCAGTTGGGAAATCAATCATTTCAATGGCAAAAATGCTCAAAACGGGGTCCTGTCACGGCCAGGGCTCGCCCCTGGCTGCACCCGGGGGGCTGACCCCATGGAGGGAGCTGGGGGACCCTCGCCGATGCCTCTGGAGCCAGGCTGGGGGTCCAGAGGGGCAGGTCTCCCTTTGCTGGCACAGCCAGGGGTGCTCCCCGGTGGGTCACTGCCCCGGGACACAGCCCCTTGCTTTTGAACTTGGTTTTTCTCCTGTGGAGGAGCGGGGCCAGCTGACAATCAGTCGAGCTGTCAGTGCCGGCCGTGATTGATGGCGGTGACTGCGGGGCAGGACGCGGGCTTCAATCGCTGGCACACGTTGACTCTGGCACTGGGACAAACCACCTTTCACAGCCTCCCTGCGACCTCACTCCCTCTCCCCACTCGCAGGCCATCATTCAAACGCCTGCCCCAAACCTGAACTTTTTTTCCAGAGGAGCCTTTCTAAAAGCAGCATTTCTTCCCCAAACCCCGCCGGAGGGATCCCGGTGCCGAGCCGGTGCCGGCCATGCCGGGCTGGGGTGAGCCCCCGGCACGCGTGGCTCAGGCAGGCGAGGACGCAGGTACGCGGCTCCTCGCGCATATTTGTCAATTTGCACAGCTGCTTCTAATCCCCTCTTTGAAGTCCCCCCTCTCTGTTTTTCTAGCTGACAGCCTCGACGCGGGGTTCCGGGGTCAGGGCCAGCGGGCTGCCAAGGAGGTTTCACCGCCGGGTTTGGAGGAGCATCCGAAAGTTCAGGCTCTTACCAGTCCCCAGCGCGAGCCTGGTCCCTGCTGCCGGCCGGGGGCTGCGGCGCCCACCACGGAGCCCCCGGCGAAGCTGCCTGGGAATCTGGGGGGGGTGGCTCCTCTCTTAAAAAAAAAGCTGGGAAAGCCAAGCCAGCGCTAAGGTACAGGTTCGTCCTGGCTCGCACACACGCCCGCCCCTGATGCAGTGTTGTTCTGGTCTTGGCCTTACATTATTAACAATAATAACTGTAAAATTTTGTTACCCGCAACACGCAGATTGAAGTATCCAGATAAAGGTCTGTGAGCTACACAACCTGCTGCTGGGGAGAGATAGTTATCTAAATAAGATTTTTTTTTTTAAAACCCAAGATAATAATGATAATGCTAATAATAATAATAGTAATAATACCTCTTTTTAGCCTGCTTCAAGATCCAGATCTTATCCTAAACAAGACGATAATTCCAAGCCCTGTAGAATGCATTGAAAATTAATATTGATTATTAGGAATAATAGTCCTACTGGGAATGGCATTGCAGTGTCTAGGGAAAGGATTCCTCCAGGGCCAGGTAGTAATCACAATCATATTTAGTATCTGCACTGCACTTTCTATCCTCAAAGCAGATTAACCTCTTCTGTTCTAGCTTAATTATCCGGCGATGGGCTGGCATGGCTGGGGGCAAGCAGCTGCGCCACAGAACTCCCTCTTGCCTGGAAAACTCTCCTAACCTCAAAACCCCTCGCACCCCACCACGCACAGCCTGGGGACTGGTGTGACAGTCCCTGGGAGCCGGCAGCATTGTGCCGCCCCCCCAGCTGCCCCCGGCCCTGAGGAGCTCGACCCCCTCCCCTGTTCCAGCCCCCGCCGCAGCTCCGGCTGCGCCAGGTTCTCCAGGAGACCACACAATGTGCCTGACATGCCAGTTAATACAACACAATGAAATATTGAAAAGGCTTTCAAAACTCAACATGTTGAGGCAGAAATCTATGGAAGATGTTTAATACTAATTCTATTAGGCATCTGAGTTAATGAATCACAACTGTAAGAAATCATGATAATCCAGAAGGCATTAGTGACAGATTAGCTTCAAAGCTACCATAAAAGTGCCATAATGCTTACCTAGCGGCATGATTAATACCAGCAATACATAATGGCATTATGAGGGATGGAGCTGCACAGCAGCGGTCTGACAGCCCCTTTGCTCTGGCCATCACCCCAAGTGCAGCGCCCACCTGGCCCCACACGCCTCCCCGGCACAGGGCAGCAAAACCGTGGTGGTCCTGGCACTGCCACGACCCCTCACCGGACACACCGCAGCCCTTTGTGCCGTTTGCCTGAAAGAGCGAGCCCCCAGGTGTTGCCCGTAAGACTTTCTGCTCTCCTGCATCCCAGTAGGCATCCCTGGCAGGTGGGTGCTGCAGGTGTCTGCACTTGGGCATGGATGGGGAGGCAGAGGCCATAAATAGGAGCTCAGCAGCCCTAGCTCTGTTGTGGGCCTGGGGGGTGTTGGGGGTCTGGGGGGTAGAGCTCCAATGGCAAAACGCAGCAATGGAGGGTGCCTGCAGACTGTGAGCAGAGGTCCTGTGCTGTGTGCGCTTGAGCTGTCTCTTCCTCCAAGGCACTCGCAGCTGAGGCTTCAGCAAACGTTCCTGATGGCTCCTCCATGAGCTGGTCCGGGGCTTGACCTGCCAACCTAGTGGTGGCCTCGGCTGAGGACCACATCAGGAGAGCCACTGTGCTTGCCCGGCTGGTGGGGGTCCAGCTGAGCGTGCCCTCCTGGGCTGAGGCGCTGGCAGGCACCGTGGTCCTGAGTGTCAGCAGAAATGTAAGTGGAACAAGTTGCTATTGAATGAAACTAGACGTCTCATTATGGCTTTTCAGGATTGTTTTCCTACATCTTTATTGCTCAGGTTTGCTTAATTCTAGAGTGGACGCCTGCCAAATTGTCTATCAAATTACCTACTGGCAAGTAAACCGAGATTAGTTCACTTGAGTGCGGCCCTCTTATATTTGACTTATAGCCAAGCAAAATATGGGTTTAATCAAGGGAGAAATTGGACATGATGTTTCAATGAAAGATAGCAGGGTACTATCTGTGCAGTGGAAATGAGGGAAGATGCAGCCCGCGGGCAAGGAGCAGGGGAGGGTTGGCTGGGTCAGCTCCACGTGAGCCAGCTGAGGGTGACTGCTGGGAGAGCAGCTTGGGGCACTGAGGAACTCAGCCCTCACCCCACAAACAGCTCGGCTGTGTCATAAACAGCTCGGCTGTGTCATCTTGCTTCCGTGGTGGAGCCAAGAGCGCGCAGCAGCCCTGGCTGGGCTCCCCAGGCAGTTGCCCTCCGCCGTCGTGTGCCCGTCCCAGAGCCTGGTGGTGTTGTGCCGACTCCTGCCATCCCAGCCGTGTGCCGTGCAGCTCCGTCTCCAGCAAAGCCCCTCTGTTCCCGGAGGGATGAGCTGGGGGGCCGCTGCTGCTGCTAGCACGGTGCTTGTTGATGCCAGCACGCAAGGTGGGACTTGCCCTCCTGCAGCCTGGCCAAGGTCTCAGCAGACAGAAGCCGATGAACTCGCACCGACTTGTGTCTCAGCTCTTCTGATTTGTGCCATCTGAGGACGTGCAGGGAGCTGCTTCACCCGCCTCCTGCAGAGCCCGAGCCCCTGGCGGCCAGCGCGGTGGGCTCAGGGTGGGCAGCGAGGAGAAAGGTGAAGCCGCAGAGGTCTCTGAGGAGCAAGCACAGGCAAGTGTTTGGTGTGTGCCCAGGACGTGGGGCTGGCACGTCTGCAGGTCATGTGTAAAATCTTCCAGTTTCTGGTGCCTCACTTTGTGCCTCCCGACGGGCTCCTGGGAAAATGCAGCGTCTGGGCAGGGCCCAGTGGTGCGAGACACGGGGGTCCTTCTACACCCCAAAAGTTGTGGGGTCTTCCCCTCCTTTGCACCTCGCTGTTTTCCCAATGGTAAAAGTGGCTGCAAGTAGGTCCCTGCGTGTGCCCAGCAGGATCCCCTGCTCCTCCCCAGGCCCCCGGTAGCTTGTACTGGGGCGGGGGGGTCCTATTCAAAGCCTCTTTCCATGCCCCTCGGTGTGTGCAAGGGCAGGGCGTGCTCTTCAGGGCAGGTGGCGTGCCTTGCTCCGGGGGTGCGGGTGGTCCCTGTGGTGCCCCCTGGCTCTGGGGTGACAGTCACAGGCCCTGGGATGTGGAATGTCATTTTAAATCCCCTGCTCCTGGCATGATGGGAACGCACATTCCTCTTTTTTTTTTTTTTTTTCTTCCTCCCCTCTTTAATTTTAAGCTGTTGCCAACCCTCACTGAGGCAAGCTCAAAAATTTGACTCCTGAAGGCTGAAAACTGGAAGGTAAATAAAAATAACCCCAAAGTTAATTATATACTTAACAAGTCATGGGTTTTTTTTAAGCCAGTCTCGTTCCTTGTGGGGGTCTGACTCATGATTCTGAGCGCTTGCAGTTGGCGATAATATCTTGCTGTAATTTGAATTAAACCACTTGTAGCAGTGCTCTGTTCTCTAATTTCATTTAGGCCCAGTGGGTGTCCTGTCTTCCTGGAATTTGTTGGCTATCTAATGAGAAGCAGCCTGGTGGACCCGGTTAATGAATAAAGTCGGGAATCTCGCGAGGGGATGCAAAGGGGTGGGTGGACACGGCTGGGTGAGGGGACCAGGGGAGGGGTTTGTAGGGCCATTGGCATGGGCTGCTCATGCATCAGATGCTGTGCACGCTGCATCCCTGCAGCCACCCGGTGTGCCCTGGTGCCTCCAGCAGCATCTTGACCCAGCACTGAACTTGGGCTTATCCTGGAGCTCATCCCTCCGGGCCCCAGAGGTGTGTTTGATCCTTGCCATCTGCCTGAATTTTCCCTATGAAAGGGGGATGTTTGCTCTTTCAGGCAGCCCCGTGGCCACACAGAGCTGCTGCCTGGCCCGGGGAGACCCGGGCAGGTCATGGCACGGGTGTGGAGAAGTAGCTGTGCCCAAGGTCACCACCAAACCTGGGTGGGCGGGAGGGTGCCGGGTCCCCCACTGCCACCCACCAGTGACAGGCTGTGCGATGCTGGCGGGGCAGCTTCTTGCAGGTGATGAGCCTGCAGCCTTTGCTGGAAGCCAGGCACGCAGCCTAGCAATGAAACCGTTCCTCCTTTGCCAAAACGAAAAGGCAGGGACATTTGCGATGGCCTCCTGTGTCCTGCAGGGACATGTGGTTACCCGCAGCGCTCTCCAGGAGAGTCATTTCCACCGAACCTTTGCTAATGGTCCCCACCAGCGGGAACCGTGTGCCCAGAGCTGTAGGTTCCTCCCCGGCTCCCTGCACTGCACAGCCCTCGCAGTCCTGCCTTGCTGCTACCACCTGTCGCTCTCATCCATCCCATGTCCTGCTGGGGCAGGAGCATCAGCCCCAAACCCGCTGCCTGGTGCAGTGCCACGGCCCCGGTCGCGCTGCCGCCGGGTACCTTGGGGGAAAGAAAAGGGAGGCAGTCACGATACAGGCAGATGATGCTGTCCCTTTTGTCAGGGTGGGGAGGAATTGAAAAGAAAAAGGAGGAAAAATGTTAGGGGGGGTTATATATTAAAAAGAGCAGGGAGGGAGAGGAGGAAAAAAAAAAAAAAAAAAAAGACTTCCAAAGTCGTGCAAGTTGCTGAGTTGAATTACGGGGGCTGGGGTCGAATGATTAACAACCCTCCTGCATTTCTGCATCGCAGTCATTACTCACTGCAAACCTGAGGCTTCTCAGTTACATACCCCGGCACGGGCTGACCATTTTTTCCATTGACTGAAAACACATTCTGACTGAAAACAAACTTTCGATCCCCAAGGCTTGGCACGCCTCGGGTCCTTCACCATATTTAATCAACGGGAAGCTAAACACTTTCAATCTGTGATGGCTCATTTGGAGAGGGAGCTTTGGGCCCTCGGTAGGTGCCAGATATAATAACTCTCCCCTTTTCTTTTCTGAGGCCTACTTTTATAATTTTGCTATTTTTCAATGTCAGACCCATCTTTTGAAGAAATTTTATTGGATTTCCTGCTAGACTTCAGTGAGGATTTTTCTTTCTTTGGCAGAAATATCAAGCAGAACAGGGGAAAAACTCAATCATAAGCTTGGAACGAGGATTATTATTAGTTAGGATTTCTTTGTCTGTTTGCACAAACACATTATTTAAGAGCCCCGTGGGTCAATGGGCCCCTGGCTCTCACCAGCCGGTGCCTGCGGCCGCCCCTGCTGGGAGGGGGACAGGCAGCGCCGGTGCATCCAGGGCACGGCAAGGGCAGCTGGGGGCTCTTGGCCCCTTAGCAGGGGTATTTCTAAACCCTTTCCAGGATTTCTTAAATATTTGCCCAATTCTTCATCTCTTTGGGAAGCGAACCCCAGGGGCAGGTCTCTGCTCCTGACAGTGCTGGCTTGCACGGCCCCCGGCAGCGGTTTGCCCTGGCTCTGTGGGAATGGGCGTTCGAGGGGGTCCCTGGCTGCCCTGTGCCTCTGTCCCTGGGGCAAATGCACATCCCAGGTGCTGGCTGGGGCCCCTGCCCGTGCCATCATCCCCGTGCCATCATCCCCGTGCCTGTGTGCAGAGGGGCCCTGTGCTGGCACTGCTGGGTCGCAGGGATGCCCAGTGGTGGGGTCTCTCTGCCTGCTGAGCCCCTGGCAGGTCACCGGTCGGTGTGGGCACAGCCAGCAGGAGGTCAGTGCTGGCCATCCCCAGGGATGCTCCAGGGCCAGGCTGAGCAAGGCACAAGGGACCTGCAGGGATGTGCTTGTTTCTTCCCATATCTCTCTGGCATTGCAAATGCCTGTGGTGCCTGCGCTTCTCTGCCTCTGTCCCCCATCCCTCCTGGTCTTGGGGGTCTTGGAAGTCAGGGTGGCTTCAGAACCTGACCAGGATGCGAGTCAGCCGATGGGCAGCATTTCCACAGGCACGGCTGAGCCCCGTCCCCAGGTTTTGGGGCGTGCGAAGCCCAGACGAGGGTTTTGACAGCCGACTCCTGCTCCCACCTCTTCCTGGCTGAGCCCAAAGCAAGCAACCCGCTGCTGCTGGAGCGGAGCTCCTGCCCTCTTAGCAGAGCAGCTTTTGCTGTCTCAAGGTTTTCCAGGGGCTCTTAAGGCTTCCCTTCTTTTTTCTGTCAGTGTTTGAGGTTAAGAAGTATGCTACAGTATTCAATAAATCGCTTGGCATGGCATACGACAAAACAAGAAAATGTAATTCAGATTAAAGTCACCCTCTGGCTAAAATGATAGTTTATTAAATAAACTGCAGCGCTGCCAATCAACTCTGCTGGCAAGCAATCCTTTGACATTAATCTTTTTTGATGTGATTTAGGGTACACCTGGGCCTTTGTAGAGTATCTCCCATAATTTCTTTCCCATCTCTCTGGATCAAGCTGCTGTGCTTGGCTCCGTTGACAAATTCCCCAAGTAATCCCTCAAAAGATTGGAGAAATGCTCCAAACGCTCCATTAAATTTATTTTCCGTGCTTTAAGAGCCCCAAAACTATGTCCAATAAATAAGTGTTCGCTGTGATTTATTGAAATGCTGCTCTGATTTAGAGTTATAGGCGGGGGAAATATGTCACCCCTGGGAACTGGAAGACCAGCCTCACAAGCGAGACCAGATGTGCCGGCGCGGGGCAGGGGGGGCCTGGACCCCGCTCCTGAACCCCAGCACAAAAGGTTCCCGGTCGAGTTTTCTTGCCTGAAAAATTTATTGTGGTTGTAGTTATTGGGGGAACCATCAAAAGAGTAATTCTGGCCCTTGTTTTTGCACAGGCCTTTTGATAAATATGATACTTAGAAATATGCCTCCCACAAGACAGGAAAGCCATAGAGTTAAAATGAAGTAATCTGTCAGTAAACTTGCTGGAATCAAGGCCAAAATGAAACCTGTGAAAGCAAGAGGGGGGAGAAAGGGAGCCTGCGCTCCCCGTGCCCAGGGAGCCCGGAGCACGGTGCCATCGGCTCCCCATCCTGCCCGGATGCATCCGCAGGGCTCTGGGCACCTTCCCCTGCCCTGTGCACCCCCTCCTTGGGCAGCGGCACCTGCCTGCCCACAGGCTCAGCCTCCAGGGCATCCCAGCTGCATTCCCAACTCGGGGTCTGCAAACTCCATCCGAACCCTGGGGAGCAGAGAGGCAGGGGCCGGATTCTGCTCCCCTCACACCAGCGTGGTTCATCGCTCCTGCTGGTCTGGACACAGTTAAAAGCGAGGTGTGTTGCACCACCTGTGTTTACACTGCACAATCTGCAGTTTACTGTAATAAAATCATTTAATACAGTCATAATTTTTTTGGCAAGGTCCGTGCTGGCGGGGAGCAATGGGGAGCGAGTCGGCTGACAGCAGCCCGATGGACCTGATAACTCCCGAGCAGGGCTGCTCCGAGCAGGAGGCAACACGAAAATCCAGTCTGGAGCTCACGCTCCAACGTTGCGGCATGGCCACGCTCGCCAGGGAGGCAGACGGCTCCTCTGATCCATGGCCAAGCTCACCGGGCGGGGAGGGCGCAGGGAAGCAGGCTTCCTCCTGCAGCTTGGGTGCTGGCCCGCTCCCACTGGGCGATGAACGCCGCCGGGAGAGCCTGCAGCTCTGCTATCGAGAGCCAGGATCAGGGAAGCGGGAGCTGGCTCTCCCAGGTTTGCTTCTGATGATGCCCGGGACCGCTGGTGTGCCCACGCACAGCCCCCGGCGCTCAGCACAGGAGCGTCTTGGGGTCCCTGTGCCCCAAAATCAGCGTCATGCCCAGCAGGAGGGGCACAGCTCCTGCAGAAGGCCCTGCTGTCGCACCGCGCTTCGATTAGCCAAACCAAAGATAATATCCAAGATCGATGAGGCTGCAGATGCAGAGGGTGCCGTGACCCAGCCTGGCACCCACAGTGCCTGTCCTGCCCCCCCAGTTAGCACCCCCTCGTAAAGCAGAGGACGGGCGCTCGCGGGCAGCCTGACCCCGCAGAGAATGGGGGAAGGATTTATTTTTTTTTTGCAAGTCTGAAAGATCAGTGTCGCTGTACAACTGCCAGGGTGCTGCAGAGCAAGGCTGCCGGAGAGGGATGGAGGGTCTGGTGGGACCCTTTCTGGGGTCTGGATCATGGGGAGAGGGAGGGTGAGCAGGGAGAAGGGGGGGGAGGAAAAGAGCGAGGAGGCGTGTGTGTGTGACTGTTAAGAGAAACAGGATTCATGGTAATTTCCTGCCAGATGCCTGAGCTCCTCCAGCACGCAGACGTTTCACATGCGAAATATCAAAGCGTTCCCAGTAACAAATGTATTTCCTGCAGCTCCTCAGATCTGCCTCCGTGCCAGCCGGGGAGCGCGGGGATGCCGGGAAGAGCAGCGCTCCCAACGCCGCACGGGGTCCAGCCCCCAGCCGTGGGGGGACACGGACACTGCCCCGTGATGCGGGCGCTCCCCAGCTCGCTGCGGGGTCTGCGAAGCATTAGCCTTGTTTTTTTGGGAAGCGCTGCCTGTGCCTCCCCGAGCGCTTGTACACATATTGGTCCTGACAGCTTGAATTAATACGTCAGGGTGTATGATCCGCGCTGGCGACGGGCCTTTGACCCTATCAGCACAGTGCTTCCCCGGCTGAACGTCTCCCGGCCTCAAATTGATTCCGAGTTTTATAAACATCCTGACGTTGGGGCTGGGAAGAGAGAACAGGGAGGGGGGGAACCCATCGCCACCAAGAAGCGGCAGGGCTGCACGCTGGGCGGCGATGCGATGGGCTCCACCGCCCCCCTCTGCGAAGGCTCCCCCCGCCCCTCCGCATCCCAGCAAAGCCACCCCCGGAGCTGCCGATGCTGCTCACCGGTCCCCAGCAGCCTGGCCTCAAAATGTCGTCTCTGTTCCTACTCTTCACGTTATTTGTTTGGTTTTTTAATTCAGGAAAGTCAATGCCTCTCACCTGCTTTCACAATTTTCTTTGCAATTCTTTTTAATGCCTTACCAAGTTGGTTCAACATCCCAGTATACTTAAAATCCCCCCCACCTGCAAAGTTGATTTGGTGCTGTTTTTCAAGCTCTCTCTGAACGCTTGTGCTCATGGGGAAGCAGTGAAATTCATTTGGTTTAACGTTTTTTAGCATGTTTTAAGAGCTGCAGGATGATCCCAGCGCTCTCCGAGCAGTCGGAGGGCCCTGCCAGGTGCTGCCGTAACTTGCTCCTCGCGCCGTTTGCAAGGCATTTTGAACCTTGCAGCAAATCTCTCGCTCCCCGTTCGTGTGTCTCGGCGCTAACAATCGCGTGAGCCTTGCGGGCACTGCTTGGCTGGTGAGAAAGTCGTGCAAAAGACCCAAATAATCATAAATCAATATTAGCTGTGCATTGCTTATTATTTTCTATTTATTGTCTATTGGCCTGAGAAGTTAATATTGACTCAGTCGGAACAAAATGTCGATAACTGCAGACCTTGAAGGTTGGGGAAGATTGACGATGATTAAAACCCCCTGCTGCCAGCGTGTAGGCTGGGGCAGAGCCGGTGCCACCGGGGGTGGGGGGGCAGCTCCCCGACAGGAGAGGATGCGGGGGGGGAGGTGCTGGGTGCGTTTTGGCTGCTGGCTGTGGCACTTGCCACACCGGAGCCCAGGGATCCTCCTTGGCCTTGGGAAAATACTGCTTTTGGCCCTCTCTGCCTGTTTCAGGGGAAGCAGAAGACCTTCCCCAGGTGAATGCACGGCGTGACCTGTTGGTGCCCCTCTCCTCCCCTGGCCCTGCATGAAGCCGTATGGGACGGCGGCATCACCCGTCGCCCCCCACCCTGGAGGGCGTCCCCAAGCTTGCAGCCATCCCACAGAGACCACGGGATGTAATGGCCCACCAAACTGGTGGACTGAAGGATAAAAGCTTCACTTCTTCCCTCCAGCACATCAGTCTGCTCCTTCCCCACTCGCTGCTCCTCGTCCCCCTGCTTTCGGTGCCTGTGTGCCAGTGCCAGCCCAGCACCAATTATCCCGCTGCCAGATTTCCGCCGGCTCTCGTGGCGATGGGATCACAACAAAGCAGCACCACTCCGGACGCGCCCCAGCCTGTTCCCTATTCAGCCCGTCAGGTACGGCGCGGGACGGGAGCTGGCAGGGCAGGCATCGCCACGCTCGCCCTCGCACCCTGCTCTCGGGAGGGCAGAGCAACCCAGGGAGCAGACCCGGGGTTTTGCAGACCACAGGGAAGGCGTTTGAGCCAGATTTAGCTGCTGGGTGCTGTCCCCCTGCTGCGCCTTCAGTTTAGCTCTCTGGGCCAAGCCTTCCACCGGGCGCTGCGGTACCCGGTGCGCAGCAGGGCGGCGGCAGGCTGGGCTCTGGGGAGGGATGCTCAGCAACCCCCACCCGTTTCGTGCCCCTTTGAGGTTGCTCAGGCCGGAGCCCTCAGCCGTTTGCCACCGTGGGCCTCCTTGGCTCAGCCACAGGCAGATTTCCTGGCTTTGATCCTGGTTCAAAGCTCTGATCAGCGAAGCAGGTGGCCCACCGTGGGCTTGAGTCCACCGTGGCTGACTGGCCGTGGCCGCGGAGCCCCAGGCCGGCCCCGTCACCCTGGCACAGAGCAGGGCCCGAGCAGCGGAGCCCCAGCAGAGCCCCCTGCGTTTGACACTGGGAAGGGGGGGACCTGTCCTCAGGGACCGCGGTGTCACTCCCGGAGCCTGCCTGCTCCCTGTCACGTCTGTCACTTCTCATTAGCGCCCATCAGCCGGGTAACATGACTTGACTGATGTAATCGGGGCCGACACACTGGCAGAGAGGGTCTCCAGAAACTTTACACCGTGTGGTTTCCCAGCCCGCACCGGCTCTTTCCTGGAAGCTGAGTTGGAGGCGATGCTTTGCCTGGCACATGGGCAAAGCGGGGCTGACGTGCTCGGTGCTGCTCGGCAAGCCCCAGGCTCCCCTCCGAAAATGGTGGGGGTGGGAGAAAGCCTCTTCCAGCCGTGCCCAGCACCGCAGCCAGGGGCTTCCCACTGCCCTCGGGAGCTGCCAGCTGGCCACGGTCGAAGCCATGCACCAGTGTGGAGGGACGGGCTAGGAGCTGCCATGGGCTGGGCGAGTGGACCTGGGGGGAAGGAGAAGAATCAAAAAAGGGGTTTTGAGTCACCTGAGGGTTTCTGCAGCGTGGGGAATGTCAGGGCTGAGGTCTTACTGCTCCCCTCGTCCCTGCCATCAGGTCTGGCAAGCACGCTCGCTCCCGGCTGCAGCAAACCCCAGCATGTTCAGTCCCACATAAAACAACATCCTCCCTGTTCTTCCGAGAAAATTCCGCCTGAGTGAGGAATCGTGAGTTAAGGTCTCCATCCCCTCCCTGGGGGAGGAAGGGGGCTGGTGCTTGGGGGACACACGGAATGTCCAGCACCCCGGGCAAAGGTGGTACCCACCAGCCTCTATCACTCGGCGCAGCAGGCACATGGGAGCGAAGGGCCGAAAGCCCCAACAGCAGCGAGGGTGGGGTGGTGGGGACAGTGCTGCCACTGACCCCCCACCCTTTCTGGATCAATTAATCTGGCAGGGTTTGGTGGTTTATTTGCCGAAAATACTTTCTCACTGCAAGTGTCCTACATAATGAGCAAGCACATCCGGCACTTCAGGGAGATCAATATCTCTGCAGTTGTAAATATCCCAGGAAATCAATGGGGGATGTAAAATGTATTTCGTCCATTTTCACTTTTAACATCTCTTTGTAATAAAAGTGCTATTTTAATAAATGAAAATGGGGAGATTCACTGCTGGGCCACGGTGGGTTTCTGCGGTGCTGGATTTTTGTCATCCCCGCAACCATTCCCTGATCCCTGCCAGTGCAAACCAGCCCGGTGGGGCTGCGCACTTCGCTCCATCCTCTGTCCGTCCCGCAGCGAGCCAAACCATCCCGTGGCGGGGCCGGAGCCCTCAGCCCTGGCAGGGAGCACCGGCCGGCACCACCGGCACCAGGGCAGATCCCGGTGTGCACCCGGGGGTGCCATGCTCCCTGCCAAAGCCCCCGCGTTACCACGCTGCCGCCTAATCCCTCGGAACAGGTATTCAACGCCATGCACAGGCGTGTGGGTGTGGGGCCAGTGGCGCAGGGTGGGGGTTACTCTCTCTGCACCACCAGCTTCTCCCTTCCTTTCCATGCGGGACCTGCCCCCGCGGACAGGGTGTACCAAGGGGGGGTGGCCCTAAGGAAGATTCTCACCTGCAAAGGACAGAAAAGAGCCCCTCGCTGTACCTTGGGCAGCTCTGGAAATGAAATCTTAGCCGATTTGTAATTACTGTGCAATAGCTGCTTGTTAATTACAACATAAAACCTCTCGCTGTGCTAGAGATGGATTTATGGATGAAATTCCCTGATCAACGTTCACGGCAGTGCCAGGAAGGAATGTGTGGGGTAGCAGGGAATATCTTTAAATATGTTTTTTTTTATTATTTCTGTTTTAATATTGGCCGACCTTAGAGAATAGAAAAGGAAAACAGGAAGACTTAACATTTGCTTTCAGAAGAGTCTCTCCCCACAGGCGGTGGCCACAGGGACCTGCCAGCCGAGCCACCGGCTGCCCGCACGGGAACGAGCTGTTCAAACTCCCTGAAAATCTTCCCAAGCAGAGGAGGCTGCGGGGGGGCAGGGGGCAGCCCCCGGCATTGTCCCGTTCCCTCTGCTGGGGCAGGACAGCGAAGCTGCGCTGGAGAAGCCAGGTAGGATTTAGGAGGTCGGGAAGAAATAATCCCTGCGGGACAACCAGCCTGCTGGCATTTGCCGTGATGGATTTTGCATCTTCCCTTGAAGACCTGCTGGCATTTTGCTGGAGGGCTCAGGAACAGATGCCGCCTGGGCTGAGCCAGCATGGCAGTTTCTGCGGTGCACCTCTTGTTTGCCCGGATAATAGCTGGTTATTGGGCGGTTTCAAACGCCTAACCTCTTACGAAATGTCTGTTCACCAGATTTATCCGGGCAGCTTGGTGTTAGCAGAGCACCAAGTGCACCAAGAGCATCAAGTGCTGGTTTGGAGGGGAGAGGAGTGAGGTTGGAGTTTCTGGCTTTGCCTGGGAACCTGGTGCTGTTGTCCCCGGTGCCCACGGAGCCTCACCCTCCCCGGGAGAGGGCACGGACGTGTCCGGGCAGGGTCCCAGACATTCCTGGGAGACGTGCACCTGAGTGCTGGGAGTTCCCAAGGCAATTAGCATCTCTGTGCTAACAGTGGTTTTCTCTTCTGTCTAGGCAACTCCTTCATCAAGGTGTGGATCTGCTTTTGTCTCCGTGCTAGCAGTGCATCTTGGGGAGTTTAATTAGAAGCTTGGCATGGCGTGTGCAGTTACAACAGAAATGCTTTGTACCTTCCATCACCACCACCTAGGTCAGTAACCCCGTGCTGCCCTGGGTGCTTCCTCCCCTGGGATAAAAGATCCTGCTCCTGGGATACCTTCAGCATCTGCATTTTTCCCCGCTCTGGCTGCCGTGACGAGGTTTTGCTGGCGTTAACAGCCACGCTCGGAGCACTCAGTGCCGGCGCTTGGTTGGATGTATCCCCAGGACACGACACCTCTCTGAGCACCATCCCAGCCCCTCTCCGGGCGCCGGCCGAGTGAGGCAGTGGCATGGTCCCCGTCACCGGCGAGCCAGCGGCAGCTGGCAAAGGCAGCTTTCATGTCTCTGAGAGCAGAGTGGAAGTCAGCACACAGATAATTACAAGGCAGCGCATCTCTGTGCCCTGTGACTAAGGCAGTATGTAGAGCAAAGGTAGGAACAAACCACCAGAAGAGCAAATAAATAAAGAAGGCAGCTTTAATAATGGGGTAATTACCTAGCTTAAGTACACAATCATCTAGCATTTTGCTAAACTTTATGACACATGATGACAAGTTAATAAATGAGATGTCTTACCAGCAGTAAAACAGCTGTTACCAGCCACCTTGTATGTCTGGGTAGCCCAGAGCGAAAAAACCCACCAAGCCAAATGAAAAGAAACTGGTTATTTCTGTTTGTCGAAATAGCCCGGGTAATAAATCACCATTAATGATGCTGTCATTTATCAAAGGGAAAGCTCTTGTTGCAAAAGCCTTTGAAGTCATGGCACCTATAATTTCCTACCTATAAAAAGGTACCTTTGTGTATGTGTCATACCTGGAGCTGGCGGCAGCCGGGAGGTACCGGGAGTTCATCGCTGCCCCACGCCCTGTCTCACAAGCACGGCACCGACGACGGGGGCTGCCCCGGGCTGCCGGCTGGGCTCGCTGCCGGCGCGGAGCCCCAGATCTGGCAGGGATCGATTTGTGATGGTTTAGAGGTGGTTTTCCTCTCCTGCCTATACCTAATAGCTTGTTTACCCAGGAATATTTAGGTGGTTAATTCATTTTAATTAACAGGGATCTAATGTGGTTAAAATAATCAACTTGACATTTGCAGTGGCAGGAACAGCCAGGAGCAGGACTCAGAATTACTGGCATAGCGAAGCCCCTCGCTGCTGCGGCTGAGCCGGCAGAGTCCGGCCCTTGCTGATCCTCGCCGGAGGAGCCTGGGTCTCCCTGCTCTCCCACCCTCGCTGGGCAAGCACACACGTTATTAATGGTGATGCAATTAGCACAGTATTGCGAGAATCTTCATCTACCGTCATGTCCCAGTGAAACACGCAGCAGCATCTGCCGGGCTCCAGCACCATTCTTCCTCCTGCCTCAGTCCTTCGCGGTGCAGCCACCATGCAACAGGAGCATGTCGGGGTGACGGTTACAAACACGGGCCCTGAAGATGAGCAGTCTGGCTGTCATCAGAGATTAAGTCCTCTGTCACCAGAGAGCAGGAGGTACCAGGCACTTGAGCTAAAGGAACATCTCCCTTTAGATGTGAGAAAGCAGCAGGCTCGCACAGCCGTGGGGAAAGCGGTAATGAAGACACGATGGCATGCATTAAACACACACGCATGCATTAAACACATGTGTGCTCAGGAGCGCTGCGGAGCCGGCGGCCATGGGGACCCAGTGGACAGAGCGCGGCTGTGCCCGGCTCGGAGTGTGCAGGGGGGTCATGCAGAGCAGAGCAGCCCCGCTCCCTCCCGCACGGATGCCCTTGCGGGAGAGGATATAAGTTTCATAGGAGAGATTACACATTTCATCGGAGGCATCTCACCCAACCTCAAAGCAACCGTGAGCTGAGCTGGTGGGAGCCTGAGCTCGCCCCGGCCACGCGTGGCAGCAGACCTTTGCAGGGCGGCATCACATGCGACAGCATCCAGCCGAGTCGCAGCTCACCTGCAGAGACCACCCAACAGAGGGTGGGACACATCTGTGGGTTTGGATGCTTCAGTGTTTTTTGGCATTGCCAAGGCCAGCCCAGCGAAGCAGGGTGAGCCCTCTGGGTGGGGAGCAGGCTCACAGCACGGCAGCTCCAGCTCTGCCCTGGCTATAATACCCCCAGCACATCCCCTAAATGGGGGGCTCTGCGTGCACGGGGGAGGCATCTGCTCTGCAGAGCATCCAGCTCTTTAGGAGGAATGTGTTTCTTTTCAGGAGACCTAAGGAGGTGGGTTTTTTTCCTCCTTCTTGACTATTAAATGAGGCAGCTCCTGTGTAGCTTTGTCATTTTTCTCCTGCTGAAGACTTTTTCTTTTCTTCTCATCTGAGCGGCAGGCACCTCACCCACCTTATAAGCATCTGCTACAAGAAGTCTTCACCTGTCACCTCTTCCCAACTGACTTGAGAAAACAGGATAGGAAAGCTATAAATAATTAAGAGCCATCCAACACAGGTGCAGTGACTAAATATCAAACCTGCCTGAGCATCACCACACTCTGTTGATAGCCAAGTGGAAACTAACCTACTTTGGAAGGAGGAAGAGAAGGGAGATAGGAACCATGTGCTAAAATTGTGGCCAAACTGGTTTCAGTCCCATCGAGGACTCCTGACCAGGCAATAACCCACTTACATTGGTGCAGCGTGCTGCATCTGGCCAAAGGTTCACATCATCCCAAAGGACCTGGCCAAGGCATCCCAAGAGAGTGGCTCTGGCACCCAGGGCACCCAGCCAGCACTTACCCCCTTATATTTCTGGGGAGAGAGGAACCTCTTGCATTTCTATTGCTTCTCCCTATTAACATGCATGATTTACAGATCAAATCCTACAGCCGTCTCGGAGCTTGTAAGAAGTTAACATCAAAGCTGTGGAAGGGAGGGAATGGCAAGTGCTGGAGAGAGATGTCACATTAGTGTCTGGTGCTCTGAGAGCTGCTGCATTTTAAACCTTGTTCATCAAGACTCCAACTTCATTGCCCTGCTTGGTGGGGAGGGAGAAGATGCCACGCGCGGAGAACTTGCCTCCCGCGCAGGAGAGGCTTCGGTGGCTGGGGCAGCGCTGGGATGGCAGGGACGGTCCCATCTGGAGAGGGCTGCAGCCAAGGGCAGGACCGCTCCAGCCAGGGCACCTGGCCACATCAGAGGATGTAAATCCTGCTGTCACCAGGGCATAGCGAGGCTGACAAGGGTGAGATAGAAACTTCTCCTCTGGGCACTTCTGTAATTGTTCGTAAGGGCGTCAGTGCAGCAGAGCGTGATTAAATTCCCAAGTGAGCAACCAGGGAGATAATTAACTTTTGGAACAACTTACCTGTGAGACAAAGTATCCATCACTCAAGGTCTTTACGGAGCAACGGATACCCTGCTGAAAGCTCCTGGAGGTGACCCTGCAGCCCAACTGGTGGGAAATATCCTCCTGGGATTGGAAAACGCTGATTTACCTGAATCTAAATGATCTGCAGGAATACTCCTGGCTCCAAATTGCAACAAAAGATAGGCAAGCCGCATAATGTGCTGTCAGCCTGCCCAGGCCTGGGGACAACAGGGTCACCCCGAGCCGTGCAGCTGGGCACGCTGTGGCTCCCAGCTCACCTTCCCGGGGCTGCCGGCTGCCGCTCCAGCATCAGGCTGCCTGGGAAGCGGCATTCCAGCTCTCCCACCGTTCAGACTTTCTGCAGTGCTTTCTCCAGCCACGCACGTGCACACCTGATTGTGTTCTGTTTTGTTTTTAAAGTTTGATTTTGCCCTGCTTGGGGATGAAATAACGGCCTTTTTGCAAGCCCTGTCGCTGCAGCAGAGAGCACTTGGAAAAGCTGGGATGTCTCCTGGCACCTCTGAATGCCAGGAGCCCGGTGACAGCCTGGGCAGGCGGGATCTGCCTCCCCATTATGTGCCAAGCAAGGAACCAACATGAAGTTTTGCCCTGGGACGAATGGCCCGTGTTCATCTGTGCCTCGGTGCAAGGCGGGAGGCAGAGGGGCAGGGGGCTGCCGAGCGCCCGGAGAATGTTTCCAAGGCTCAGTGCAAACTGCACCAAGGAACAAGCTGGGGGCTCTCCCTGCACCAAGCAGAGCAAAAGCCTTCCCCAGCTGGGGGGGCTGCCCCCGGCCTGAACCCCCCTGCCCTTCCCACGGGGGCCGGGGGTCGCAGGACCCTCCCTGGACACCCATTAGCCCAGGGAGCTGCTTTTATTTGGGCTGCATGGCACAGTCCCCGGGAGATTTATGGCCTGAGCGCCTTTGATGTGGGCCCCTGATAAGCATCAGGAATATTTTCGTTTCATGACAATGTCAGCCAGCTCGCTCCGCTCCGACTGAAGGGGGTTTATGGGCAGCGATGTTTCCTGCAGCTATTGAGCCGGCAGCCACATTCCTAGGGAAGGCCAGCCATTAAAAGAAAATCGTAAAACCCCCTCTGGAAGGCTTTATAAACAGAGGGAAGCTTCTCCTTTACGGGAGAGGATCGAGGAGTATTTCCATTTCAATCAGGGGCATCTCTGGAACAAGACTGCAGCCAGGGCTGCGCAGAATTTGTCAGGGGATTAGCTCGGGAAAAGAGCGAGTGCAGGATTTTTCCCCTTCGCACTCACTGGGCTGTTATTCCAAATTAGGCTGTTTGTGTTCGGCTTGGAGGAGGGTAATGGAAACCAGAAGGGAGCCGCGG
This sequence comes from Falco naumanni, assembly GCF_017639655.2. Classification (NCBI taxonomy): domain Eukaryota; kingdom Metazoa; phylum Chordata; class Aves; order Falconiformes; family Falconidae; genus Falco; species Falco naumanni. Next base: position 5,347,484 of record NC_054072.1, read on the forward strand.
CGAGAGCCTGGCTGGGGGCAGGGGCCGGGGCGCTGAGGGTCCAGGCGTGTTGCAGGGCAGCCCAGGCACCCCACTCCCTGAGTGGTCCCAGCGCTGCACAGTGGAGTGCAGTGCTGCATGGCACTGCAGGGCGCTGCATGGCACTGCACAGCACTGCACGGTGCTGCATGGCACTGCACAGTGCTGCATGGCACTGCAGGGCGCTGCATGGCACTGCAGGGCACTGCATGGCACTGCACAGCACTGCACGGTGCTGCATGGCACTGCACGGTGCTGCATGGCACTGCAGGGCGCTGCATGGCACTGCACAGCACTGCACGGTGCTGCACGGCACTGCAGGGTGCTGCAGGGCGCTGCATGGCACTGCACGGCACTGCAGGGCGCTGCATGGCACTGTACAGCACTGCACGGTGCTGCACGGCACTGCAGGGTGCTGCATGGCACTGTACGGTGCTGCATGGCACTGCCGGGCGCTGCATGGCACTGCACAGCACTGCATGGCACTGCACAGCACTGCACGGTGCTGCATGGCACTGCAGGGCGCTGCATGGCACTGCACAGTACTGCACGGTGCTGCATGGCGCTGCACAGCACTGCACGGTGCTGCATGGCGCTGCACAGCACTGCACGGTGCTGCACAGCACTGCATGGCGCTGCATGGCACTGCATGGTGTTACATGGCATCAGTGCTGCACGGTGCCGCATGGTGCTGCATGGCACTGCACAGCACTGCACGGTGCTGCATGGCACTGCTCCTCTTCTCCTGTCAGTGGTCCGCTGGGAGCAAGCCCGACGGCAGGAGAAACCTCCACCTCGGGTTTATGCAGCACAGCGGGCTGGGGGGCCCCACGTCACCCCGGCCGATCGGGGTCCCTGCTGCAGGGAAGCCACCATGGCCTGGCTTTCCCCTCACAGCAGCCTCTGCTCACTGTCAACTGCTTCCTGCATGATTTATTTGAGGTTTACGCTCCAATCTGTAACGCAAAACCACCGAGCACATTTCTTCCTCCTTGTAATTGAAGCCCCCACCACTGAAGTGCACACCTGGTATAAACAACTATAAAAAATATACGTGTGCAGCGCCAGCACTGTTTTTAGGTGCCGGGAACGCAGCCCGGCACTGGGTGCCCATCCAAGAGGCAGACGAAAGTGGCTGTCCCCGTGTGAGAGGGGGGCATGTGGCTGGATCAGGCCTTACGCAGTCTCCAAAGCTGGATTGCAGTTTTCACAGGGGTTTTTGGGATGCATTTTTGGGCAGAAATAGGGATCCCTTCCTCACCCATCTCTCCCGGGCAGGGCAGGAGAGCTCTCCTCACAGGGTGCAGTGCTGGGGCTGAGCTCCAGGCTTTAAAGGCAAATGGTTAATGCCGACAGGTCTGAACTGCCCAGTGGCTGGGAGATTAATATAGCAATGGTTTTCCTGAATTTTGCTGAAATATCATGGGACGAAGGCAGTGTGAATACCAAAGCACACCATCATTTGGAGGCAGCGAGAGCCCCTCACCAAGGAGCCTCGGTGGGGATGGAGGGGAAGCGCCCGGGGCTGGTGAAAGCCCTTTGGTCGGGTAGTCAGAGAGGAGAGCAGCAGCTCCAGGCGTGGAGGTAACCTTCAGGGTCCCAACTCTTCCCTGTGGGAGAAGGGAAGGGGTTTCCATGTATCGATGAAGCAGCAGTTATCGCTGCCAGTGCAGGCATGAGAAGCGTGGCCTTGAGCGATGTGCCCAGCTGAAGAACAGCCTCTAGCAAAGGCTGAAGGCTGCTGGGAGAGCTGTGCCACTTTTCTCCTGGGAGATGTCTCTGATGGCCCCGGGCACAGCCTCAGTACGGGGCTCCCTGCTCAGGGACCACCACAGCATCCCGTCAAGAAAGGGACCGGACTCCGTCCCCCCGCTTGTAAGGCTCCACCAGAACCCTGCTCCCCTGATGATTTTAAGCTTTCTTCTCATTTCCAACCTAAATCTTTCTCATGGCTAATTTATCCCCTTTGTCCTTGTGCCAACATTGTCCTTTAACTTAAACAGCTCATCCCCCTGCCTGGTGTTTACCCCCTGTGTGTTTATACGGAGCGATCATTTCCCTGCTCAGCCTCCTGCTCGCTGATAAACAAGCTGAACTGGGCTGGTTTCTGGCTGCTCTTTCCTCGGTGTTGGCAGCCTCCGTCCTGCCGCCCAGCCCTGCTGCCCCCAGCCCCCCTGACCAGCCTGACGCAGGGCAAGACCCCAGCCCGTGTCCCCCAGGACCTCCAGCCCCCACCTCTCCAGCTGTGGCAGCAAGGAGAGGTTTGGGGGGGGGGCCACCCGGGGTGGGCTGCGTGCCGATGCCTACGGCACCGTGTGAGCAGTGGCACAAAGACCGATGCAAGACGGAGATGGGACGCCCCATGCTCGGAGCATGGGAAGTTTCTCAGCCTCCCCAGCAAGCAGCGTGGCAGGATGAACAGGTTTGGTGGGTAGCATGGAAAAGGAAAAGGGAAGGTTGGCCTCAGCATTCCGTGCTGGCATGAGAAAGTCCCAACCCAGCGCCGTGCCTCCTGCAAAGCAGCGGGTGCTGGGGCGGTCGCCAGCCGTCCCTTTGCTGTTTCCCCAGAGATGTCCCTGCCAAGGAGGTTTTGCAGGGCTCGCTGTGACCCCCCCTGCCCCAGGAGCAGGACGAGGTGGGGGCCAGCCTGGCCCAGCCTCCCTCTGCCTCAGCCCATATTTCACAGGAGAGCGGATACCCGTCGGCCGTGTCATGGCGGAAAACCAAGAACTCAAAGCAATTTTAAATGAACTTTCAAAATGATGAACAAAGAGCCCTTGTCCATGTTATACAGCAAATAAATCACACCAAAATGATAGTTGTAATTCCCAAAAGTACACAGAGAATTGATTTTCCGATGACATTTATCATGATAAACCGGTGCAGCAGCATACAGGCACATCTTAAGTTGCAGCTGGTTGACTCCTGCCCATTTATCACCCGTCCCATCTTCTCCCAACACATTTGCACAGTTGCACAAGTGATTATTGGTACTAAGGACAACAGTCCTGGGGCCAGTTGCAGCTCACCCTGCGCCAAAGCTGGGGCTGGGTTGGCCTCTCCCCCCACGCTGACTCGAGCCGAGGAGGTGTTTCAATGGCTCGCCAAGCACAGCGCCCACACAGCCAGCTCCCGAGCCATGGAAACTATTTTTGGGTGGACATGAAGCGCCTCTGAATTACAGATCAAAAAACAGGTTGAGGCTGCGTTGGTTTAAGCCGCCCTCCAGCCCCAGGCTCTGGAGAAGCCTCCCAGGACGGAGCACCTAGAGCAGCTGAGATGGACATGGGGCGAGGGGCCGGGGGGTCCCGCTCTGCCAGGAGGAAGGAGCAGGGATGCGCCAGGTCCTTCGCCAGGGGAAGGAGCAGGGATGCGCCAGGTCCTTACCTAGCAGAGCCCGGAAAGCAAGGATGTCAGGCTGCCAGTGTGGCAGTGGGCAGCAGGCAGGCAGGGCTCTGCCTTCTGGGAACACCCAGCCCGCAGCCGCCGTGCCGATAGCGCCAGGAATGGCCTTGGTTTGGCTTTGGCTCTCTCCCAGGACATCCCCCGACTCCTGGGTGGCTGGGGCAGAACAGGCAGGGAGCATCCTTGGCCATGCCAGGCCCCAGGCAACCCAAAAATGAGCTGGAGACACCGCTGGGCTTCTTAGCAAAAACCAAAACCCTTTCCAAAAACTAAGGAGGTTCTCCCAGAAAGCGAACCCAGCTCCATTAGGATAACATTGCTTTCAATCCCCAATCAGATTTTTAAATTATCTGTGGCTGTGCCAGTGTATATATCTCCCTTTGTCAGAGCCTCGCCAGCCTCTCCCGCTCGCCTTTATTTGTCTTGCTGCTGTTGCAGCGAAAATGTATTGGCTTTGCAGTTAGTGATTACACGTCATCACATACCCAATTTATAACACCATACCCCAAAGAACAGATGTAATAAAGCCAGGCCAGGAAACAGCAATGTTATAAACCAGAGCAGTCAGCTCAGAGGTCCTTGCATGTGTGCAGGAAAGAAAATATTATAGACGCTGGTTTGGGGAGGGAGGGGACTCGTGTGCCGGGGATGGGGTGGCGTGCCTGTGCCTCATGGGGATGTGGACGGGGGGATCGTGGGTGCCAAAGCCGCTGCCTGGGGTGCTACAGCCTGGGCCGGGAGGGTTGTGGGTGGCTTTGGGGGGGTTGCAGCACCCAGGTCTGGCTGGGGTGGCCACCTCTTAATGGGCAGAGGGGGGACACAGCATCAGCCTTGCCTCCAGCCGCACAGGGCTTTCTCCCAGAGCCAGGCGTAGAGCCATGGTTTCCTCGGCCTTAGTCCTGCACTAAGCCCTCAGCCACTTCCCTCAGAGAGGAGGAAAGGCGAGGGGGGCTGTTATCTCCAAAAACTTCAATCGTCCCCCCTGCCTTCCCATGCGACCCCCTAAGCTATTGTACCAGGAGATGCTCTCCAAGAAGACTTACCCAAAGCAACAATTTATCTTCCATTATTCATGGGCCAGGGAGACACAAACTCTCTCGGCGGGACAGGCTAATCGCCGGCAGAGATAGGGGCAGCCCCGTCGCGATAGCAGCGTGGCAGCGAAGGGCTGATAACGCGGCAGCGGCAGGAGCAGGTCTCCGGTGGCCGGGCTCCCGGTGGCCGGGCTCCCGCTCAGAAAGCGGCTGCGGAGATCAACACGCCTCATTATCAGAAAGTTTTTGTTTAATAATCCAGGGTAATAAAATGCACCTCGGGAGGGCTTTGCCCAGATAAAGGAATGTAAATCAGTGATAAAGAGTTTTGAATTTAGCTGCCACAAAGAACGTGTTAAAGCCCATTGTTCCCCGAACCCCCGCCGGTGACCTTGGCCATGTCTGTGCCAGCGGCTGGGGCTCCTGCACCCCCGGGATGGCTGGAGGGAGGGATCAGCTTCCCAGCTGGAAGGACCCTGCGCTTTGCTGGAGAACTGGGAGGGTCCCAAGGAGCTGGGTGGGCCACACGTTGCTGACAGCAGCAGGCCCGCAGAAACATCTGCCAGGACGATGCTGTTTTCCAGCAGCAGCAGAACCAGAGCTTCGGGAAGAGGCTGGGCGAAGCCCATGTGCCCCGAAACCAGGTGCACCAGGGATCGGCCGATGCTGTCCAGCCGATGGGCAGGAGCAGGGCATCACCCAGGGACCAAAGCACCGAGCCGGCAGCTTGCTGTAGGCTGCTGTTAAGAAGCAAAAAAAAAAAAGGAAAAAGGAGTCAACAACAACAAGAAAAAAGTCTGGTCCTAGATTGTATATGTAGTTTCGAAAGTGATGTCATGCAAATTAGTTAGCTTCAAAAGCTAATCACTTTGAAAGGTCAAAACTCACATTCATAATCGGACTAAACAAAAAGCTAATTAGAGGCCTTTTGTGTGCCTAAATGAGGCCAGAGAATTCCCCCTGCTCCCAGGGGCCAGTGATGCTCAGGAGGGCTCTTGGCAGGATTATTTCTTCCACAAGGTATTTACTATGAAACCCCTCTCGCCGAATGAATGGAAATAATGATACAGAAATGGCACCAGACCCGAAGCATGTATTAGTGTAACATTAAACTGCCATTATGGACTGAAGCTTAAATCCGAGAGAGGCCAGAGGCGGAGCGCGATGCTGCGAGCCAGGCCGCTGGTGGGATGCAGCTGACGCCCGCCACGTCCAGCACGGCCGCAGGAAGCACAAGGGCAGGGAAGGACGATGTCCCTCCTGCTCCGCCGGGTCCCCGCGCTGCTCGGTGCCTGCGAGCGGGTGCCGGCAGCAAAGCTCAGCTCCACCAGGCTGCACCCACTGCAGGTTTGGCCCCTTGGCTCCGCCGGTGGCCAGCGCAGCAGCACGCGCAGCTACACGGGCACCGCGCTGGCTCCGGCGCTTCCCCGGCTGGACCCCCTGGCCAGAGCTGCGGGCCCTCAAAAATGCCTTTTAATGCTTCCACAGGAACAGCCCCCCGGCTCACCCCGGCTGTCAGCGGCACCGTCACTCCAGCTGGTCCAGAGCACTGGATTCCTGTTGCCAAGATATGGATTTGGTTTTAATAACAGTTAGTGCAAACATCGTAAATTTACTGCTGCTAGAGAGAGTTTTTGAAAATGTCCAACTCTGGCTATAATTTTTCAATCGCACCAGCTGTTTGTGCTCTGCTCATACCTGACATGCTGCTTTGAAATAGCAATCACTGTATTTATAAGAAGGGAAGGACTCATAAATATGTCAGGAGTGGAATATACAACACCATATTTCACCATTTTCTATTTTAAAATTGTGAGTTATGGCTACAGAAATGTGGTCCCATTAAAGGTGATATGATGTATTTTGTGTCTTGTTCAGGAGCCCATCCATCATTGAGACAATAAAGAAAACCGCACTTACTTTTTTTCCCTGTCGTCTGTAATTTATGATGCCCAAAAAGCTGTAACCTTTTGGCAGGCTTTGCAGAAACTGCTGCACTGTTAGCAACTAAATAACCTTTTATAAGGTTTTAAATGTGTTGCTACAGTCTCAATGCACTTGCTGTATCGATCCAGAAGATCCTGCAAAAAAGGGGAAAGGAACATGATCTATAACAGGATCGATAACAGTATATAGATTGTTGAAAGATGCTTCTAATGATTTTTGCCAGCCATCATCTTTCAATGTGCTGCTCCCCATCTTTTAGGCTTCAGTCTCTGCTCAAATTAATTAACCTTGCTCAGCCTCTCACTGTGCCAGTGCTCCAGACACAGGCTGGGAGGACCACGACGTGTTCTCAGCCTGCAGGTTAATGGGAGACGGTGGTGGCAAAAGCGCCAGCCAGGGCGGACCGGGCAGGCAGCAGCACCCCAAAACCAACACGCCAGCCCAGGTCCAGCCTGGCGTGGGCAGCCAGGAGGGGTGGGGAGAAACAGGGAGTGCCGGGGCAGCGCCACCTCGGCCAGGCTCCCACTGCTCGTCCCTGCCTTAGGGGACAATATTACGGTTTTTTTCTTTTTTTCCATGGCAAGGCACTGGCCCTCCAGCCAAACACGGGGCATCCATCCTCTTATAGGGGCCGGGACCCATGAAACGCACCCAAAACCCGGTGCCAGCCAGGGCACGAATCTTGCTGGGGGTGCGCCGGCTGCCGATGCTCCGGCTGGTGGGTGCGACTGGTCCACACCGCCGGATTTAATCATCAACCTTCAGCCCGGGTTTTAAAAGTGCTGAGTGGAAAGCAATTACGAGGCAGAAGTCTCCATGTTCACAGGGCTATTTAATCAAAAATAAAAGAGGAGGCAGCTGAAGCAGGGAGATGCGTGGCTGGGCATTGACAGCGCACTGCTCCCAGAAAGCACAGCTCCGCTCCCCCTCCCCGCCCGGCTGCCTCGCTTTGTCATTTATGTTTTCCCCCCAAAGCAGCCACCAAATCATTATTAACGTTATAAATAAAATGAGAGGGCAAGTTATTAAATGTAAAATATGTGGAGTCCTCCTCGAACTCACTGCGTAGTTCATAAATATGATGGCTTAATTTCATCTGTAATCCAAACGGCTGATGAAGCATTACACAGCTCTCTGTTAATTGAAGTTGTTAACAAAGCTGAAGAGAGAGATTATTATGTATAGACTTTTATCCTTCAGGGGTATCATCATAACAGATCATAAATGGAAATGAATTCATCACTCCCACATGCCATCGTGGGATCCCTGCGTGCAGTTCTATGCCAGACGGGTGGCCAGCACATCCATGGGGATGGGGGTACAGGATGGACCCCATCCGTGAGGGTCTCCTGGCCCCTTCCACAGCCCCAGCGCTGAGCCCCGTGTCCCGGCCAGCCTGGCTCTCCTCCTGGCACCTGTGGGATGAGCTTCCCAGCATCCAGCTGTTGGTTTGCAAAGCCCCTTAGAAGCCTTTAGCCTTGATGTGCGACCATTGTCATCATCAGGGGCACGCAATGTATCAGGGTAGATGGAAAATCCATTCCCTCAGCCAGCACATCCCTGCCGAAGTGCTCTCAGGTGGGAGGGTCCTCCGAGTTCAGGCCAGGTAATTTATGGCGGGGCACGGGGCGAGTGTCTGTGCGGGCACCCAGCGCTCGGTGCATTTCTCGACCCCGTAGACAAAGGATCGTTACTATCTCAGACCGGAGCATCTATGTTCTCAGCACCTTGCTTGAAGTAATAAGCGTTTGGCTTCTAGTTAGTGACTGGTTGTTTGTTTTATGGAGAAGTAGCTGCCTGGTGTTAGAAGTTGTATGGGAGGAGAATAGCCCTTCCCGTGGCTTCCCGTGGTCACTTCTTACACCCAGCTCCTGCTGGATGCCGGGAGATGCTCTCCCAGCAAGCGAGCGCTGGTGCCCAGCACAGCCCCCCGAATTCGCCCTCCCCGTGGCAAGGCAAGCCAGCCCAGCCGAGGTCTGCAGCGCGGCAGCCTGTGCTGCTGGGCTGTGCTGCTTCCAGGTGGAGTTATGAAAACACACAATGCCGTTTCCTTCTCCTGGATCCCATCGGCTTTTTCCATCCAGCACATTATCCAGGAAATTCTCGTCTATACCTTTGAGGAGTTACCGTGATTATCTGGAACGCGTTACTTGCACACAGCAAATGCAAATTAATGTAGTCTTCACATTTCGCCATGGCAATAAAGGGGAACGTTGACATCAGCCTGAAAGTAGAATTAACTTTTGCATTATGTGGTGTGAGAGCGAGGTGTTGAAACCCGCGTCCGAGACTTTCCAAGTCACAGTAAAGAACTGTTCTGGCAGCGCTGCAAAAACACGGCAGTGTTTCCAAAAGGCAGAGGTAAGCTGAGTGCTCTCTCTGTTCCAGGCTGGATTATTGCTTCTGCTGGGCTTTCAAAACCCTGCCATTTTGTCTCGTTACCTCTAATGTGCTCCTTGGTTTATTGCAAGCTCATCTCCTTAAGAAGAGAGAGTTACAGCATTGTCAGGCTCTGCTACTCTCCGATAAAGAGCTCGTTCCGTTCCCAGCAGCGTCGGCCTCCCCTCCCCACTGTAATCCCTCCAACAGCCCTCCTTTCATCGCAGCCACAGGAACCCTTTGAACCAGAGCAGACAAGGGCTGGAGGGACCAATCCTGCCCGGGCCCTGCCAGCTCCCTCGCAGCCCTAACGCTGGCAGCTGGGTATTAACACCTTGTTCACGGCGGTGGCGTGCACGTTGCTGGAGCCCCTTAAATCACGCGCCAATGCTCAATGGGAAGGGACAAGGCTAAGAGCCGTATTGATCCTTCTGCAGAGCACGGGCATCCGCCGCGCTCCCAAATCCCACGGTGAGCACAGAACCTGGTGTGGAACGGCCAGGGCAGCCCCAGGGCTTCAGCCCCCGGCCTGCTTGGTGGGGCTGGTCCCACCAGGGATGCTGCAGGTCCTGGGTGTGGGGCGAGGGGCCCGGGCACGGCCCTTGAGTCATTTTCTTGTAAAAGTGGCTCAGCTCCGATTTTCTGCCCCAGCCGTGCCGGGGTGAGGGCCAGCAGCTGAGCGAGGATGGCGAGGGTGAGGGCAGGGGCTGCCGAGAGCAGCGAGCAGCGAGAGCAGAGGGCGAGAGCCAGACGGGCTCGTGGGTCCAGTGGGATTTGCCCGCCCGGCAGTTACATCCCATCCTTCTCTCCTCGGAGATTTGATCTGAAGGGTCAATTAGCCTGTGTGATTTTAATTAACCCCTCATCTGCCTCCAGCCTCGGTACCTGTGATGCAGGAGGCTGTTTGCTCAGCAGCATCCCACCCCAGGGTGGGAGCCCCCGCATCTGTCCAGCACCATCCTGCCCCGTCCCGGTGACGGGCGGCCTGACAGGTCCATGGCACACGATGGCTCTGCCATCTCCAAAGCAGCGCTGCCCGCGACCAAGCCGGGGCTCATCCCTGCGCCCAGCGGCGCAGGTGGGGGCTTTGCTTCTGGTGGCTGCCCACATGGAGCGGGGCACAGAGGGAAGGGGAGCGGGGAGAGCTTGGAAGAGGATCCCTGGACGTGCCTGCACGCATGGGGCCAGGCACTGGCTGCAGGCTCGGCTTGGAAACCACTTTCTTAATAAAGAGCGACTTCAGTTTCACAGCTGCGAGGGCAGCGGTGCCGTTATGCGGCATGGGGCATATGGAACAGGTCGTTCCACTGAGACCCTCGGGAAGGAGCAAAGTGCAATAACAGGCAGCCAGAGCGGCTCAGCCATGGGGCTCGGGCCACCGGCCCCAGGGGTCCACAGGGGGTGCCAAGCATGCGGGCAGACAGTGAGCGCCCGCAGGAGCCGGGGCCAGGGGGCACCCAGAGCAGCCCCCCACCCCTGTGCGGGGCAGGGAGACATGGGGGCAGCTCTGGCTGCCTGGGGAGCTCATCGTGGCCCTTCGGGGGGATGCCACCCCCTTCCCTGGCTGGGCTCCAGGACAATTCTGGCTGAGTGGGCTGTAAATGAGGAAGAAGGGAAAACAAATGATGCCAGCAGCAAGTGAAGGAAGTGTAGGAGCATTATGTAAAATATTAAATTTAATGCTATTCCATTTTCCATCTCAGTTATTAAATTAACTGAGAACTATGCTTGCACTTAAAAGATTCCTGTCATATTTTATGCACATGATGATCTCAGAGTAATTCATGTTAGAAATATGTCATGTTAAATTACAGATACCAATAAACCTTACTTAAACTCAGCATTGATCATGTGTGGGAGATAAACTCCACAGGGCCAGATCCCCCGGGTCGTGCACAGATCCCCCCAGCACATCTCCCCGTACAGCACACGCCTGGGTGAGAGCAGGGATTTTCCTTCTCCCCTCCCAACCAGCACCAGCAACTCCCACCGTGGGGCCAGGGTCGGGCACGGCGAGGACACGGTGGCACTTATCTGCCGGGGCCAGCGGGTGTTGCTTGACGTGCGTGGGAGAGCCAAGGGCGCCGGGCGGGTGCGCCGGCGGGGGTGAGGGGTGATGGCTATCCGCAGGGAGGTGATACCGCTTATCGGCAAAAGATTTGGTGTCGCTGTATCAAACGTGGTACGGCGAGAGTCTGTCTCCTATTTGGTGTCACCTCTGCTTGCACCGGACCCGTCTTTCCAGCATCCCCCTCCTGGAGCGGGTGGGTGCGTCGAGGCACCGACGGACGCAGCAGCTTCGCTTTCTCCGTGCGCTTTGCTGGGCCACGTGAAATCATGCGCGCTCTTCCTCCCACGCTGAAAAAGTAAAAATATTTCTAGGAGCACTGAGGTTGCACCCGCACACAGACACACCCCGACCCTGTGGTGGGGCTGCAGGACCCCAAGGAACTGGGAACGGCGAGTGCCAGAGCAGCCCTGCTGCAAATGGGGAAACTGAGGAGGGGGGGGGGGGGTGTCAGTGCTTGGGCTGCTGCATCGGTGGCACCGCACATGTCAGGGCAATGCTGTCCATCGAGGAGCGCCCCCCAAATCCAGCCCATCACTGCGGGGTGGGGGGCTGCCCTTGGGCCATGGGGAGGCGGGCAGCAGCAGGCAGGCTGCCCTGGGCTGCAGCATGGTACCTGGCTGCCACACTCGCCGCAGGGCTCCCAGAGCCCTCCGAGCCGGCGGCCATCCTCAGCTGACAGCTCTGCACCGTGAGAGCGAGCCAAAACTGCATTACAAGGCGCCAGGCTCCGCAGGAGAGGGAAAATGCTAATAATAGGCCTAGGCAGCCAGGGGAGCGAGCTCTCTCCAGCACAGCATCCTGCTACCGGCTGCAGGATGCGACCCCTAGTCACCAGCTGCCCAGTGGATGCTCTCCTGGTCCAGGACCCCGAGCATGGAGCGGAGCCCTCCATGGAGGCGTGCAGCTGGATCCTGTGTCTCAGGACCACCAGGCTCACGGCAGGTGCAGGCTCTGTTGTGCCGATGGGAGCGGTACAAACGTGCTCGGGGCAGTTACATGTGCTCGGCCTGGGGGTCGTGGCGATACCCCTGAGCCGCCCACAGCCCCAGAGGCAGACAGACCCCACTGGGGCTCTGCCATCCGGGCAAGGCCAGCACGTGGGGATGGCAAAGTCCTTGGCGGGATGGGGACACAGAGCCCCTTCCCCAAAGCCAACCTGCAGCCTCCATGGGGCTCGCCCCGCTCTCTGCCTTTATTCCATGGCCCTGCCCTCATGTGATCCGAGATTCGGCTTTTCCTTTATTAAAACAGCCCCCGCCTGTGTGTGCAGGAGTCACAAGCTCCGGCTGCCCCGAGGCTGCTCCCTCCGCAGCACAGAGGCTTTTCAGGAAAGTTTGGCTTCTACCTCCCCTTGAATAGAGCCGCTTGTTCTCAGGAGCCGGTGGCCCCGGCTGCCTCCTGCCCGCTGCTGGGCTCCAGCACCCGCCTCCTGCCAGCTCGGCCCTTTGCTCCGAAGCCCCGGTGCTGGAGACATGGTGCATCCGGGTGGACAAGGGCAGGAGCCCCAGTTGCTGCCCAGTTGTCTTCACCATGAGTGTCCCCATCGAAAACGCCGTTGCCCCAGGGGTCGCTGCCACTGACCCAGACCCAAAGAGCACCCAAAAGCTCCTTTCAGCGTGTGAGTTACCGGGATGCGTCCCAAGGTCAATCCCTGCTGACACTCACAAGCTTCAACGCACACAGCAGGGCTTGAACCAGCTGCCCGAGGACACTGTCGTTACCCACCCCTCCATGCGTGGGCCTGGGGCTGTGGTGTGACCATCCCTATGGACAGGAACTTCTCAGAGCCACCAAGAGCCATCTTTGGAGCTACTCCCACATTATCCCGGCAGCCAGACAGGTTCTGGCAACACTGGTCCAGCACTGGGTGCCAAACACCCACCAGCTGGGTGCTGAGCCCTCCGTACCACACAGCTGAGCATCCCTGGTGCCAACACAAGCCACAGCCACGTGGCACCACCAAACCACGCACGTCAGCGGCCGTGACCTTGCAAAGCTCAGCTCCAGTGGGGACCCCAGCCCCACGCTGGGGACCCCACGGCTGCCGGGGCCACGAGCACCCCTTACCGCAGCTGCCCGCCGCCAGGGAGTAATTGGGTGCAGCAGCACATGCTGCAGGGCTGCTTTAATCCTGCTCCAGGTGGCTGCAATCCAGTGCAGGATTTACAGTGCCCTGACCCTGAGCTGTCAAGAAGGAACAGCCAGATTAATGGGGTGGGCGGGTTCGTGCAATAATCGTTTGTTTGATGTGACAAGCCTGATAGGCGTTGATTTACTTACAGACTGATAGGCTTTTAATTGAGCACCTCCGTCCCAGTCACATCAAAGGCAGAGGTTGACAAGGGGCCCCTTTTACCAAAAGCTTCCAGTGACTGACAGATCCTGGATGCTAATTCTCCTGGGGAGGGGGTTCCCTCTTTTTCTCTTCTTGGGGTTTTTTTCTCCTTTTTATTTTCCTCAGGATAGGCCAGGCCGGGTGCAGAGAAAGCCCCTATTCCTGCAGGAGGGGGCGCCTCTTTGCCCCCTCCCCATCACGCTTACCCAGAGCCCTCCAGCAAAGCCAAACCCTCCCCCATACAACACAGCCAGGCTTTTGTGCGACTCCGCAAGGCATTTTGGGGTCCCCCTGCCTCCTCCTGCTGCCAGGTGGCTGTTGGCCATGATGCCCAGGATGCTGTGGGCAGGAGGGCACCCGCTCCCCCACCCCATCCCCATGGTGGCAATGCCACTGCCCTCTGCGTGGGGCTGGCTCGGGTCTGGGGGCTCTGGGGTTGCTCTGGCTAATACCCCTCATGAAGAGGTGGAGGGATGTTGCCCTGGGGGTAGTCGCAGGCTCCTTGCCAGCACAGTGCCACGCAGCTCTAGGGTCCAAGGCGCACCCATGGGTGCCAGCACCATACCTTACACCCGTCCCCAGGGCAGCACTGGATGGGACCACCACGACGCCAACAGAAGCATCCCAGGAGGGTTCCAACAGGAGCATCCCAGGAGGATCCCAACAGGAGCATCCCAGGACAGTCCCAGTGGTCAGTATCTGTCCCCACAACCCACCCCTGGGCCCAGCTGTGCCACAAAACGGACAGGGGATGGTTTCAATGAGCTGAAAAGCGGGAGGCAGAAGCCAGCCCAGGGTGGGTTTATCGGTGACTCTGCATGTCAAGGCAGGTAACCCACCCCACCTGGCAGGTCACCCCGAGGAGGTGGCGTGAGTCAGCATCACCGGGCGGCGAGTGCGTGGGCACACGTGTGTGACTGGGCACGCAGAGCACCCGCCGACCCACCAGACGGGTCTGGAAAAGCAAAACCTCCAACTGGCTCAGACATTTTCCAAAAGACTTACGGGAGATTATACTCCTAATGGGAAATTTAAGGGAGCGGGTGTAAATCACGGCTCTTTTCTCTAACCTGTGGTGTAGCATTCGCCTGAGCCTTTGGGCTGGATTAGCTCCGTGTATTTATGTTTTAACGTCTGATGTGTTTTTCAGTATCTAAATATAAATTATTTTTACCGTATCAATGATTAAATATTTTTCTTTGAGATCATAGAGTCCAAAAAAATAAATGTTTCTGAAAAGGCATTCAAAAAATTTAAAAGAAGAAAAAAATCCCTCTGAGAACCCCTTTTGTCATTTGCAACCAATAAAAATGCCTATTGTTATGAAGGGCTCATAAATAATCTGATTTTGGCATGCTTTCATACCATACAGAAAATGAATAAATTAAACTTGATTTACAGCCTTTTTCATTTTTATTAGAGCCGCTCCAAACATTTTATGTAATGTATGTGCCAGATGAGCTACACCAAATGGTTTGAGGCTCTGGTCCTGATATTATAGAAATTAAGTTGTTTTAATTTGCATAGTTTAATTAACTGATACTGGCAAATAAAAAAATTAAAACAGAGGTAAAAGTGATATTTTTTTTTTCTTTTTTGGTGGGCGTCTGAGGACTAAATGAACACACAGAGGCAGATCCCCCAAGAGCACTTGAGCTGATGCCAGCGCAGGGAAGTGGTCGGCCACCCCAGGGCCCCTTCCCACCGCTCCGACAGCGATGGGCATCGGGGGCCACCGTCACTCCCCTACTTTAGAGACGGGGAAACTGAGGCACGTAAGCTAGGCTGCTTCGTACAGCTTCCTGTGGCACTCCTGTGATGTTGAGACTGAATCATTGGGGAAAATACCCCAAAACTGTCCTTACTAACTGTTGTAAAGGCCTTTCCTCTGATTGCAGTAGCAGAAACCAGAGACAAACTGGCAAAAAAAAAATAAATTTAAAAAATCCTTAAATAAAGCCACTGTGACCCGACGCCAGCCCCGCTGCCTGTTTTCATCCGCTGCCCATCCCCGGGAGGAGAGCAGGGCTTTCCTCCCCTCCAAAGCACTTTGATAAGTGTGGGATGTTCTCCTCCCCCTCCTGCAATTTATCCCGTAGAATTTCACACCAGGAAACAGCTTCATTACACCAACAACAGGAAGACCCCACTGATTTGTCACACAGAAAAACAGCTGTTAGTCACACATCAAGGGAATAGGGGAGGGGAAAAAAAAAAAAAACACCCACCCTCACCTTCTTTTGCTTTAATGTTCACACCACTCTTTAATGTGAATCGCTCTGCAGAGGAAAGCAAACTACCCGGCTACTCAATAAGTAACCATCACCCAGCGAGTATCAGTTAATATCTAAGTGTCTTCCTGCTTTTCCTGCTACATGATTGCTTTGGAAAGAAAGATTAATTCCAACTTTAAAAAAGAAAACACTATTTTTATCATTGCCAGAAGTCTATATGGGTTTAAAAAAGAAAAAGCACTTGCTTGTCGTTTTACATCTTGCAATTTTGTCAGTTGTTTTAAAACATGTCTCCTGTAATAAATAAGATCATTTTTATGCACTTGTTCTGCAGCTAAAAGCAAGGCCTCAGCTCGCACAGCGCTGGGGAGAGGTGGGACTGGGAGACAGGAGCGGGGCAGCGAAAACGCTGACTCCGATGCTTCTGCTCCCAGGGGGGTGGCCGGGGGCTACGGCTGCCATCGCCTCACGCAGGGTGGCTGGCAGAAGGCGACACCTATGAAATAGCAGGGCCACAAGCACCGACGCGCGGATGAAAGCTCGCCTTTTAAGAAGCGTCTTGGATCCCCCATCCTGTAGCAACAGCTGGGGCCTTGGGGGGACCTGCCAGGGCAAAGGCGGCTCCCTGCCCTGCCGAGGTGGGAGATGGTCCCGGCAGGGCCGGAGAAGCTGCTCCCGTGCCCCCCGGCAGCTCCCGGACAGACCCGCTTTGGCCGACAGGGAGTTTATCCCACTTTCCCTTAAACCACATCCAGCAGCAATGAAACGGGCGAGGCATTTATTCCAGAGGGAAAGTACAGCAGAGAGATGCTGCAAGAGTTACAGTGATTTAAATTCATGGCTTATCTTATCCCACCACCACTGTTCAGTGCAGGCTGCAGCGCTCAGGTGCCCCTCTCCCCCTCCACCTGCAGTCACACGTCGCTCCTGCCCACAGCCCCCCGTGACTCGGGATGCCCGTGCCCAGAGCCAGCGTCTGTCTGTGCCGTGGTACGGAAAACTCGCCATGCTACCAACAACCTTCTGCCTATCAGCAACACAAGAACGTGTTACAACACTGGAGAGGATTTTTCTGCTAAAGGGCAGAGCAAAAATAGAGAATGAAAGCGCCGAGGGCTAGACAGCGTGTTGGCCATAGGTATGTCTCTGCACCTCACTGGCTGCCAGAGCAGGCACGTCAAGAAATACACTTGACTCCCCAGGAGAAACCGCTCTCTCATGGTGCAGTTAGTATTTATGTATTTAACGCCACGGTTTGTATAGCGACTGCCTCAGAAAGCAATTTCCTAGAAGTCAGAGCTGGTGCCCTATCCATCATGAAGGGCACGCAGGCAGCGCTGCAGGCAGGGCTGGGCCGGGGGATCCAGCAGCCCCTGCACATCACTCACCTCCTACTTGGCGTTTTTCTCGCTCTTTAAAAACACCTGGTGCGCCGTGCGTGCCTTCCTCTGGAAAGCACCGTTCTGCACCACCAGAACCGGTGGGACGAGGCTGGAACGGGGCCCGGGGAGTGAGGGGCACCCCCGTGGCGTGTGTCACCCGAAAGCCCTGCCCGGGAGTCATCCCAAGGCACTGAGAGATCCTAAACTTAAAGGAATCCACAGCTGCCCTTCCCCGGCCACGCTTCGCAGGTTGTGGGAGCGCCGGAGCCCAGCGGCGCTGGTGAGGCTCCGTGTGGGGGATGCGTCCCTGGAAAACTAAACCCTCCGTAAGAGCAGCCCTGATTTGGGAGCAAAACTACCGTTAGTCACGTCTGAACGCGCTCACGGAGGCTTTTTGTCTTTCTTGGCTTTACTTTTATTCAAAATATTTTGCTTTTCATTTGGTGCTTGTGTTATTTATATTTGGCAAGTGGTCTTGCATATTTTATTTGAGTGCCCTTTGCGACGGGCAGCCTCTAAGCCGAGTGACTTGTCCTGGGGCAGGACTGACCATGGAATTGGGAAGTTTCATTTTCTGTCCCTCTGGTTACCATTCTCAGGGAAAACAGGACCCACACGGATTTTAGAACGAAGACTATAACCAGAGACAGTACGGGCACCCCCAGCGAGCAGGAGTCATCATTAGCCATGACGACCCTTTGGTGAGGTTCTAACCCAGGGACCATGAGCTGAGTCCAGCGACATTCTGCCGTGTGCCAGCACCGGGGCAGGATCAGGCCTCTGAAATGGCTCGAGCTCTGGGGGAAGCGCTAGATGCCACCCCAAAGGTATCGCTGCTCTGTGCCCTCGCTGCGTTCCAGCATCCACCACTGCATCGCTGCTGCTCTTACGCACTTGTCCCACCTTATTTTATGTTATTTTGTTAAGGCCATGTTGTTGTTGGCGTACAACTCGAGTGACTTTGAGGAAAGATTTTTTTCTGTTTCCTCCTTACTTGAATGGCTCCTTTGAAAGGCAGCGCCTCTCCGTTTACATCCCCGCTGTCCGGATTGAATCAATCTTGTGGTCAGCTTCAGGAGGAGGGGGGGAAAAGAAGAAAAAAGCCTCACAAAGAGGGAAAATCGACAGGTCTGACCATCAGCATGATTGATAGCGGTTGGAGAAGCGGGACTTGACGTCGGGCTGCGCCAGGGCGATGCCAGCGCTCGCTGGGGAAATCCAGCAAAGCCTTTTTTCCCAGAACCCAGAGCAGACGGGCTTGGCGAGGGCTGGTCACATGAACTTAATAATAGCATCATTGTTGGAACATAAAGCATCTGTCAGGAGTTAATATGATTAATTAGAGGTGTCTGTCTCTCTCCCTCTTTCCCCGCTCCCTCTCCGGGTAGGCAGGAGGGACACGAAACCCGGCCCCGGGGAGGGCAGAGGTGGGTCGGTGCTGCAGCGCCGGCCAGGGTGGGCACCCAGCCCCAGCCCTGGGAAGGCTGGTTGCTCCCCGCCAGCCTGGCTCCGCCGCACGCAGTCGCCACGAGCCTGCCGTTGGCAAAGGGTACACACTCAGCCGGGGTACACGATGGAAAACATGAAAATGTCAAGCACCCAGCTCCCCACTTTCCCAACGACACCACATGGCTTTTCGCCGGGCCAAAGGTTTTGTGCTCGCCCCGTGACCTTCCCCCATCACCCCGCACCCCTTCGCCCACCTCTCTGCCAGCCCCTGCTCTCCCAGCAGCTCCCAGCTGATGCCCAGCAGGGCCGGGGGAGCCACCCTGACGTGCCCCTGCATGCTGGCCGTTGTGCCAGGCTGGGGTAAAGCTCCAGGATTTATCCCTGTGGCTCTTCATGGGCGATCCCGTCGGGGTGGTGCTTTTCCAGCCCCTCCACCTGACTGCGGAGCCCCAGGGGTGTGTGAATTTAATTCAGAGATGTCTGGAAAAGGTAACTAGAAATAGGAAGTTAATTGTTGGGAGGCTTAATTAGTCATACAGCGGTCTGCATTGTCAGTGGCAAATTTTTAAGACTCTGCAAACCAAAGGAAGTAGGAAAGGCCTGAAAGAGGGGCGGGTTGTAGGAACGTGTGGGAATTGCCACCTTCTGTGGGACCCAGGTTAAGACGGGCCCCTTCCGTAGCATCGCAGGTGCAGCTCACACCCCCGGCCACGTTTCTATTGATGGTGCGAAATGCTCGGTGACTGTCTGGTCATTACCCCAAGAGCTGAACATGCTCTGTGACAGCCTAGCGCTGCTGCTGGGAAAAATAATTTAAATGCTGGTGGCTGCCATCCATGCAAAATCAAAAAGTATGTGCGCAGCCTGCATCAGCCCCTCAGGCTGGGGCGGCACCACGGTCCCCAGCAACCCCAGCACTGCCCCAGTTTGCACATGCATTGCCTTGGGACAGCAGGGACACAGAGATGCCACCGAGGGACACCTCTGCCCCGGGGGGAGCACAGGACGCCGTCAGCCCTCACCCCGTGTGGCACTGGGGCGGGATGGGGCGCTGGGCACGGCGTGCAGGGGCTGGACTGGGTGCAGGCAGCAGGCTGGGTGCAGGTTTGGGCACAGGGCATGCAGACAGGGTGCAGGAGCCATGGCAGCAGGGGTGCTGAGCTGTGCTGCGCCAGGCTGATTTCTCGAAGCCGTGCCACAGCAGCCAAGCCATGCCATGCCAGCCGCGCCATGCCATAGCGCGCCAGCTGAGCTGAGCCATGCCATGCTAAGCCATGCTGGGCATGCCATGCTAGCTGAGCCGTGCTGTGCCATTCTAAGCTGTGCCACACCATGCCATGCCGTGCCAAGTCATACCAGCCATGCTGTGCCATGCCAAGGTGTGCTAGCAGTGCCATGCCATGCCAGCTGTGCCACACTGTGCCAAGTCAAGCCAGCCACTCCACGCTATGCCAAGGTGTGCCAGCAGTGCCATGCCAAGGTGTGCTAGCAGCACTGTGCCATGCCATCCGAGCTGTGCCATGCCGTGCCAAGTCATGCCAGCCATGCCACGCCAAGGTGTGCTAGCAGTGCCATGCCATGCCAGCTGTGCCACACTGTGCCAAGTCAAGCCAGCCACTCCTGCTATGCCAAGGTGTGCCAGCAGTGCCATGCCAAGGTGTGCTAGCAGCACTGTGCCATGCCATCCGAGCTGTGCCATGCCGTGCCAAGTCATGCCAGCCATGCCACGCCAAGGTGTGCTAGCAGCACTGTGCCATGCCAGCTGTGCCACGCTCTGTCACCGGTGCCGTGCCGTGCCGTGCCGTGCCGTGCCGCGCCGTGTCCTGCCGCGCCGTGCCCTGCCGTGCCGTGCCGTGGGCGGCTCTCCCCCACGCGGCGGCGGCGCGGGGCGGTGGCGGCGGCTCGCCCCCCCCCACCGGCGGCTCTCCCCGCCCCGGGGGCCCGGCCGGGCGCGGATTGGTGCGCGGCGCCGGCCCCCTCGGAGCGCGGCCGCCATCGGGGCTATTTGACGTGTCGGTGGGGCCGGGGAAGGGTTTCGTCTCGCCGGGGCCGCCGCCGCCGCCGCTCCGCCGCCCGCCCGGCCCGGCCCGGCCCCGCGGAGCCCGGCGCCCCCCCCCCCCCCCCCCCCCCCCCCCCCCCCCGGCCGCCGCCCGCCCCAAATGAGCGGTGCCCCCGGCGGGCCCCGGCCGAGGACCCCGCCGAGCCGCGGAGCCGCGGGCGCCCCGTCGCCCCGGCCGCCCCCCGCCGACCCGCTGCGCCAGGCCAGCCGGCTGCCCATCCGCGTCCTGAAGATGCTCAGCGCCCACGGCGGCCACCTCCTGCACCCCGAGTACCTCCAGCCGCTCTCCTCCACGCCCGTCAGCCCCATCGAGGTCAGTGCCCGCCGCCCCCGCCCGCTTCTCCGGGGCCGCCCGGGGTTCGTCCCTGCCCGGCGCTCCCGGCGCCTTCCCTTTTCCCTTCCCTTTTCCCTTCCCTTCCCCCGCGCCGCTGCAGCCCGGCTGCCCCCCCCTCCCAGCCCCGTCCTTCTCCCCGGCCGGGCGCATCCCGCCCCCCCCCCCCCCAGCCTCCGCCTCGTCCCCCTCCGTCCCCCGCGCCCTGGCTCGGCGCCGGGCCCGGCCCCGCTGCCCCCGGGATTTTGGGGATGGGATGGGGTGGGTGGGGGGAGGCCGGGCCGGGGGCGCCGTCGGGGTCTCCCCCTGACCGGCTCCGCTCCGCCCGCAGCTGGACGCCAAGAAGAGCCCGCTGGCGCTGCTGGCCCAGACCTGCTCGCAGATCGGCAAGCCCGACCCGCCGCCCTCCTCCAAGCTGAACGCCGTGGCCTCGGCCGGGCAGCCCGCCCCCGAGAAGGAGCCCACCGCCCGCCCCACCGCCCTGAAGCCGCCGGGCAGCGGGGACGCGCCGCCCGAGGACAAGTCCAGCTTCAAGCCCTACTCGAAGGGCGGCGGGGAGCCGCGCAAGGAGGGGGGCACGGACAAGGCCGGCTTTCGGGTGCCCAGCGCCGCTTGCCCGCCGTTCCCCCCGCACGCCGCCGCCTCGCCCGGCAGCTCCCGCGGCGCCTCGCCGCAGCACTCCGAGCCCAAGGGCGCCGAGGAGAAGAAGGAGCCCGAGGCGGGCAAGCCCAGCCCCGAGGGGACGGGTGGGGGGCTCGGGCGCGGGGCAGCGGAGCCCGGGGCGCACGGCGAGCCCCCGTCGGGCCGCAAGTCGGAGCCCCCAGCACTGCCGCCGGCCGGCCATGTGGCCCCCGTCTCGCCCTACAAGCCGGGTCACTCCGTCTTCCCCCTGCCGCCCTCCAGCATCGGCTACCACGGCTCCATCGTCGGCGCCTACGCCGGCTACCCGTCCCAGTTCGTGCCCGGGCTGGACCCCACCAAGCCGGGCCTGGTGGGCAGCCAGCTGCCGGGGGCGCTGGGGCTGCCGGGCAAGCCGCCCAGCTCCAGCCCGCTCACCGGGGCCTCGCCGCCCTCCTTCATGCAGGGATTATGCCGGGACCCCTATTGCCTGAGCTACCACAGCGCCTCGCACCTGGGCTCCAGCAACTGCTCCAGCTGCGTGCACGACCCCGGCAGCCTGAAGAGCGGATACCCCTTGGTGTACCCCACGCACCCCCTGCACTCAGTGCACACCACGCTCTCCTCCAGCGGCACCCCCAGCCTGCCCGGCCATCCTCTCTACACCTACGGCTTCATGCTGCAGAACGACCCCCTTCCCCACATATGCAACTGGGTGTCTGCTAGCGGACCCTGCGACAAGAGGTTTGCCACCTCGGAGGAGCTGCTCACCCACCTACGGACCCACACGGCCCTGCCGGGGGCGGAAAAACTCTTGGCGGGTTACCCTACCTCCGGGCTGGGCTCCGCAGCCTCCTGCCACCTCCACCTCCCGCCTGCCGCCCCTGGGAGCCCCAACACGTTACCCGCCTCCCTCTCCTTGCGGAGCCCACACACTTTGGGACTAAACAGGTACCACCCCTACGGCAAGAGCCATTTGCCCACAGCCGGTGCCCTGCCGGTGCCCTCCTTGCCGGCCGCCGGACCTTACTACTCTCCATACGCGCTCTACGGCCAAAGACTAACTTCAGCTTCTGCACTGGGATATCAGTAACTACGGCGGCCCCTTCCCCTGCTCCAGCCCCCTCCTCGCCCCAGCCCCCTGCTCCCTCCTTGGACTGTGTATTTATTTACTGTATGTTAGCTTAAAGCTGGGAATATAAGTGCATTAATACACCAATGAATCAATGGTATGCAAAAAGTCTGTGTCCAAAAAAAAAAAAAAAAAAAAAGAAAAAAAAAGAAAAAAAATTCTTTACTTTGCAGGTGTGGGGCTTTTCTTTTTTCTTTCTGTTTCTTTTGAATTTTTTTTTTCCCTCCCCCCTTCTTAATTTCCCCCTTGAGAAATTCTTGCATGACTCCTGACACACAAGGAAAAAAAAAAAAGCATTTTCCTCCTCCCTCTCCGCGTTTATCATTCTGGGATTCTGTTCCTCTTCATTTGTAAAGTTAACAGATGTAATATTTTTTAATTTTTTTTTTTTTTTTTTCGGTGCCCGCGGGGGCGGAGGGGCCCAGCCTTGGCCGCACCGCCCCCCGGCCCGCGGCGCGGCTCCCCCCTGCGCGCCCCCCCCCTCCCCCGCGGCGGGGCAGCGGGCCGGAGCGCGGCCGGCGGCGGGAGGAGCGGCGCCCCCGGGCAGGAGCGGCGCCCCGAGGGCCGGAGCAGCGGGCGGGCGGCGGACCCCGGCCGGGTAAGTCTCGTTTTGTTAATAAATGACTCTTGGTTATATCCACCCTCTGGTGTCGTCTCTCGTCCCTCCCCGCGCCCGGGCCCGCCGCCGCGGCTGGGGGGTCCGCGGGCCCCCAGCACCATCTAGCGGCAGCCGGCCCCCAGCCCCCTCCCCGGGCTGCCGGCCCCCCCCGCCCGGCCCCGCCGCCGCCCCCAGCCCCACCGCCCGCTCCGGCCCTGGGGGGGGGGGGGGGGCGTGTGTGTGCTGGATGGGGGGCCGGGGCCGCGGCCCCGCCGGTGCGTGTCCCGGGAGCAGCGCGCCGGGTGTTGCCGTGCGTGGCGGCGGAGGGAAGGTTCGAGAAGGCGTTTGGAGCTGACGGGATGCGGAGAGCCCCAGTGCTCCCCGAGGGGCGGCGGGTGGCGCCCCCCCACCCCCCGGGGATGGAGTTTTAGGGATGGAATTGCGATGCTAACGGGGCCCGGGACCCTCTTCCGCGTGGGGTCCCGTGTGCCCCCTCCCCATTTTAATCTTTTTGCTGTGCCAGGAGCGTGCGGCGCGGGGTGTGTGTGTGATAAACGGCTTCTGAGCTAGGTACGGCTGCCCGCCCCCCCCCCCCCCCCCCCCGGGCAGAGCTGCTGTGCCTGCCCTGCCACCGGGGAGGCGGCGGGGGCTGCGCTGCCGCCCACCCTGCACCCCAGGGACAGGGCTTCTCCCCCAGCAACAGCCTAGCCCTCGCAGCGGGACCCCCGGCTGTGCCCCTGCTCCCCACGTGCTCCTGTCGCCCCCCGTCACTTCGTTTTTTCGGGCTGTTGAGCGCGTTACTCCTGTTGCATTTTGGGTGAGTGATGCAATTAATCCGATTTAATTGCCTTCTCTATATTGCCTTATGCCCTGTGTTTAAATTCCTTTGTGTCCTTTGAGCTGGAAAATAATGCGCTTGGAACAGGGGCTGGTTTTGCCGATGGGATTTTTATTTTTCTGCCCGTTCCCGTGAGCGTCGCCGTAGGCGTGTGGCTGGTGTGGAGGGCCCTGGCCAGGGTCTCCCGCTGGAAACAGGAGTGGCCGGTGGTGCCCGGGGCTGGTCTCCCCTTGGCTGGCGGAGGGGTGGGCAGCACCAACCCCAAGCCCCCCGAGGCTGGGGGGAGGAAGGTTTTGCAGGACCACAGCTACCCCTTGCCCTGCTGTGAACATGGATCGGGTCCGACGCTGCCCAGGGTCTCCCCGCGGTTGGCCCCGCTCCTTCGTGGCAGGATGTTTGCAGGGTGGTGGCCCGGGACGTGCAGGGGACGTCTGGGTTCAGAGCAGAGGGGGCTTCGCTACGGCTGTTTGCTCTGCCCTGGGGCAAGGGGTGCCAGCCCCAGGCTGCTGCAGCCGTGCTGGTGTCTCCCATCCCCGCATCCCGGCTGGATGCCGAACCCTTTGGCTCTGGGCGTTGCGGCTGACGTTCCCTGCGGAGCTGGGCACCACAGGGCAGCGGGCGCAACACTGGCAGGACAGCTCCAGTGTTGCCATCCCCTCTGCTGCGGAGCTATGCGGTGGCATTGGAGGTATGCTGGCCCCCCTGCCCCTCGGGAGCACCGCCACTCCCTGGATGGGGCGCCCACTCTCACCGGTGATGCTGCTCGGTGTCAGCCCTGCTTGGGCGCCGTCGGTCCCCGGTGTAATTCAGGGCTCCTGAGCTGCAGCTCCGAAATGCCGTGCCTGCCGTGGGTCCCTGCCGCAGCATTGCATTCCACCGTGCTTCTCCCTGGCTGTCACTAGGTCTCCGCTGCCAGCACTGCTGGAGAGCCTCGTGCCGTGGGGCGGGAGGGTGATGCCACGATGCCCGTGGGCCTGCACAGGGCACGACAGCCTGGCACAGCCGATGCAGAGTCTCGGGGCTGCCAGGGCCGTGTCATGTGCCAGCCAGCAAGTAGCTGGCGCAGAGCAGCCCGGGCAGGGGGCGAGGGGCTGGCACAGCTCACCGTCCCACCGGAGCCCTGCTCTGGGAGCAGGGCAAGCTGCCGGCTGCATCCTCCCTTTACGGCAAAGGACCGTCTCCCCCCAAACCCCTGCTCACGCCAGGATGCTCCCAGCTCCAAAACTGAGCCCATGGGCATTTCCTCCACCGACGGTGGGAGCTGGATGCTGCTCAGATACGTCCTGCCACGCAGAAGGTTCCCTGAGGAATGTTTTTTCCCCTCCCTAAAGACTGCAGCACCAGGGCCAGGCTGTGTAAACACTGCAAAGTATCATCTGATAGCAGCCGACACTCGGGGGCTTTATCTGCCGGGGAATGATTGTGTTGCCAATATATTAAATAACTCCCTATGTAATGTATGCCCAGGTTATTGCAGAATTCAATTTATAATAAGAGCACTGGGATGCACTTTATTAATCATTCTGTCTAACAACCTGCACTCCACAGTTTCGGTTTGATTTGATTCAATCCTGTCTTTCTACAAAATATATGGCTGAGTGGGTTGGATAATGTATGGCTTAATTTAGAGTTGTATGGGTTTGAATTACCATTTTCATAATGTGCTGTGCATTAATGTGTTGCATCATTTATACAGAAAAATGTGCAAGGTTTCAAACCTCTCCAGGAGGCAAAAGTCACCTAAAGGGAACGTGGAGCGACAGAAAAAAGACCCTTTCAAACCCAGCTGGTGGGGGGCGGCTTGGGGCGGGTGGGCTGGGGTAACGCAGGTGGGTGTCGGACGCGGGGACGGCGCGTTGGAGGCTGTGCTGGCGGCGCGTTGGAGGCTGTGCTGGTGGCTCCCCTCCCTATTGCCCGCCAGCGACTCCGGTTTGCCCCGAGCTGCTGGGGGCCTCCAGTGCTTGACTCACCGGTGACCCCGGTGCCGATGCTCGCCGCGATTGCACCCGCCGTCAGTCACCCCAGGCCGGGAGGAAAAAGCTCTGATTATCCAAATACAGTCATTAAAGGGGAAATGTGTTTTTAGGACTGTCAGAGTGATTAATGAGGGTTAGCAATCCTTGCAAATGCACTTGTTTAGTCTAACTGGCAGCCTCTATTTTCCTATTGATTTATTGCGGCAGTTGCCAGGGCCGCGGTGTGTGTGGAAGGAGCCGGGACTGTGCGCTATGTAAGCGGCGAGCACGCAGGGCTGCGCAGCGGCGGGCACAGCCGAGCGGCACGGCAGGCTTTGCTGTGCCGGCCCGTCGGAGGCAGCTGAACAAAGGCAACATTATACCTTGTGCTGGGGAAGGAATAACTTGGACGCACATGCAGAACAGCTCCGCCGCGCTGCGTGCCTTATAAATATCCCTGTTTGTAAAGCCCGAAGCCCATCTGACCACAAATGATCTGTCCGCCTAATAAATACGTGAATGAAAGTGCAAGGCCGTATTTTTTTGTTGTTGTTGTTTTCCTTCCTCTCCTGCACACAAATCCCCGATGTCTTTTAGGTGATGCAGAGGTGTCTGCCCACAGACGTACAAGGCGTTGCAGAGACCAGACCGGAGCACAAAGTCTTCGAGGGCTGCTGCGTGCCCGCCAAGAGGAGGTCAGGTCAGGATGCAGAGGCAAGGGCCGGAGCAGAAGCGATGGTGGGTGGATGAGAAGTTTCTCAGCTGCATAAAGCAGCTTTTCTTTCCACGTGAGCCCTGGTGGAAGCCCCGGAGAATACGGGCTCTGTGTTTGTCCTCCCAGCCGGAGTGGCGCGGACGCCTCCCGTGCCTCCACCAGCGTCCCCGAGCCCAGCCTGGCCACTCAGCCCAGAGGTCAGGGCTTTGCTCTGGGGGACGCTTCGTGCCACGCGTGCTGAGCGCAGACCCGGAGGGACAGAGCCATGCTCGGAGATGGCCCCTGCAGCCACCGCTGCCGCCGGCAGTGTTCCTGCTGCCTGGGGCTGTGTGCTGGAGCCGGGAAGGGAGCAGCCGGCGGTGATGCGGAGCGGATGGGGCAGCCTGGGGGTACTGGCATGCAAAGCTGCACCCCTGGTTTGCAGCCATGAGCACAGCCCTGTGCCGGAGCCTGGCGCTGCCCTGGCCTGTGGTTTGTGTCCAGCCAGTTTGAACAGCACAAATGATGAGAGGCCTTGGAGGAGAGCAAAGACCTTGAGTTGCTCAGCGACCCCCCCAAGCCAGAAGAGCATGGGCAAGCGCCCGGGGAGCTGCGGTGACCAGGAATGCTGAGGATGTGAGAACACTTTTGTATGGCTTTGAATGACGGCAGAAGAGCCGCCGCTGTCACTTCCCTGGCCATAAATTGGTGTGTGGTGTGAATCCTCCCAGCGGCACCAGTGCCAGCTTGCAGCAGCGATGCACCAGCGTCTTCCCCACTGTACCAGGACACCCGGTTTTGGTACCCCATGGGAAATGCCCAGCATGACCCATGGCCGTGGCTCCCTGCTTCTTCCACAATGTCTGATCCCGGGTGCCGGGGCTGGCTGACCCGTGCAGCTCGGCGTGGCGATCCAGCACGGGTGCAGAACTGCTGGAAGGCTGCAAACCTCCCCAGTCCTAGGGCTGAGCCCACAGCAGCGCTGGGCTGCAGCCGTTCCCTGCAGAGTGCAGCCCTGCTCGTGCAGATTTACGCCGGTGCGCATGTAAGTGATACTGTTCATTACTGTGATGCATGGTTAATAGTTATCTCTCTGTTTATTATCATGATGAATAACTGAAGAGTCGTAATTCTGTATACACAAATGTTTCAGCTAAACGCTCACTGGAGAACGCTGGGGGAGATGCAGGGCTGACAGCTCAGTTTACAGAGTATATTCCTGTAGCTCACTTCACAATAACAAACAGATTTCCACAGACCATAATGTTTTCTAATACAGTGTTTATGGAAACCTCCTGGAGCAGCTTTACCATGACTTCATCCCACCTTCCAGCACGGTGCATGAGGTGGGCCGGGGGGGGATGTGACCTCTGCAAGGATGGACCCACCTTTGCAGGAAGAGATGGTGGAACGCCACTGCCGCACCAGCAGAGCTGACCCTGATGGACTGAGCAGAGCTGGGTGGTGGCACGCTCAACGCTGTGCAGGGTGCAACGCGACCTCCGCCAGAGCCTCATGGTCCCAAACACCAGAGGTCGTCCCTCCAAGCACCAAGAGCCAGAGCCCTCCCGGTTCAGCAGAACCTGGAGGCAGCTGAAGGACATGCGGCATCCCAGGCATCTGACAGCTTTGGGGGGCTTTTTAACCACCTGTAAACCCAGCTCGCAGACACCCCACTGGAGCAGAGAACTGAAATGACCTTTTTTTTGTCCCCCACGTCTGCAAGAGGGCAGCTGCCGGTGGCACACGGGGCCATGCCAGTGCCAGTGCCTGCCACAGCAGCTCGTGCATTTCTGCCAGCCACCGGTGCCTCAATGGGAGAGGGAGATGCTGCTGCTCCAAGGAACAAGGGACCAGTGGGAGCCTGGGGTACTGGTGCCGCCTCCTCTCCCACTTTCACCCCTGGCCAGGCTGTCCTGCAGCCCCTGAGCTCCACACAGTGCCAGGAGCCCCTTTCCACCACCAGCACTTGGAGAGCAATCAGCCCTTTCACCATCCCGGTTCATGACCTGCACCCATGCAAGGATGGGGCTGCTCATCGCCCCCTCAGTGGTGAAGCTGGCAGCCAGGCTGGGATACCTGCTCAGCTGGGTAGAGCTCCTGTAGAAGTGACTGATTGTTTCTGCTGGAGCAATGGTTATCTTCACTGGGTTTCATTCCAGTTCCCTGTGCAGGCTCGGTGATGTCTGTGGGGCTGGAGCGGGATGGTGGCCAGGTCCTCCCTCTGAGCTGGGAAGAGCCGCGTTCTGTGGAAAATGTCTCTGACGTGAAGCAAAGCGCGAGCCGGGCTCGTGGGGAGCTGCTGATTTGTCACGGGCATGGAGCAACCTGAGGTTTGCAAGAAAATTGTTGCTCAACCTGCCCAGGGGAATTTGCTGCCCCAATTGCTGAGAAATGGAGCCCCAAAGCCCTTGGTTATTTCTGGGGTTTCTGAACCTCTCGTAGGGTCCGGTTGAATGTTGTATTAGGAACAACTGCTTGGAAAGGGCTTGCTGGATGGACAGCTTGTCCGCTCCTCCAGCTGCAGGGATGTGCTCTGCCCTGATTCCTGCATTGATAGTTCCTGAACTTTCCTGACTTGTGTGCACCGGCATGGCTCCGGTGGGGGAATCCTGCGGCACGCACCAGCAGAGCCCTGTACAAGCTGCGCTCCGCTGCTTGCTGATGAACCTGCCTGGCTTCTCTAGGGGTGAAAAGCCAGAAGGGAGTCCTGGGGCAGGGCTTGGTGGGGTTTTTCCCCAGGGAACACTGTAAGGGCAGCACCAGGCTGTCGGCAGCTGGTTTCCCAGAGTTCCAGCTCCGGCAGTCATGTCGCTTGCTTTCAGTGCGTCCTGGTGCAAAGCAGAGCCCACAGCCCTCCCAGCCGTGGAGGAAACTCAGAGCATTGGGGGCTGTTTTGCCATTTTGGGGGTCTGGCTCACATTGCTTGAGCACTGGGGGTTGTGTACGGCACCCGGCACACATGCAGATGAGTTTGCGGGGAGGCCAAGGCAGAGCCAGGGCAGGGCTGGCACCTCCAGGGGCTTTGCAGGGGTTGCTCTGTGCAGGCCAGGGCGTGGGGAGAGCTTGACAC
Source organism: Falco naumanni (assembly GCF_017639655.2). Classification (NCBI taxonomy): domain Eukaryota; kingdom Metazoa; phylum Chordata; class Aves; order Falconiformes; family Falconidae; genus Falco; species Falco naumanni. The sequence continues at coordinate 5,377,036 of NC_054072.1, forward strand.
CAAGCTGTGGCACAGCCAGAGGGTGGGCAACGGGCACCAGAGCCCCTCCAGCTCCTGGCCTTCGGTTGCTCCAGGTTGCACCCCACATTGCATGCTGATGTCCCTCCACTTGCACCCCAGCACGGCGCAGCGATGGGCTTTTGGGGAGAGGGGCCAGTTGTCTCCGCGGTGCAGCATGGGGTGGAGCGGGGTACCAGGGATGCTGCCAGCATCCCACATCCCGCCGCCGCCCTGGGGTGCTCCTACTCATTCCTCTCCCCTGTGCCTTTCTCTCCGCTGCTGTGAACGGCCCTTTTATCTCTTGGGTAGGTACAAATGGAGCTGTCAGATGCGATCAGCCCTGTGATATGACAGGTTGCGGGAGCCGGGGCCCCTCAAACAGAGCAGCCTTGTCTGTCAGAGCTGCCTGACACTCCCCATAATGGCCAGATGGATGAGACTCTGAAAGTAGGGCCCGGCGCGTTTTCAACTCTATTTTGGGTGAAAACACTTCTTGAAAGATCTTGAAAGGAGCTGGCAGTTTAGTAGTTCAAATGATTAATGAGCACTGGCTCTGCCGGGTGGATTTCTCGCGCCGTGCCAGCAGCTGGGCTGCTCCAGCGGGCCAAGACACGCTGCTCTCCCCCCGGCTCCCCCCACGCCCCCCTGGTTTTCCCGGAAATGACACCAACGCGACAGGCCCCGCATATGGAAAAAGTTAAATATAAATTACTGCTGAAAGAGGCCTCGCTGAGCGGAGTTAGTTAAAGATGTTTATGGATTCAGAAACACGGGCCTGCATATGTATTTAGGGATGACAAATGTGATTCAATAAGTAAGGAATTTCTCCGTGGGCTGAGGCGGGACCCGCGCGGAGCGGGCGCTGCTCTGGGCTCTCTGGCTTGGCCGCGCCAACGCCATAAATCCTGCAGACAGGCTCCTTTTTCCTTCCTGGGCAGCTCAGGGTTTATTTTCTTTTTTTTTTTTTTTTTTCCTCCGGATCACACCAAGTCACTGCGTCTCCTGCACTTGGGACGTGACAGTGCTGCTCCATGCCTGGATCCTCTGCATGCATCCCCCAGGGCGACTTCGGGGGGCTTGGGAAAACGTGATGGATGCTCCATGCAGGTCACTGGGGACTGTGCTCTCCATGCTGCCACTGGTGCCAGGCACGTCCCCGTCCCCAGGCTCTGCTGTCCGCCCGGAGAGCTGCGCTCAGCAGAGCAGCCGGACCCTTCAGGACTGTCAGCAGATGATTAATGACCAACAACTTCAAAACTGCCCCAGTTGCCAGTTTGGGTGCTGTTTGACCCAGTGCTTAATGAGTTCAGACGTGCTTCTGCAAGCCACTTCACATGGGCAGCCGGGCACACTCATGGAGCCTGGGGGGGCAGGGGCACGCGCATGTCCCCCACCCAAACTGTCCTCTGCTCCCGCTGCTCTTTAGCATCTCTCTTGGGGCACATAACGTCAGGGGCCACAACAAACTCATGCAAGAAGCCCCTAAACTAAACTCCAGCTGCTGTGGCACAGGCCAGGGAGGGATGCCGGATCCATGGCAGGGATGCTGGGTCCATGGCAGGGACGCCAGCTCCCAGGGAGGGATGCTGGGTCCGTGGCAGGGGTGCTGGATTTGGGGCGACAAACCCCAGCAAACCTGCAGTGATGGGCAGTGCAGGAGCCGGTCCCTCGGCTCCCCCCCATCCCGCCACCTCCGTGGGGCTCGCAGGGAAGCGCCTTTCAGGGGGTCAGCGCCCGGCCGGGCTTTTGACAGACAGCCACATTCCTTTGTCCTGATTTTATTCGTTAGCAACATTTGGCCTGGACACAGAGACAGCTAATGAGGGACTGAGTTTATTGCAGTTTGATTTTTCTGTTAAAACAATACAATAAAATAAATGCACTTGGAAATCTGGTATGTGTTTGTACATAGTAGATTTATGGCTCTGGAGGCTTCCAGAGAGACGCAGCCTTTCATTCCCTTCCTTATTGGAACAGATCATATTGCAGAGTTTAAAGGGCTCTGGAGTTGTGATTTATTTGAAGAGAGAAACTAGGGAAATCCAACTATCTGTTCCCTGGCTCAGATCATCCAGTAACTCCCCGGCCAAGGGGACGGATCTGCACCTCCTCCACAGATATTTTTTTTTTTTTTTCCCTCCTGTCGCTTACATTATCCTGCTCTAAATATATCACCGAGACAGGGCTGACTCCTGACCTGGGCTTCAGCACCTCACCAAGGCTTCCCCAGCCCTTCTTGGAATCCCACAAATAAATCATACTCCTGGAACCCTTTCTGAGCTCCTCTGTGCCACTCACGGGATGGGACCTGCGCAGGGCCAGCCACTGCCTTGATCCAGAGCAGAGATCATGGCAGATACCTTGTTTTTATCTCTGGAATCAGGTGATAAATCTATGCCACCGGCAAGCCCTTTCCCCTTCCTCTCTGCTTTCCCAGCATTTGCAGGGTCCCTGGGCAGAGGAGAGCCCAGCAGCTTGGATCCAGGTCAGGATTTGTGCCTGCAAGCCTTTTTCATGCAATTCCTAGCCCATGGGGCCCTGCCTTGTTTCTGGGGCTCAGCTGGACCTGCTGATTGTGGGATGCTGCTGCGGTTCCTGCATCTGAGTGGGACTGTGCTCTGGGCCAGGGCTACGGCAGCCGCTTCCCTCCTGCCCTCGCAAAGGAAAAATGTGTTTTGCCCCTCTCTGAGGTTTCCAGCACCGCAGGGATGAAGCACTTCAGCACCATTTGGGGGGACAATCAGAGCATGCACTGCGATGGCTCAACAGTGCTGTTGTGGTGCACCCCACCCCAGCACCATCCCAGTCATCCCAGTGGTTCCCACTAGCAGGAATAAGACGAGACTGTTCCCCGAGCCCAAAACCAGGCTTTTTCTGAAGTTATTTGTTGTTTGCAGGCAGGAACTCTCTGGGTTTTGGTGCAAAACCTCTCCTGCTTCTCCCTGGTCCTAGGAACCTCTGGGACATTTGGGAATGACCAGTTTGGGTCCCGCCAGCAGCATTCATCCTTCCTTGTGCTGTGCTGGGAGGCCCACAGGAGGAGATTACCCTTCTGCTCTGCCTGACCATCTCGGCTGCAGGGCAGATGAAGAAAAGGAAGGAGTGACTGAGATTTCCAGCTCAAGGAGAGCTCTGGCAGCTGCTCTCCTCCTCCCACCCCCAGCTCCATCTCACTTCTCCAGCCCGGGTTTTTGCAGGGTATTTTCTCCCCCTGCACACAGACGGGCTCTGTTTGCCATTAGCTTCCCCTCCTCTGCCCTAGGAGCTGATCCGAGTGCTAATTCTCACGCATGTTTCGGGTAAATCTACTTTCTTTCCTTGGATGAATTGTGGTTTCCAAGCACCATTAATCATTTCCCTTTAGAAAACAGCGTCGGGGGGCTGGAAACATTGCTTCTTTATTTACTGGGAGGATGACCTGGCACGCTGGCGCCCGGCCACGGGGCTGGCGTCTGTGGGACGACATGGAGTGCGGAACGAAGCCTCAGGGTGAGCTCCCCTCCACTGTGCCAGGACCGCGGTATTGGCTCCCACCAGGACCGTGCCCTGCAAGGACAAACCCCCCAGTCCCAAGGTTAGATGTGAGCAAGAGCCTGTGGAGCAATGGGATGGAGGATGGAGAGGAAAATGCTGCTGAAATGCCATGTGTTTTAACCCTGTCCTCAGAGCCTCTTCCCGGAGGGGTCGTTCACCTGGGGGCTTCTTTGCACCGTGAGATTTGTTGTGGCAGTGGCAGAAATGCCAGCTCTGTTCTCTGCCTGCCACAAGCACCCCTCAAAATGCCTGGGATATGAAATCAGGACCCTCTGCTTATCACCCGCTGCTGGGGCTGGGGTGGGCAGGGAGTCAAAGGGAACTTCTCCTGCCCCGATTGCAGCGAGGGTGAAGAGGTGCAGTGAGCACATGTGAACGGTTTCCTCCTTTCCAGCTCAGGACTGTCAGAGGATGATTAATGGCCCACGCCACAGAACTGCCTTGATTGCCAAGTGCTGTATTGTTAGCACTGACATGTAACGAGCCCGGACATACTTTAACACAATTCTGCACCATAATCTGCAAATAACGTTCGATAGACTTAATTTGTTAAATATTTCCCCCTGCACAGTCCCTCTCCCCACCATCTTTCCCTTTCAAAGCCAGGTCTGAGCAGCCAGGGGCCCAGCTGAGTGCCTTGCAGCCCCCCAGCCCCGCCATGGCACTGGCGGCCCTGCTCTTGCCAGGGATTTCCCTTGCTGGGCTCGGCAGCTCCTTTAGGTTTCAGCTAGAGAGCAGCTTTCTCTTTTCTCCCCAGCCAAACAAAAAATCAACTTTTTATGCACTTCCAACCCTGCGCAAGTTCGGTCACCTGCTACTGCCATGCTCTAGTAGGAGTTGCAATAGTTACTGGCAATTTTGGGGTTCCACCAGATGGCTTCAGGGCTCCCCATGCCAATAAAGAGGTCACCACACCAGCTGGCACATGGGTGGGGGCCGTTGCACCCAGAGCAGCTCCCAGGTCCCAGGTAAAAGCCTCATGGAGCTGCAGTGAGTTACAACAGCACTGAGTGCCCATGGAGCACGATTCGTCCTCGAGGCACTTTACAAACATCATATTAGTTACTGGGCATCATGGTGAGCGAAGCACCAGGTTTGCCTTTTAGAGCAGCTTTCCCCCAGGAGTACCAGAGCAACCCAGCCCAGGGAGGGGAGCAGGGCCGTGCCAGAGGGTGCTGGGAGCACCAATGGATGGGTACAGGGGTGGGGATGGGGATGGGGATGGGGAGAGGGAAGGGGGTGGGATGGGATGGGATGGGATGGGATGGGATGGGATGGGATGGGATGGGATGGGATGGGATGGGATGGGATGGGATGGGATGGGATGGAGATGAGGATGGGGATGGGATGGGATGGGGATGGGGATGGGGATGGGGATGGGGATGGGGACGGGGATGGGGATGGGGATGGGATGGGACAAGGATGGGACTGGTGAGCAAGAGCGTTCCACCCCATCGCTCCAGCTGCACATGGAGGTAACCTTAAACGCCAAAGCAGGAACAGCGGGGACAGAGTTTTTCCACCCCTATTCACAACTGTCAGGCGGTGATTAATGGCCAACAGGCTCGAAATTGCCTTTATTGCCAGCCCAGCATTGTTACTTGTGACAGCTAATGAGGTTAGACAGACTTTTACACAGCGCTTTACACCAGTGCTGGCGGAGCAGCCCTGCAGGGTTCAGTGCCCCGGGCGGGGGGGACCCTCCGCGCTCCCCAGCAGTGTTCAAGCTGGGGCACGTCCCCGGGGGGCTGCCCACCTGCCAGCCCCGGGTCTGGGCAGGCTGGGACCGTGGTGCTAACGAGAGTGCTCTGAGACCTTCAAACTTGTCTCAATTAACTTTGCAGTAAAACCCGCAAGATATTTTTATACGGGCTCCACTGCAGTGGGGCAGGGAGGAATGGGGCAGGGATGAAAAAGTTTTCAAGTGCCGGAGAGAAGTGGGTGTAATAAACCATTTGTTCATATAAAAAGCCGTGTGCTGTTAAAAACCAGAGAGCCACGGCACAGACACCACCGAATGTTCCTGGCCCCGGGTCCAGAAGTAATGATTTTTTGGGGCTTTTTTTTTTTTTTGGCCTTTTTTCTTTTCTTTTTTTTTTTCAGGATTATTACAAATAATATTTACCTTTGTGCTAGTTCACATCTTGATGCTGTTAAACACGTGGCTGCAGCTGGTTTCCCATTCAGGGTAATGATATAGCGCCGATGTTATGAAGCAAAACCTCGCCTGTGAGCCAGAACACCCCACACTTAAAAATCTATTACTTTTCAATATTATATGAATGTATTTTGCTTCAGCTCAGAGCAATTTCCTAGTTTACCCTTATTAAACTGGGAGAGGGCTGAGCAGAGGTTCTTGATTTATGAAACACATACTAGATTCATTAAAACCTTTAAAGATTTAATACATTTTATCAAGGCCTTAAATCTGGGCAAGCGCTTTAAAAAAAACTAATACAGGGTGTATTTCATCTCTGGTGCCCTTTTGTGCTTATTTAAGAGCTGTAAAATTTGGATTGACGGATCGCAGGTATTTCATTCCTTATTTCTAAATGGCTCTGAATCCTCCTGACAGGCTTGTTATATATAACCCTTGGAGATCTATCGAGTGTAAAGATCAAATTATTCTCCTTTATTGATGTTTTATACGTCTCTCCCGTGTTTTTTAAGTCCCCTTCAACAGTTGCAGAGGGGGACACCGAGCGTGCCTTTGCCTGGGTGTTGCTGTCCCCACCACGGCCCAGGCGGGACCGGGGGCTCCCCGGCGGGGGGCCGGGGCGGCGACGCCGGGCCCGGGCCCACGGGCTGTGGGGGGTCCTGCGGCGGCCCCCACGCGTGAGCTGGAGTCCGCGCAGGGCCGAGCTCCCGCGGGCGGGTCTCGAACCGGCGGTCCCGCTACTCCCGCGCCTCCACCGCCCCCTGGCGGGGCGCCGCCGCGCCGGAAGCAGCCGTCGCGCTGCGATGACGTCAGGGCGGCGCCGGGCTGGGGCGGCTGAGCGGGCCGCCGCTGCCGAGCGCAGGGCATGGCCCAGCTGGGCGCCATCGCGGCGCTCTCCCTCAGCTTCCTCGCCGCCGCCTTCCTCTCGGCCATCCACAAGATCGAGGAGGGGCACATCGGCGTCTACTACCGGTGAGGCGGGCCCCGCGGCCCCCTAGCGCCGCGGCGGGCCGGGCCCCGCGCAGGCTGCCTCTCACGGCCCTCTGTTTCCCTCCCTCCTTCCTTCCGCAGCGGCGGGGCGTTGCTGACCTCCACCAGCGGGCCCGGCTTCCACCTCATGCTGCCCTTCATCACGTCCTACAAGTCAGTGCAGGTGCTGCAGGGGCGCTGCTCGCCGGGCACGGGGCCCTGCCGCGGGGGTGGGCCGGGCTCGGGGGCCCCGCCGCTGTGGTACGGGCCGGGGCCGGGCCGGCGGGGGGCCGGGCGGCGGGACCGGGGGAGGCGGCTCGGGGTGTGTCTCGCTGGTTTGCGTGGGGCGGGTTCGGCTCTGGCTTTCAGCGTTTCCCCCGAGAGGTGCGAGGGGGAGATGCGGGCAAAACCCTGCAGCTTTTTCATACGCTTGTAAGCAAGTAGGATTTGTGCAGGGGAAATCCTGTCTCTTAAGCCTCTTTCTTAAATCTCTCTTCAGACCACGCTGCAGACAGATGAGGTGAAAAACGTTCCTTGTGGTACCAGGTGAGATGTCCAGCAGTTACCCCCCCTGCAGTCCTTCACTTTTTGTAGAAACCTTCGGCTCCTTTCCCTTTTTTCCCCCACTGATTGTTCCAGTATGCTTTAAAACGTGTAGATTTGTTTTCATGGACTGGATTTCCCACCACCCTAACTGAAGTCTGTGGAAGGCTCTGTAATTCGTCGCCCAAGTTGACGAAGATGAGCCCTGCTGGGATGGCTTATGTGCAGCCATCTTCAGGGTCTGCACTGAGTTTTCCAAGCCTGGGCCTGCATTTCACGATCCCCTTTCTGGAGACACATGTAATTGAAACCAGGAGCCTGGTGCAAGGAGTGGGGTGTTGGGGGGGTTGCCGGGGTGCTGCAGCAGTGCTGCACGGCTGGCTGCGCTCAGCCCACTAGAGGGGAGTGTCCTCCACTCAGAGCTGCACAGGCAGAGCACTTGGCCTCTAGCAAACTTCATCTTTACACCTTTTTTTTCCTTTTGCAGTGGTGGAGTGATGATTTACTTCGACAGAATTGAGGTGGTGAATTTCCTCATCCAGAGTGCAGGTGAGTGCTACCTCTGCGAATCCTGCCACCCAGAATTGTTTGTGCTCCTGATAGCATGACATGAGGTGAAGAGGTTGTGCTCTTATTTGGAGCTGAAGTGTACCACAGGTATTCCCCTGTGTACCTTGTAAAACCTCGTACTTCATGGGCATAAGCTTTAAACCAGCTCTCCCAGACGGTTTATGTGTGTATTATTTCTTGCACATACTTTTTCTGTGCTGCTAATTGCTTCACCAATACCTGAATATCAGCCATCACTTTTATTATTTGTATGATTACAGCCCCGCTGGGCTGTATGCTTCAGTGAAGAACCGCTGATTTGAATAACAAGGTGTACAAAAGGTAGGGGAGATGAGGCTTCTGCGAGCAGAAGGCTGCCTCTGAAGCCCAAGGAGAATGACTCGTGCAGCCTTTTTTTTTTTTTTTAAATTCTATGGTTTTTAACATCCTGTGGGTTACAGGTGTGGTGTAACTGCCTGGCTCATCAGTGGTCTGCGTTGAGACCTCTGTTTTATGCCAACTGCAGGATGCCCTTCCCTTGTCGCGTGTTGGACCACACATTCTATATTCTGCAGCTTAGACACAACCCATTGCATGCTTGCAGAGAGGGCTGTTAGCAGTTAGATGTCCCGTTTACAAAGCATGTGACGGGACATTGGTTAGTGTGTTATGAAATGTTAGCGATAAATACAACTTTCCTGAACGAAGTATTTGTTTGTGGTGCAGGCTTCTCTTGTGGGTGTGTTCCTCATGTGAGATTGGCGCTGCAGCTCTTGCTGCTGTGACTGAGCCATGAGGTTTTCACTGCAAGTGCTCAGCCCAGCCTGAGGCATCCCTCCATCCCAGCCCTTAACAGTCGTTTCTTCTTTTTTAGTATATGACATAGTGAAGAACTACACCGCCGACTATGACAAAGCTCTCATCTTCAACAAGATTCACCATGAGCTGAACCAGTTCTGCAGTGTCCACACGCTGCAGGAGGTCTACATCGAGCTGTTTGGTGAGCTGCCCCCAGCCTTTCAGTGTTGGATTGATGGCTCCTTGAGTGATATTTCTGGTGGTCATTTGCATGGTCTGTTGATGCAGAACTTGCTACCCGCAACTGATGGACTTTTTACCTATTAATCCAGCGCTGCCTCTGTTTGGAATCGGGATTGTTAACCAGCTGCCATCATTTACTCCTTGTTATCTTTCGGTGCTCAGTGCTTCAGTATGTTGTAACAAAAAAAAAAAATCCAAACCTGACAGTAGTACCGGAGGGCTTTAGGGAAGGGACCAGTAATTCTGCAGCGTTATTTGTGTGTTTAGCAAATGTGACTTGTTCAATCAGTCACAGGGTTTGCTAGTCCAGATGGGAAAGCCAGTCTTCTGCTCTTTGCTGTTACAAAAAGTATGAGCAAGCACTCCCTGGCCTGTGGGTTTGATTAGCTTTGTGTCATGCACATGGCTGCAGTGCCCAGACACTGTGAGTGAGTGCTGGAAAACAGGGCTCTTGGCAAGGGCCCGCTGACCTCCCCTCCCTTGCTGCAGGCTGCTGGGAAATCAGGGAGCGCATGTGCTGGGAGAGCATATTGTGAAAGAGTCTGAAGAAAAGTTGTGGTTTCTTGGTAGAAACAGCTGCTGCCAGTGCTGAGTGTTTTGTTTATGGCTTTGGACCGACAAGAAATCCTTTCCAGCATTTCAGCACTACAGCAGTGCTGACTGTGGGCAAGGTGTCACTGTGAATAGTTTTGGACCCCAAATGGACAGGATTTGTGCCTGAAAGAACACGGGGCATTTGCAAACTCCTGTTTTCTGTTCAAACAGGGCTTCCCAAGGAGCCTGGCTTTCTGCTTTCTGAGATGCCTCTGCACAAGATGCAGAACTGGGGCTCGGTTCGCCTCCAGTTCCTTTATGGAACTGCTGGCGGCTATACGGGTTCTTTGCCGATGGAGTCTCCAGATGTCAGCAGCTGCTGACGACAATTGCTTGAAATGGACTCAAAGCAACTGATTTGCACAGAAGGAACTTGTATAAACTCCCGTGTAACTCTTTGTTTGAGCTGAATGTTTTCTGGCTCAGGAGTTCTGGCACAGCCCATTTCGAGCAGACTTATGTCATTCTCTGCCCCCACATCTGCAAGCAGGTGCAGGAAACTGATAACAGCTGTTTCCTAAACTCCTGGCTGAACTTCATTATGAGGGTGAGTTCCAGATAGCTAAACTGGGACCAAAGCAAATAATCAAGGAGTGCAATGTGATCACTTTCAAGGCTGTTACATTTTTATTTTCCCTTTGCACTTCTCAGCAGGCCCCAACTGGAAAAACTACTATCCTTAGAGCTTTTCACTGAAACGGGGTTTTGGGTTGTATTTCCTTTTGAAATTTCTTAGCTACACTGGAGTTCACTGTTATCCATTGAGCCAAAGAGACATTACTGATGAGTGTTTTGCAGCCTATTACAATAACTACTGCAGCCATTTCACGTTTCTGCCTTGCCATTTTCTTTGTCTCCTGCTGGCACACATGCAGTTCCTAATCAGTCACGATTTAGCTGGACCATGTTACTTCACGATCTAGTTGTGAAGATATCAATGGGGGAGGTGGGTTAGAGCACAGATTCTTTATCGTAAAGATGCTGCTTCTGGCTCGGAAAGATTCCAAACTGCAGCTTATGGGAAAGAGTTTAATTTCATAGCTGTCATGTTCCTACAGTTTGTCCCAAGTGTTTGGGGCTGGTCAGTGCTGCTTGACATGCTGAGAGAGATGGGAACCTGCCTTGGAGTCAGGGATGGTTTTTCTCAGCCCAGCACTTCTACATCAAACTTATGTTTGACTTCCCAGGAATAAGAAATCTGAGCCATTCCAGCTAATTCTGTATGTGTTGACAGCAAGCTGCCTTGTGGGCTTTTTAGTTACCTTTTTTTTTTCTTTTTTCCCCCACCCCTAATCAGATCAGATTGATGAAAACCTTAAACTGGCCTTGCAGCAAGACCTAACTACCATGGCCCCTGGATTAATTATACAGGTAATCAGGATTCCACTTCAAGATATCTAAGGTGCAGATCATAAGGAGGGGTAAGGGCTAAAAGGAAATAGGAAGCTGTGAAACTTGTTTAGAAAATGTCTTTACAGTACAAACTTTGTTTAACTTGAGGAATGAGAACAGTATCCTTTCCATCTCCTCTTAGCTTTGATGTGTTGGTTTTCTTTTGGTGTTATTCTGGGTACTGGTTTACCCAGGTTATAATCTGCCATGTCAGGAGATCATTCAGTCCTACCTTTGCTCTGTGGAGTTTGGACCTTGTCACAATTTCTGCAGCATGTGAAAGCTTTGTGTGGCAGAGCATGCCCTTAGTGTTAGCTCCCCCGTCCTCTGCCGCCTCGGGGGCCATTTGGCTTTTGATTGTTGGCTGCTTGCCTATGTTTTCTTCGGTCTTTCTTTCCAGGCAGTTCGAGTTACAAAGCCAAACATCCCTGAAACAATCCGGAGGAATTATGAGCTCATGTAAGTGCCTGAGACTTGCACCTTTGTGTTACCAAAAAAGAATCGGTCATCCAGATTAATGTGTTTTCACAGCATGCAGTGATCAGAGTGCCCTCTGCCAGGCCTGCTCTCAGCCTCGTGCTGCTGTTCAAAAAGGGTCTGGTGAGGCTGCAGCAGATGAGCACATGTCTGTCACTGTAAGTAGCAGGCAGGTCACTGCTGAGTTAGAAGGTATTTCTCCATTTTGAACACTTTTGAACACAGAAATTATTTGCCCAAGGGGCTCCTTGCGCTTGACACTGGCCCTATTTTAAAGAGGCCTCCCAGTGCGTGTGAGTGAGTGGCAGGTGGATGGATTCCACCGCTAATCCTGTTGTTTGACTAGGATGGAGAAACTGTTGATTCAACAGGCTGAAGACTTGCAAAGCTTTGAAATAACTTTCTTTAATAGCACTTGACATACTGATCCCTTTTCAATGCTCTGAGCCAGCAGCTGCCTTCTCCTGCACTTGATCATTCAGAATCGCTTATGTTCTCTGAGCACTCTGCCGACAGAGCCTGCGTAGGTCAGAATAAGATCCTTCTCGTCCATTTTGCTTCCCTAGCATTTCATATGACCTTTAGGTATCGTGATAAGCCACGTGTGGTATGGTCATGATAGGCAGAATCCTAAATCAGCCTGTTGCCATAAATACAACAGGACATGTGTTGAGAGAGACTTGGTTTTGACTCTAATCTCTCTTCCCTAATTGGGATCAGGAGCAGAGTATTTTATTTATACACACACTTTTAAAACTTACTAGCGTATATACAAAACAGTAAGATAGAAAAGGCTTTAGCATGTAAAATGTACTGAGCCGTTTGAATGAAGGATGATTTCAAAGCTGTATACTTCCAAATGAAGAAGAATAGCTGTGAGGGCAAGGCTTTTAGAGGATTTTCATGTCTTACTTTGTTTAAATAATATCTTCATTAACAGTAGCCCAGAAAACTTACAGATGTGTATGGTCTGTGACCTGCCTCTTGTAGAAGGCAGCATGGCAGCCTGCAGAGAGTAGGAGGTAGTGTTTCACACTGGCTTGAAAAGTCTTCCTGCTATGGAGGGGAGAGGAAAAGATGCTTTGGTTTAGAAAAAAAGCTCTGTGTGTGCAGGTATGTGCACTCACTTTCCTGATTGCTGCCTGCCCTAAAGATGTGCTGGAAGGAGGACTGAGCCAGCGGCTCATCCTGGAGGTGTGGTAGACCACACCACTTCAGTAAGCTCATGTTTTGTAACTGGCTTCTTCTGGCTTACTAGGGAGAGTGAGAAGACAAAGCTGCTGATTGCAGCACAGAAGCAGAAGGTGGTGGAGAAGGAAGCGGAGACAGAAAGGAAGAAAGCTCTCATCGGTCTGTATATCTTTGCTTGAAGGCAGTAACTAGCGGAGCGTGGTGGGGTAGGCAGCAAAAGGAACCCAGGCACCAGGGAGAGATGCTCCTGGTTCAGTTTTGGGTGATCTCTCTGCTGCATATGTTTGCAGCTGATCTGAAACTCTTCCAAAAAAACTCAGAAGAGTTTTTCAAGTGGATTCCAGCTTTGCTTACAAACGTAGACTGATGCCTTCTGAGGGCTGAAAATTCTTCCCACGATTGTTTTCACCAGAAGGGGGTGGTGAGGACATTCATGGGTGAAGCTGCTTCTGGCATTAGAAAGACTACGTGATGACAATGTGAATGTGTTCTTTTTCGTTTCAGAGGCAGAGAAAATAGCACAAGTTGCTGAAATAACTTACGGACAGAAAGTGATGGAAAAGGAAACAGAGAAGCGAATTTCAGAGATTGAAGGTGAGTGGTGAGCTTTCCAGTAAGTAAATGTTCTGTGTTGAATTTTATCTGAAAGTCCTGAAGCAGTTCACCATGGAGTTAAGTCATTTTTAAAGTGTGTATATTGACTGTGTTCTTCAATCCAAGCTGACATTCACAGGGGTGAAGTTACTGGTCTGAAGTCTTTCATTTTAGCCCATGTTTGTGGTACCTTATGGTAATGCATTGAGTTCTGAATAAATGTGTCTCAATACACAGATTCTCCCAACGTGTTCGCAGCCTATTTTGCAGTGAGGTTTTCAGGGGGGTAGATCAGTCGGGATAGCAGAAGGCGTTCAGGGTACCGGGGCAATGACAAAGTTGGTGAAGCTTGACTCCAGATTCTTAGGTGATTCTTCATATAACCAAAGTGCAGGAAGTATAGTTGTCACGAGTGTGCTGGAAGGGAATGGCAGGCTGGTGTCTTCCTAAAAGAGGTCGTGTCAGGTTTTGGATAATGGCTGCAGACTCTCACAAGAGAAGTGGAAGCATCCTAAAATACTACTGTGCGGTCTTGTGGGGACAGCCGCATCTCCCAGTTATCTGCAGTAGGGTAGGTTTGTAGAAGCTTTCTATTCTTTTCTGGCTTAAGATTCTTCTAGAACCTGTCTCTTTCTTGGAGGGAAGAAGAGGTACGCAAATTTAGCTTTAGTTCTTTGTGTAGTGTGAAATATTTAGAAAACAAAGTCTGGCTATTACAGAATGCAGCAGCAGGGGTCTTATATAGCTTCCAGCTCCTAAAGGTTGAGAGAAGGGGAGGGGGAGATGCTTCTTTTGGAAAAGTAGTCTTTTGTTTTAGCTGATAAATCTGTAATATCTGTTTAGTTTGCATTTTTGCTTTTTCATCCTCCTTTAGTTTTGCAGCTAACTACTTTTAGGAACTAGGATTGACCAGAGGCAGGAATAGCAATGTTTCTTTGCAGACTGCACCTCTTAAAACTCTTTCTCAAGGTGATCTTTCTAGGAGGTTATACTGTTAAGGAGATGTCCCTTCACCCGTCTGATACAATGCTTTGTCAAGGAAATTCCAGGACATGAAAAGGGGTCTGCATTTCCTGCTCAGAGTGGCAAGCCCTTATTTTCAATTACATTCATTATAGGCCCTGTCAAGCTTTGCAGAAGGCCACTGAGGAGCCAATTAAGCATTTTACAGATCAGCAGGTTCTCATTAAGAAGTTCTCCACAGAAGTACAATGGTTTTTATTTCTTATAAATGTGTGTCACCGGGTGTCAGGCCTTCAGTTCAACTCTGCAGTGGCAGAGGATTCCTGTCTCCCTCATTCTTTCCAGTGTCTCTGACTGGAACCGCTCCTTTTAGTCAAAAAAAGAGAAAGTCGTGAGCCAAACCATCCAATTGCTTACATGATTTTTAAGTGTAGCAGCTCACAGGGCTCCCTGCTAGTATAGGTAAACAAATGGTTTATCCAGCTGTGCAACTCAAATCCAGACTGGCATGTATTACAATCGTGTGGCTCCTGTCGTAGAAGGAATGTCAAGAGATCACATTGAACCAGCTGGAATACACTCGTCTTAGCCTTAACATGGTGGCCGGATATCGAACAGAAGAAAACAAAAGGAGTGCAGTGCAGAAAGGGGAAGTGCTTCTTCCCTTAAATGTCTCTGCTAGGAGTCAGTGGAGGAATTTCAGTATCTTGTAGGATCAGACCCTTTACGCAATTGTAGATATTGTAGAGAAACATCTGTCCAAGGGGCAGAGCCTGTAAAGGTTAAAATCGCCTGCCTCTACATGCCAGAATCTTAACCTCAGTATCCCAGACAAAAATCCCATCTGGGGAATTGCATTCACAGTCCCAGACTTCATCTGTAGAGCAGTCTGCTCTGCTGTTCTTGGAGTCCTGTGCAAATGTCGTGGGTAAATACCATTTCTGCAGTGGAACAGTTGCTGTGTTTTCAGCACTAGCGTTAGTGGCTGGCTAGAGAAGAAAGAGTGTTCTCGGCCTGCGTGACAGGGGCGGTAATAAAAACCTTATGTTTGTAAAATGCTTTGAGGTCTTCAGTTGCAGATGCAATTTACTTACTTAATGCTATCATCCTGCAGCGTTTTAGATGTAAACTGAGATCCCATTTTGTTCCCTCTTCCCCTTGTTGTATCCTGTACAGTTTAGATGTGGTACTGGCCCCTTTAAAAGGTTTCCAGCTGCAAATGGTGCTAACATGGCTGGAAATAAAAATCTGAATATGAGAGCATGTGTTCTCTTCCAGATGCTGCATTTCTTGCAAGAGAGAAGGCAAGAGCTGATGCTGAATGCTACACTGCTATGAAAGTAGCTGAGGCTAACAAGGTATTGTTATTTCCTTACACTGTGCCTTGAAGCAGAGCTCATTAGGTTAGGCTGTATAGAAATACTCGGCAAAAGAGCAGTCTGTGTTTATTGTTTGCTTGTTGTGTCTCATTAAGTCAAAAAGCAAAACAAAGCCATCTCCTCAGAAGAGTTTTCATTGAGACTGAAACAATTAGATCCTTATTTGCAAATCCATTTTCTTCTCTGGACAGATGAATTTGTCAGGATACATGAAATACCTGGTCATCTCTGGAGACAGCTCTGCTAGATGCTAACGGGGCCATGGCTCCCTCTGTAGATAAAATATCAGTTTCAGTGTTGCCCTTTCATGCTGTTGTAATCAGGCATGTTGATTCATCCCAAGCTGCAATCTGGCAAGCAATCAAAGCAGGGAGATCTCTAGAGTGACAGGCAGGCTTAGAGTAAACAAGCATTCAGGTAAAGAAGAAGTGGAGCAGATCTTATACACCGAACTAATAAAGCCTTGGTACTAAAAAAGAAAAAGTAAAAAAAAAAAAAAAAAAAAAAACAAACACCTGGGAACAGAGGAATTATACGGGTAGAACTGCCAGGCTCGTTACTGCCTACAGCAAGTTCCCAGGACATCCCAGCAGGAAGACTTTCTGCTTTGTAAGGGTCAGTGAGAATGGACAGAGGTCTGGGATGTTTGTGCACAAGTTTTGTCCCAGTTATTCTATCCTCTCTGTTATAATGTCATTATCCTGAACAAATGAGCTCTGCTCTCCGAAACAGACTCGTCAATCTACTCCCTGGAAAAAAGCCAATTGTATTTTTCTTTCCAGTAGCTTGCATTGCAAGGGCTTTCAGTGAGTTATGTGCTTTCAAGCATCTCCATCTCTGGTACGTTTGGATTGAACATTTCCCCAGCTGCTTCCATCACTTTTGCATTTTGCCATTTAGTCATTGGATTTAGAGCTTCACTTAGACATGCTGAAGGAGAGCCTTCTTCTGGGCACTCCATCTTTTCAGCTGAAGAGAGGATGAGCGTGCCTGGTAGTGTTGTGGAAAAGTAGATACCTTGTATGCTGATGACAGAAATTTGCTTTTAAGTGAATATGAGCTGTTGGTGATCAGTTTTCTTTTTGTGCAGCTGAAGTTAACTCCTGAGTACTTGCAGCTGATGAAATACAAGGCTATCGCAGCAAACAGCAAGATATATTTTGGTAAAGATATTCCCAACATGTTCATGGACTATGCAGGAAGCCAGACCAAATTTGCAGAGGGACTCGCAGAAGGAATCCAAGAAGAGGATGGGGCAGGAACCAGTGAGGACACAAAACTACTTCATAATATCAACTGAAAAGAAAGATTTCTATTAATTTTATATCAAAAGAGACATGAACTGGGAAGTTCCTTTTTGTTTTCCCCCTTTCCTGTACTGAAAGAGGAATCAGACTTAATCCTTTCATTCTTTTGTATGACAATTAGACACAAAGACTTTGGTATTTATGGGGTGTGTTTTCTGGTAACTTCTAAGCAGCCAGTTCCAGGTGTGTCCTCTAGATGCACTTCTCCCTGCTCTTGGACACATAGACCAGCTAGACTCTGTTCTGCAGCCAGCTTAGATGGGTACTTAACCTTGCATTGAGGTGGTTCATAGCAGCTGTAAGTTAACAATTTTTGAGGCTTTGGAGGGAGGGGAATTGCTGCTACAACTTCTTGTTTTGGTTTTTTTTCTTTTTGGAAATTTAGAGTACTTTATTTCAAACCCCTTTTCAAAAAAGGTGCTAGACTTTTGTACACTACACGTGTCTGCTTGAAGGCCCGGACCTTGTCCAAGTGGTAGGTTACTGCCAGTTGTGTGGTGAACTGGGATAATCTAATGGCCTGTGTCTGTGCTCCAGGTCTGTCTTGAGTGCAAGATGTAGCAAGTGCACAAAATCACCTTTTACTGAGGTGTGAGCTGATGTGTTTTGCCTTGGTAGGGCAGCTGTGACCATGTGCACAGCAAGTTAAAAATTTCAGCTGAAATCCTTCAGGTTACCTGGTTTCTGTGGGGGGATTTAAGCCTTAGACCACATGTCACGCAGGTAGTGACCCAGACTGTTCATTTTCTGTCTTAACACTGGTTTGTTTTCCATTTGTCATATTTGGGGAGAGCAAAGGGGGAGTCTGTATTTTGAGGCTTTTTCCAGCAATTTAGCTGCTAGGCCAGAGGTGTAGGCATGCCAATGGAGGCAGTGTCTTGCTAGTGGATAACTGGACTTGATTTTCAGTGAAACCAGACTGCAAGCACGGTACTTGTCATAGTTAGAAAAGCTAGGGAGAAAAGAATTTTTGTCTCAGGGAGCCTTGCAAAAAGCCTTGCTGGTGAATAACTTCTTGAATGACTAGTCCCTGCGGTCATTACAGTACGTTATCTGCCTCTCTGCAAGGCCAACTGGATGTCAGTGTTTACAGTGTCTTATTAGGAAGAGGACATGCAGGTAAACTGAAATGAATGGAACCCAGTTACTGTTGGCTTTGGGGTTTTTTTCTGAACAGACCTTGTGAAAGGAAGATAGACTAGTAGCAAAGGACACAAAACATCACACTGAAAAGTCACAGGGCAAAGAAAAGAACCTCTTCTCTTTGAACTGTCAAAGATAAATTTTCCCTTTTTTTGCTCAGAACAATGCTATATAATGTACCTTTTCACTTCAGAAAACAGATTAATTCTTCACGTACCAGATGCAAAGAGGTAATAGGGTTTTGTTTTACGCACATGCAAAACTTGAGTGTTAAAGACAAAAGTTCTGGCCTAGAGAGAACATTATTTTTTTTTCCTCTCCCCTAATCCATCTGCCACTTGGCAGGAGAGCCTGTTTATTAATTGCTGTTACAATTTGTGGCCAACACACTAATATGAGATGATGTGAGTGTAACTGCTTAGTTGTCAGAGACCAGCCTATTGCATTTACAATCTTATGCCCCAAATGCTTGCTACCTACTACACTTGGTTTTACTCTTCAAGTGTTTTAAATACGCATTAGTCTTTGTAATAAAGTGATCACACTAAGATAGAACGCTGATGAATTTCAGCTGCCAGTCCCAGTATTTTCACTTCACTTTTCTTTTCCCTGTTAGGCGAGTGACTATTGATACTTGAAAATGCAACATAAAAGATATGCATCAGTTTCTGCTGGAGAAAAGTCCCATCTCCTGTGTGTCATCTTTGTATTTGTTGGAAAATACGAGCTAAGGGAAGTTCCACCCCCAGATCTATGTACTATATTAGACAGCACAGCAGTCAAAAAATTGCATCAATAGGTAGGCTGTAATATTACTAACTTTATTATAAATAGGTCTCTGCAGGAAGATTATGAACAGGGAATAGCAGAAACTTAGCAAGGAGGTAACAGTACGTAAACCTTTGAGGATGATCTCATTTGGGATTGCTCTACATTCATGTTAGGCTTCCATTAGTAACTAAACCCTACGTTTTACATGAGTGTGTTTCGCTAATGAACAGATGCAAATAAGCCAAAGTGGTATTATAAAGTATGTTTTTGTATGACTTCACAGTAAGACAATAGTTTGGAATAAATAGGTCTTGATTATTTTTTTCAATTGAAAACATTACTGCTAAGTTATTCTTGTAATTTAGTTAAATTGTAATTAAATTGTAATAAGGGTAAAAAGCAAAAACAAGTTGAAATCTTACCAGTTCTCACTAAGTCAAAATCCACTGTTGCACGTTCTTTCAGGTTTCTACATTGTATGTATAATTTCCTTAAGTTTGTAGGGTAGATCTGTCACTACAGCAAATTTTTATTCCATCTCTTTGACATTTTGTCCTATTTCCATAATCTGAAATCTTGAAATGAAGATCTGAATTTTAAACCCACTCTGTATAACAAAGAAAATACAGATTTGTGGCATTGCTGATACCTGAAAATTGCTGGCAGGAGCATGGTAATGCTTTACCAGTACAGTCTTTGATCTTCTTATGTATTGAATTAAAAGCCTTTTTATTTTGGTATTTGCTATGACAATAAAATGGCCTTCAATTTTAATATCAGTCTTTTTTTCATGGATGACCTTTAACACAGTGTGTAGATATATTTGCAGGGGAAGTTTTTATGAGGGGTAACATCAAGGCTGCCGCTGCTCCAGTGGGAGAGTGTGGAGCTGTGGAGTGCCGTCTCGGTGCTGTGCTGGCAGAGACGCGCCTGTGCCGCTGCACAGTTTTTCCTTTTCCACTGAGCAGGAGAGAGGAAAGTGGAGCTTCGGCAGAAGAGGGGCAGACGTGTCCCATGTCGGCTGGGCAGCCAGCTGAGGAATGCCGCTAGCGTCTTTCAGCCCCACTTTGCTAACCGCATTGGTGAAAAATACGATAACAAAACTTCAGTGGCAAATATCTAGGATTCGGTAAAGTTTGCAGAAAATCATTGTCATGTTTTACCAGACAAAGGGCAAGAACCTTCTGGGTATTTTAAAACAGCTGTGTAAATACTGTCATTGCTCAGAATATGGGGAGGGAAGAGTAAGTTCTGCACATTAAGACAAATATTTTAGTTAATGGGTTCCAGCTGGCAGTTTCCCATTCTTTCCATCTGACTTGCTGTGATAAAGACTGGCATTGTCCGTGGCCCCACGGCACTGGGGCCTCCCGCGCCGTCTCCAGCTGCGTGGCTGCCGCTGCCTGTCTCAGCCCTCAATGCTCCAACCGGGCGTGCAGAACAAGTGGTGTCGCCTGCCCTGGTTTTATGAAGTTTTTTTTCTGAAAGAATTTAAATTTGTACCCCAGGGAGACTGCTCTTCATGCAGGTGGGAAGAACATAACTTCTCAGGGTGTGTGGTGGGCTTTGTCATTTCAGGGGTGTTTTTTGTTGGAGCATGCATAGCTCTGCAGTACTGTTGTGATGGGCAGGGCTTGCCCCTGAACAAACGGGGCTGCTGGCTGCCGATTTTCTTTCCAGTCATGAGAGCCAAGGGTTCCTGCAGACGCCTTCCTTGCAGGCCCGAGGGCTCCTGCCCACACACCTTCTCCCTTTGCAGCCGGTAGACACCTCGTCCTCCCTGGCCTACCACCGAGGGGAGGCTGGGGTGCCCGTGGGGTGCCATGGCAGCGATCTGAGGTGCTGATGCCATGCTTGTTCCTCACAGCCGTGCCCCCCCAGCTCTGCTCGCTGCCTCTCAGCCCGGCATCGGGCCTGCACCCCCACCCAGCAGCACCGCGGGCAGGCAGATGGGTTTGGGCAGCGCCAGGCGGGAGCGGGGCAGCCGGTCAGGGCTGTTCCCCACGGCACGGGGGTCAGCCTGCGTTTGTCACCAGTTTTGGCCTGTATTTGTCGCCTGTCTTGGCCAAAACCGGTGAAGGGCGGGAGGTGAGGGAGGGAAGGGGAGCATGCGCACTGCAGGCAGCCCCAGCCGGGCTCTGCGGCCCGGCCTTTCCCCTCAGGAGCCCGTGGGGCTTGTGGATGGCCCCGGGCGGTTCGGCGAGCGGGGTCCGGCCCGAGCTGGCCCCCAGCCCCGTGGCCAGGCCTCCGCGCTGCTCCCCGTACCGCCCACCATGGCGCCCGCCGACCTCCCCAACATGGCGCCGTCGCCCAGGGCCCCGCCTCGCCGCTGCCATTGGACAGCGGGGCGCGGAGGAGCGATACCATTGGCCGACGGGGCGCGGAGGAGCGATACCATTGGCCGGCGGGGCGCGGGAGAGCGATACCATTGGCCGGCGGGGCGCGGAGGAGCGATGCCATTGGCCGGCGGGGCGCGGAGGAGCGATACCATTGGCCGGCGGGGCGCGGAGGAGCGATGCCATTGGCGGCGGGGCGGGGCGAGGAGCGGCGCGCGCGTGTGTGTGGCGGAAGGCGGCGGGGCCGCCGGGGATGTGGAGAGCCGGCATGGCTGCCGGGGATGGATTGGGCCCGGCGCTGCGGGCCGTCACCGAGCAGGTGCAGCAGGCGGCAGCGCGGAGGCCGCAGGTGAGGGGCGGCGGAGAGGGCCGGGGAGCGCGGAGGAAGGCCCTTACCCCGCCGGGGTAGGCCCGCTCGCCGTGGCGGCACGTCCTCCGTCACCATAGAGACGGGCCCCGCATCCTTGAGGGCAGGTCCTCCGTCGCCGTGAAGGCAGTCCCCCATCGCCACGGACCCCGTGGGGGCGGGTGTCGGGACCCCCCCCAGCAGAGAAGACAGCACCCCGTCACGGACCCTAGAGACAGGCCTCCCCGCGCTGTAGCCGGTCCCACTGGGACAGGCCGTCCTGATCCCCTCCCACGGCAGCACCAGGCTGGGGCTGGGGGGCTTGAGCTGGGGCTGGGGGGCCTGGCTGGCCGCTGCGGGACACGGGGGAGAGCGTGAGGCAGGTTAGGGCCTCCTCCAGGTGTCCCACTCACCCTTGGGTGCTTCTGCAGGGGCTGCCAGCTGTGCAGCCGCGGCTGGTGGCCGTCAGCAAGACGAAGCCGGCAGAGATGGTGATTGATGCCTACAGCCACGGGCAGCGCAGCTTTGGGGAGAACTATGTGAGTTGGCTGGGCCCCACGGGGCTGCGGGTGGGCCCCCACACCTAGGGCAGGCACCGGGCACCCAGTGTGCCTGGGGAGCTGGGCTGGGGTTCAGTGCCGGGCTTCTGCCCTCGTCTGAGCGAGGGGCACGCTGGTCCCAGGGACACATGTTCCAAAGAGACCGCTCTTGTGGTGCAGGTGCATCTGGCATGGTTCTAACGAGAGATTGTCTTTGATTCTCCTAGGTTCAAGAGCTGCTAGAAAAAGCATCAGACTCCAGAGTAAGTAGGCAGTTCTTTATATATCCTCTCTCCCTGTGTAGCTGTGTCCTGAGAGCTGTTCAGCAGAAGTCCCAGTTTTAGGGATTTGGAGGCTGTTTGATCCTTGTCTTTTCAGATAAATGGTGGGGTTATTCTTAGCACTTTATCTCAGCCCCATTCCGTCTCCTTGCCTTGTGGGCTGGAGAGGATTCTGTGAATACATGTGCCTTAGTCATGAAGTATTTTTCTGAATAATGCTTTACCTTTTGTGCTTTCTGCTGTAGGAGATGCACAGCCCGCTTTTAAAAAAAATGGTAACATTCAGCTTGGGGAAAACATCATTTTATGACTGTTACAAAAGAGCTTTGCTTTTCCCGTGCACGGTGTAATGCTCTGCAGCCACCATTCTGTTCCTCTCCAGGCTGTGAAGCAATCTCAATAAACACTAGGAGCACTGCCTGAAATGTGTCTTTCAGGGTAAACAAGAGAAGAAGATTGGGTGTCTGGTATTTTGTTTGTGAGCAAACGTAAGACTTAAGTACTGTGGGGGGGCAGAGGGAATTGTCATTCAAACAACTGTTCCTGTCTGCTTTCAGATTCTGTCATCATGTCCGGAGATTAAGTGGCATTTTATTGGCCATCTGCAGAAAAATAATGTCAACAAGTTGATCGGTAAACACTATTTAATTTTTTGTGGGGTGACCTTGTGGGCAAGAGTCTTCCAATGTTCAAATGATAACAGCCTCATGTACATTAACTTACCGCTGCTTGTGTCTCTGAGCCAGCTGAGTTGTAGGTACAAAAAATATTCTGCCAGCGGAATTGCCCTCAGCCTGTGTTTTCTCCCCAGCCGTCCCTAACCTGTTCATGTTGGAAACGGTGGATTCTGTGAAACTGGCAGACAGAGTCAACAGCTCATGGCAGAAAAAAGGGTCAGCTCAGAAGCTGAAGGTCATGGTGCAAGTTAACACGAGTGGAGAAGACAGTAAGTGGCCTTTTTTGATGATATGCAGGTCTGTCCTGCTGACTTGACAGAAACGACCTGAGTGGGATGGGTTGGTTTGAGCTGTTAAAGTGTTTCTCTAAGCTAGGAGTAAACTTGCTCATCTGTTTGTGACTGCCTGGCTGCGGGGAGGGGAGGTCAGGTCTCTGGCAGAGCTTGACACAAATCTCCCGGCATTTTGCCAGGTAAGCATGGCCTTCCTCCCGGAGACACTACAGCTGCTGTGGAGCATGTCATCAACAAGTGTCCAAGCCTGGAATTTGTGGGGCTGATGACGATTGGCAGCATCGGGCATGACCTTAGTAAGGGGCCAAATCCTGACTTCCAGGTAAGATTTTGCTAGAAGAAAATGTCAGCTGTTGGCTGGCCTCCCATTACAGTCTGTTGTCTATCCCAGCCAAACCAGTAAGTTGTCAATAGAAACACTTTGTTCAGAGTAGTACAGAGCTCTGAGGTATCAGTACTGATGCAGGTGTTGGGCTTGTTTCTGCAGAGGCCAGAAGCCCATACATGTTTGGTCGCATCTCTTCTCTGAAGCTGTAGCCAGGGTATTAGCAGGGGCACCTTGTGCAGCAATTACTGCCCTGGATCCTCTGGTCCTGCTTTCAGTTGGGGTTTCAGTCAAGCACACTGTGTGCACAGGGCTGCAGCAGGCAGAGGAACTGGGTCTGTGTTCCTTGTCTGTCAGGCTGGTGTGATAATTTAATGTCTTCAGAAGATGTGTAGAGTTGTAAGTACATGTGTCATCAGTGCCACAGCGTGTAATGGGAAATCTCCAGGTACTGTTACGATGCTGCAGAGCAAGCTTCAGTGGGAAGCGTGGGAATTGCGTTCAGCCTGAAGGAGACTTCAAAGAAAGGCAGAAAACTTGATCTGTGAAACCCTGAAACTGAGCTAGCATGGCTGTCAAGTGTGTGGTCCTCTTTTCTTTCCTCCTCCCTTCTAGATGCTGCTGTCTTTGCGGCAGGAAGTGTGTGAAAAGCTGAATCTCCCCATTGAGAAGGTGGAGCTGAGCATGGGCATGTCCACAGACTTCCAGCACGCAGTAAGTCTGGTTTCCTTCTGCCACCCCTTCTCTTGGGAAACAAACAGGCCAGTGGTAGGCACCCAAAGTCCAGCCCAGGCATCATCCAAAATGGCCTCTTAGGCCTGCCCTTGGATAGCGGTACCGATGGTGCTGTTCTGTGAAAAACAGCTCTCCTGGTCCTGGGATAGAGTTCTGCAGATCAAAACAGACCCTAGCTGTAGCTGCAGATGGCGAGTACATGGGGAACTGTCCTGTGATATAGGGAGCTGTCCTTCTGTGACATGGCGAGCATCAAGGTTGGTTGCGGACTGTTGGCAGACGTGGGTGGCAGCCCTGCCCTGAACTCCTCCTTTCTGTCTCTTTGTAGATAGAGGTTGGATCCACAAACGTCAGGATTGGAAGCACTATTTTTGGAGAGCGAGATTATTCCAACAAAGCAGTCGGTGGCAAAGCCCCTGCTGAAACTAAAGCCAAAACGGAGACCTTGACAGTGCAGGATCATTAGATGGAGGAAAAAAAAAAAAAAAAAAGTGGTCTCGACAGAGGACAGATGATGGGAGACCTCACTATGCATTCTTACTTCCCTCCATGTTGACACCAGATCACGATGGTGAGAGGGAATTCCTCGTAACAGAGCAGAGCCCAGAAATGCCTCATAATTTATTGTGATTATAGAGTACCCATAGAAACTGGAAATTTTTATAACCAACAAATAAGAAAATTTATGTTTGAAAGTGACTGGTATCTTGGCTCCTTCGAGGTGGTTAAGAACAGTGACTTTTGGATGATAGGTTGAACAAACTAACATTTGTCAGGATGGAATTGCTAATGAGCAAGATTTAGCTGCAGCAGTGTCGGTGATTATGTTTTCACTGAGGACTAAATTCTTCATTAAACAAGTTATAATCTTGCCAGAGACCTATAAATGTTTCCCCAAATAAAAATTTTGCACATGGTCACTACTGAGGGATGCTTGCTTAGAAACTGCGATAGAGACATACTGTGACTGTATCCATTTAAACAGAGGATGAATAACAAGCACACAAGGATGGATAAGGAGAGCAGCTGCCAGCATAAGTTCGTGGCGTAATGTTTTGGATGCAGATCACAAGTGTGGGAGTGTCTTTTTGGCTGAAGTTTATATGTGTCCTTTTCAGGCTGACACTGCTAACCTTTCCCCCTGGTTCCATGTCTGCTCAGGTCTTCTGGGATGCTTTCAACCTTCCCCTTCCCCTCTTGTGAAGTGTTATAAGGAGTTATTTTCACCATGCGTAGGAGTTCTTGATGTTGTAAGTTCTTTTTGGTCAGAATGGGGGTTTCCTGCAAGGTCCCTGGTCTACCATCAGCTTGCTGTTGCTTTCCAAGGCAAGTCACTTAACCATTTGGTGCCTCCACCATCCCATATACATCTGTATGAGAATAATAATGCTTGTCTCACAGGGCAGCGGTGAGCTTTGCTAGAGGCCCTTTGGGAAAAGTACTTCAGAAAGTAAAGTATTATTGTTCCACTGTCTTCTAGGTTCCTGAAAAAAAATCCTTTCGCCACTGACAGAGCTTCTAGGCTATGTCCTAATATCTTAAGTGCTGATCTAGCCTTTACTTCTCCTGGAAAAGGGAAACAAGACACTCTCACTGCAGTAACTTTCATTCAGATGTGAGCAGAAGCCCCTGCATTGTGTCACGTCATTTGGCCAATGGTAGCTATGGCAAGTCTCTTGTAACCTGTGTTACAACTACTTTTTTGGGCTTTTGTGTGCTGCTAAGAGGAGGGGACATCGGTTGCCAGCAGAAACATCCTTCCCAGGCTTTTCTCTGTGTGCGTGTGGTTAAATCTAGCTGTTGGTTTTACTCTCTGACTATAAAAGCTGAATGTAAATGAAAAGAGTCAACTCTAACACCAACCTGTCATAGCTACATGGTTTAGAAGCAACATGCAGTCTGAGCTGCCCTCCTCGGCACTGCACCATGTGTTGTTTCATAGTCTATTAATAAAAAGTAGTGAGTTTTAATACCATCTGTGCCAACTATAAAGCTATTAAAGATGTTATTTTTATGTTCCAGCCTTGTGAATAAATGCCCTGAGTGGTCGTTGAAGCTGTTTCCCTAACCTGGAGCTGCTGTTGAGCGAGACTTGCTTGTCTCAGGATGGAGGGAGGAGGGTGGTTTGAAAGACAGCCGAAAGCCGAGCTTGCTTTGATCAGAAGGGGGAAAAAAATAGCTGCTGAGTTGGGCGAGATGTCAGGTGGCGTGAGCTGTTTGTGGAGAAGCCCTCTGGGTGGCAGTGCTCCCCAGGTCCGGGGCAGCGCTCCTGGCCCACCGAGGAAGGGACAGCAGCTCCTCGGCTGCTTTCGGACAGGTACGGATCAATAGTGAGCCTCAAAAATAACTATTTCCCATCCGATGGTTGAAGTTAAATCCCTTCCTCTTCCACCTCTGTCTTCCCGGAATTTCAGCGCCACGCACTGACCACACATCCTCATGTTTGCAGATTTCACAACATGAAAAGCCTTTCGTTTATTTTACAAAAACAAAGTCAGGACACTGGTTCTATCTGAATTTGATTCCAATGGACAAAGACTGCCAGTGTCCCTGCAGTGCGTTTGCTACTTGTAAAATGTTGGCTAGAGCTCTCCGTAGCAAATAAGGAGCAAAAGCGATCTGCTACCTGAGCTTACAGAGCTAGCCCAGCCCCGGAGCAGGTGGTTCTGAGCCCGAGCAGGAGATCACGGACCCCCCTGCTCTGCTCACCCCTTGCCAACAGCCTTTTCCCACCAGCCTGTGACTCCAAAACCCGCTGCGCTGCTGCAGTTCTTTCTGTTCAAGCACAGAACAGTGGGGTGGGTTTACATAGAGAATTATCTTGCGTCGTGGCTCATGCCCCCTCTTGCTTTTCCTCTCTCAGGCATTTTGTGCTTTTTTCCTGAGCTGGAACTGGACGCTGGCCAAGCTTAATGCAGTAGTAAATGGCGTAAACTGGGAGGTGAGTGTGTGCGGGTGGCCGTGGGGCAGGGCAAGGCTTGTCCTGGCTTCCGTGCCCTGGAGCTCTGGCTCAGCACAGTGGTATTTTAGGAGCAGACCAGCTCATGACAGCGTATGGTCTTCTGGTTTTCTGATCTGCCTGCGTACTGTCTGCTAAAACAGTTAGGGCTCCGTCAGCTTTGGTGGTGGCCTCCTGCGTGAGCATGTGGCAGAGCTGCACGTCTCGCTGGTTCTGCAGGGCCGTGCCACGTGGCGCTGGGAATGCTCTTGGCTGTGGGACACCTCTCCCTTCTGGCTGGGCCGTGTCCAGGCTGTGCGGGTGCCCCACGGGGAGCAGCTTGGGTGCTGTGCCCGAACAGCAGCGCTGGCTGCAGCTGCAGTGGCCAGTGTTGGG